>NC_090826.1:34890878-35193908 GCF_028021215.1 Eschrichtius robustus
CACACCTTGGGGGAATGACTTCCTTGAATGGAAAATGAGACCCTGAAATGTAGAAAGGAGGCTTTGTCCACTGTAAACTTGGACATGCAATGGAAATGTTCCCTGTTCCCTAACCCCTCTCACCCCCACCCCACATAGGGCCGCTGTCCCTCTTTTGTGCTTCCACAGGGCCCTGGGCTTTGCTATCACACTCTATTTTAACCCACTGACCGGGAGCTCTTCCAGGCCCTGGTATACAGTAGGTGCTTAGTAAAAGTTTGCTGATGAAAGGAAAGAAGGAAGAAAGGAAGTGAGGAAGAGAGCGGGGGAAGGACATCTTAAATTTTCCCATGTCACCCACACAGAAAGGCCTCTTCCAACCGTCCTCCCTCCTCTCTCCCCTTGCCTACTTTATTTTTCTTTGTAGTGCTTTTCACTCTCTGAAATTATACTACACATTTATATATTTACTTGTTTATTGTGACTTCCCCTCCTCCAGAAAAACGTAAGTTACTTGGAAATAGGGAACTTGGCTGGTGGTTCACCACTGCACCCCCAGTCCCTAAAACCGTGCCTTGCAAATGGTAGAAGCTCAATAAATACCTGAATGAATGAGTGGATCAGTCAGTCAATAAATCAAGAACCCTGAGATTTGCCACTTGCTGTCTATAAGAAATTGGGCAAGCAATGGACCCTCTCTGTGCCTTAGTTTCCTTATCTGTAAAGTGGGAATAATAAAATACCTTCTTTGTAAAGTTAGTATGAGAATTAAAAGTGATAATTCATGTAAAGTACTTAGGCTAGTGACTGCCACATAATAAGCACTTAAAAACAATTACCTTTTGAATTATTTCTGCCTGGATCCCTCCAGCAACAGGGAACTCACTACCTGAGTATGGTTAGGGCAACTACTCCATCCCCCCAAGGACTCCCCAGAGCCCTTCCTCCCTGCAGGCTTCCCAGCACTGCCCCAGCCTCAGTTAACCTGGGCAACCCTAGGGTGGCCCCCTTGAGGGAAGAAGACAACCCTGTTTCCATTGTGCAGGTTGGACTCAACACATAAGAAATGTCATGAGCATCTGAACTTTTTTGGAGTGAAGGCTTACCCTGAGGGCAAAAGCTAGTGCAGTTGGGCAAAACACAGCTGAAATCAACTAGAGGAATTTCTCCCTCCATTTTAGACATGCTTCTTTTCTAGGGGAACTTGCCTTTGAAGAATTCATCATCAGGTAGTAAAGCATGAACAGGATTTTTAGAACAAAGATTGTTTTTTGGGGAGCTTTGTCAGATGTAGATTCTCGAATGTTCAAGATTGAAGTCAGGATCTGAATGGCTTCTGCTTCCTGGGCTTCATCTGCAATGGAAAGAAAGGGAGGAAAGAAGAAACAGGCCCTAGGGCAGCTGCGTCTACCCTCAGGGATAAGCACCCTGTTAGGGCATCTGTCCTTCAGGCAGTTCACCAGCTCTGCCCAGCCTGTCATTATCAGAGTAACCTAAAAAAAAACCCAAAAAACAAAAAACTCATTCCTACAGGTCCCGGAGTTGTTTAGCTTTCTTTCTTTCAGAATCCTAAACTAGATCTCTTAGGCCCCCAATACAGGGAATTTGTCATGGTGGGATTTCTTGGGTCCAACTCAGCTTCCATTCTATAGCAAAAGGAGGGAGCCGGGGCTTCTGGCAGCCACAGCACCTTAATTCTTCTTCCCCAAATCCAAAGATGCTTAAGCAGTAGCCTTTCTGCTTTCCCCCATGTGAGGCTAAGCTTAGAGAAAAAGACAGAAAAGACATACACTGTAATGTTAAGGTTGGCTGTCTTTGGATAGCTATGATTTTTGAGTTTTCTGCTTTAACATGAACTGCTTTTATAACGAGAGAAAATTCAATAAAATTATTAATTTTTTGAACCGTAGCTCAAAACTTCTCCTCCAAGAAGTCTTCCCTTTTCAACACCATCCAACTGTCCTCACCTCTTCATTCTGGGACTCAGCTTGTAATATAATTTGTACTTGTAGAAGTTTTCTTTTCTTTCACATAGTTTCTGTCTCACCCACTATACTATATGTCTCTTTTGAGAAGAAACTAGATCTTCCATCTCTTTTTATGATCTCAGAGGGAATGATGCTGTACTCAGCCTTCAGCCCTTTGCTGAGCTGTGGGTAGAGAGATGAATCAGACTCAGTCCTGCCACTGAGAAGTTCACTGTCCAGTAAAGGAAGAGGATAAGGCACCAGAACAAATGAGCAATGGGACTTCCATGTGGAGTCTGGAGGGATAACACATAAAAGATGGATGCTCTGCAGGAATCTCAGGGGGCTCTGGCAGGGTCTTTTTTTCTCCAGATCTGTCCCTTATTAACCCCCCTGCAAGGCTGTGTGTGATGCTAGGGACCTGAATTCTTCCCACCGCTGGTGAAATCTCTTTGATCCCCCTGTCTCAGTTTGCCCATTGGCAAAATGGGAAGATGGCACTGATGTGCCCCACCACAGGGACAGCTGCTCTCCCTCTGAGGGGAAAAGTCTGTGGATCAGAAGAGATGAAGTCACTGCTTTGCTTCCTAGAGAGAACTGCCACTTACCCAAGCCAGTGTCGGTCTCAAATTGCTTGCCTAGTAGATCTATTTGTTGGGTGCGAGCCTGTGAGAGGACTTGATAGTGACTGTTCAAATATTTATTCCAGATCTCAGAGACCTGTTGGGAAAGGAGATGGTAATCAGACAAGCAGGCTGGACCTTCGCCATTGGACCAGCCAGCTGAGGGGGCAGCACCTCTGGCCAGCCTTCCTGCCGGTCTGCAGACTCCCTCTCTCATTGTGCCTGAAGGCAGGGGGAGCCTTAGGAGCCCAAAGGTGCTTGGCCAAGGTAAGTGTGACAAATGTTGGGCTGCAAAGGGCACAAGGAGGGCTGATCTGGGGACAGCCCTGGTGGGGTCTAATTACAATGGCTACCATGTGTTGAGCACATACAACTACCTTTACATCCTCCCAACATCCCAATTACGGTCGTATTCTTATTACTCCCGTTTCATAGATCAATAAACTGAGGTTCAGAAAAGTTAAGATCACTCTTGACTTCTGGTAAGAGCTGCTATGTGGCACAGCCAGGATTTAAATTCAAGTCTGCCTGGTTACAAAGCTCTTTTTTTTTTTTTCAGCTGCACGACAATGCCTCTTCTTCAGAAATGGGTCTAAAATATGAATAAACAGTCACCGCATGACAACCTATATCACACACAGAAATTGTTGTTTGCTAAGTAAGGTGTTATTATATGAAGATAACCAACATTTAATATATTGGAAACAGTTTTTTAAGGAACCTCCATACTGTTCTCCATAGTGGTTGTATCAATTTACATTCCCATCAACATTGCAAGGGGGTTCCCTTTTCTCCACACCCTCTCCAGCATTTATTGTTTGTAGATTTTTTGATGATGGCCATTCTGACCAGTATGAGGCGATACCTCATTGTAGTTTTGATTTGCATTTCTCTAGTAGTTAGTGATGTTGAGCACATTTTCATGTGTTTGTTGGCCATCTGTATGTCTTCTCTGGAGAAATATCTATTTAGGGCTTCAACCCATTTTTTGATTAGGTTGTTTGTTTTTTTGATATTGAGCTGCATGAGCTGTTTGTATATTTTGGAGATTAATCCTTGGTCAGTTGCTTCGTTTGCAAATATTTTCTTCCTTTCTGAGGGTTGTCTATGACCCAGCAATCCCACTCCTGGGCATATATCCTGAGAAAACCATAATTCAAAAAGACACATGCACCCCAATGTTCACTGCAGCACTACTTACAATAGCCAGGACATGGAAGCAACCTAAATGTCCATCAACAGAGGAGTGGATAAAGAAGATGTGGCACATATATACAATGGACTATTACTCAGCCATAAAAAGAAACGAAACTGAGTTATTTGTAGTGAGGTGGATGGGGTTAGAGTCTGCCATACAGAGTGAAGTAAGTCAGAAAGAGAAAAACAAATATCGTATATTAATGCATATATGTGGAATCTTAAAAAATGGTATAGATGGTCTTATTTGCAAAGCAGAAATAGAGACACAGACGTAGAGAACAAACGTAGGGATACCAAGGGGGAAGCAGGGGTGGGATGAATTGGGAGATGTGGATTGACATATATACACTATCGATACTATGTATAAATAGGTAACTAATGAGAATCTACTGTATAGCACAGGGAACTCTACTCAATGCTCTGCAGTGACCTAAATGGGAAGGAAATCCAAAAAAGAGGGGAGATATATATATATATATATATATATATATATATATATATATATATATATATATATAATTTGCTCTACAGTAGAAACTAACACAACACCGTAAAGCAACTATACTCCAATAAAAATGTTTTTTTAAAAAGAGGAAAATGAGATGCAGTTAGGATCCTTCAACAGTTTGACTTTGAATTAATCATAATGGAGAGCATCCTGTGTGGGCCTAATGTAATGAAATGAATCTTTTAAAAGATGGCTAAAGTCTTCCAGAGAGTGAATATCCTTCTGGGTTTGAATAAGAAAACATCTAGAGAGGATTAACCAAGATGGCGGAGTAGAAGGACGTGCTCTCACTCCCTCTTGTGAGAGCACCAGAATCGCAACTGGCTGCTGGACAATCATTGACAGGAAGACCCTGGACTTCACCAAGGAGGATACCCCACGTCCATGGACAGAGGAGAAGCCACAGTGAGACGGTAGGAGGGGCGCAATCAGAGTAAAATCAAACCCCATAACTGCTGGGTGGGTGGCTCACAGACTGGCGAGCACTTATACCACAGAAGTCCACCCACTGGAGTGAAGGTTCTGAGCCCCACGTCAGGCTTCCCAACCTGGGGGTCCGGCAACGGGAGGAGGAATTCCTAGAGAATCAGACTTTGAAGCCTAGTGGGAATTGATTGCAGGACTTTGACAGGACTGGGGGAAACAGAGACCCCACTCTTGGAGGGCACACACAAAGTAATGTGTGCATCGGGACCCAGGGGAAGGAGCAGTGACCCTGGGGGAGACTGAACCAGACCTACCTGCTGGTGTTGGGGGGTCTCCTGCAGAGGCGAGTGGTGGCTCTGTTTCACCGTGGGGATAAGGACACTGGCAGCAGAGGTTCTGGGAAGTTCTCCTTGGCGTGAGCACTCCCAGAGTCTGCCATTAACCCCACCAAAGAGCCCAGGTAGGCTCCAGTGTTGGGTTGCCTCAGGCAAAACAACCAACAGGGAGGGAACCCAGCCCCACCCATCAACAGTCAAGTGGATTAAGGTTTTACTGAGCTCTGACTGCCACAGCAACAGGGAGGGAACCCAGCCCCACCCATCAACAGTCAAGTGGATTAAGGTTTTACTGAGCTCTGACCGCCACAGCAACAGTCAGCTCTACCCACCACCAGAGCCTCCCATCGAGCCTCTTAGATAGCCTCAACCACCAGATAGCCTCAACCACCAGAGGGCAGACAACAGAAGCAAGAAAAACTACAATCCTGCAGCCTGTGGACCAAAAACCACAGTTACAGAAAGATAGACAAGATGAAAAGGCAGAGGGCTATGTACCAGATGAAGGAACAAGAAAAAACCCCAGAAAAACAACTAAATGAAGTGGAGATAGGCAACCTTCCAGAAAAAGAATTCAGAATAATGATAGTGAAGATGATCCAGGACCTCGGAATAAGAATGGAGGCAAAGATTGAGAAGATGCAAGAAATGATTAACAAAGACCTAGAAGAATTAAAGAACAAACAAACAGAGATGACCAATACAATAACTGAAATGAAAACTACACTAGAAGGAATCAATAGCAGAATAACTGAGGCAGAAGAACAGATAAGTGACCTGGAAGACAGAATGGTGGAATTCACTGCTGCGGAATAGACTAAAGAAAAAAGAATGAAAAGAAATGAAGACAGCCTAAGAGACCTCTGGGACAACATTAAACGCAACAACATTCGCATTATAGGGGTCCCAGAAGGAGAAGAGAGAGAGAAAGGACCAGAGAAAATATTTGAAGAGATTATAGTCAAAAACTTCGCTAACATGGGAAAGGAAATAGCCACCCAAGTCCAGGAAGCGCAGAGAGTCCCATACAGAATAAACCCAAGGAGAAACACGCCGAGACACATAGTAATCAAAGTGGCAAAAATTAAAGACAAAGAAAAATTATTGAAAGCAGCAAGGGAAAAACGACAAATAACATACAAGGGAACTCCCATAAGGTTAACAGCTGATTTCTCAGCAGAAACTCTGCAAGCTAGAAGGGAGTGGCATGATATACTTAAAGTGATGAAAGGGAAGAACCTACAACCAAGATTACTCTACCCGGCAAGGATCTCATTTAGATTTGATGGAGAAATCAAAAGCTTTACAGACAAGCAAAAGCTAAGAGAATTCAGCACCACCAAACCAGCTCTACAACAAATGCTAAAGGAACTTCTCTAAGTGGGAAACAAAAGAGAAGAAAAGGACCTACAAAAACAAACCCAAAACAATTAAAAAGAGGAAAATATTGTACAGACTTGACAATCTACTATTGGAATAGATACATACTATTCTAAAAGATTTAAATTAAAACTATTTAAAATTAAAAAAAATAAAGGAGCCTAGTACTTTAGACTCTGTCAAGGTCACCTCTTGCAACTCAGCCCCAAATCATCTGACAGTAAAAAAACTTGGTATCAAAAGCAGTTAAAAAAAAAAAAAAAAAAAATATATATATATATATATATATATATATAACAGTTTAAAATCTTTCACAGGTAAAGATGGACATTTTAAAGTACTTTCATGTTCTTTGATCCCTTCACAGGACCTTTCAACAATTAGTTTCGCTTAAAAACTTCATCTCCTCCTTTATCCCACACCTCAACATGCCCACATTAGCTTGCTCCTAGGGATATGGCAGGGTATATGGCAGTCTATTTGGAGGGGTTTGGTTCTTATTGACCCATAAGTTATTATTTGTTAATTGCTCTATGGATGCTAAGGACTAAACTATTTTGGTAGTGGAGAAACCGGAAGAAAGAAAAGTGGAATATATCATGTATCAGCTATGTGATTTTGGGCAAGTCACTTCATCTGTCTGTGCCTTGAATTTCTCATGAATGGTCTGACACCAGTTGTAAGATACAAGGCCTAAGTATCAAGGCTCAGCTCCCATAGTCCCCAGCTCACCTTGGTGTACAATGTGTCTGCCAGGTCCAACTTTTTAAGGCCATAGAAGATATTAGCCAGGTAGAAGTAGCCTCCTGAGGTCCTGATGTGCTCTGTTCCAAATGCACAACTGGCGAAATAAATCTATAGCAGAAGGAAGAAAGAGAGTGCTTGAGTTTTCTTTGTAAATCATATATCTTATAAAGGACTTGTATCCAGAATCTATAAAGAACTTTCACAACAGCTCAGTTCAAAAATGGGCAAAGGATCTGAACAGACAACATGTCACCAAAAAGATACACCAATGGCTAATAAGCACATGAAATGATGCTCAACATTATTAGTCACTAAGAAAATGCAAACTAAAACCCACAATGAGATACATCTTCACACGCACTAGAACTGCTCTAATCAAAAGACAGAAAATAGCACTTATTGGCAAAGATGTGGCAAAAGTGGAACTCTTGTACATGCTGGTGGGAATATAAAATGATGCAGCCTCTGTGGAAAACAGTTTGGCAGTCCTCAAAAAATTAAACGTAGTTTTACCACATGACCCAGCAATTCTATTCTTAGGTATGTACCCAACAGGAATGAAGACACGTCTTCACACAAAGACTTGTACACAAATGTTCACAGCAGTATTATTCATAATAGACAAAAAATGGAAACAACCCAAATGTCCATCAACTGGTGAATGGTAAAGAAATTGTGGTATATCCAGATGATAGCGATAAAAGGAATGAAATATTGATATATAAACAACGACACAGGTGAATTTCAAAATAATTATGCTAAGTGAAAGAAGTCAGATGCAAAAGACTACATATCATTCATTTATATTAAATGTCCTAAAAAGGTAAATCTAGAAAGACAGAAAGTGGGAATGAGAAATGACTGCAAATGGATATGTGGGCTCTCTTAAGGGTGAAAACTGGATTATGTTGATGGCTGCACAACTCTAAGTTTACTAAAAATCATTGAATTGTACACTTAATTGTACATACCATTGACTTTTATGTTATGTATCAATAATGCTGTGGTGGTTTGGTTTGGTTTCTTTTTTAAGTTAGGCTGAGCTTGATCTAATTCTTAACTGTGTGGCCCAGCTCAAGAGAGAATGTGCTTCTGCTTGATTTGTTGAAGGCTGTGGAGCACAGAGAGGAAACACAAATGATGAAGTGCATTGGTCAGGCTCCTAGGTGGAAGTAGATGGCACCCTCACAAGTATCAATATTCCCTGAGGCTAGTATAATGAAAGGATTATTTACAGAGATGTGGAAGGGGTACGGAACCAACAAGAGTTAGTGAAGCACTAGGGACTATCAATAGTCAGAGACTGTTTACCGTCCAAACTCCTGAGAAAACCAGGGGAGAAAGCAGGGTTACCAGGGCCCAGCAAGAGCTAGAGCTGTGGAGGAAGGCTACCTGACAGGAGCCGTGGCCGTGAGGAACACTGGCCCTGCAGGGACTGGGCTGGTGCAGAAAGGCAGCAGAGTAAATACCCCAACCTCTCTCTCCTCCCAACTTCCACTCCTCTGCCGTGCCTTTCACTCTCCAAACCCAGCGAGGCCAGAGAGCAATGGAGTCCACCAAGGTCAGCCTCCCAAGGAAGAGTAGGGCAGAGAATGCATTTGGGGTAAGGGGATACGGAGAATAACCAGCACAACAATGTTTCCAGCAAATTTAGGGGCATCGTGCAGTGGCAGGCAACCAGAGGGAGGGTTGCCCAGTGGAGAGGCTGAAGAGAGACCCAATCTGCACGGAGACTGCAGTCTGATTCTAACCTCATCCAGGTTTCAGGCTCAGGAACTCTTCCCTCAGGTAATATTGTCCAATACTGAAATCCTAACAGAAACCTCATGAACTTGGGAAGAACAGCTCAGTCATCACCCTCATCAACCTATCTAACATCGGTACAGAGTTTTAGAGTTTATAAAGCACTTTCATATACCTCCAGCTCATTTAAATGTAATAATCACACTCTGTAGTAGAGACGTTGATGTTATTTATAAAAATCATAGCAAAAGTACTGCACATGTCGTGCCCTCTTATTCATCTCTGCAATGACCCAATGAGGCAGAGACTATTTTATGATTTCCGTCTTACAGGTGATGAAAGACGTTAAATAATTTATCCAAGTCTGTGTGGCTGGTGAAATGGCAGAGCTGGGACCAGGAGTAAAGCTCTGCTCTTAACCAGGATGCTCTTCTGCCTCCCTTTATCATCCCCCAAGCAATTGAGACTTGGGAAGTGATGTGACCTGGACAAAGATGCACAGGCAGAAAGTGGAAAGTCTTGAATTCAGGTCGTTAGAATTGTGTTCTTGCTAATACTCCACCAAACAGACAGTTGTACACAGAAAGTTTCACAGAAATGCTCAGCAGAAAGAAAACAAGAACAAACAACAACTAAACAGAGCCGTTCTCAGAAGCAATCGGGTGTTATAATTTAGTTTGTTTACATCATTGGCCAGATGATAACGGGCTTCCTCATAGTTTTCCTTAGCCATGTAGAGAAGTCCCAGGTTCCGATGCAGTAAGGAGTGGGTGGCATAACAACATTCAGTTGATTTGAGGACCGTCCACTGCGCTTGGGATAGATATTCCTCAGCCTGGACGATCCGGCCCAGACCTGCCCAAGAGAAATAAAGACTATAATCCATATCCTAGCCAGAGAACAAGAGAAATAAAGACTATAATCCATATCCTAGCCAGAGAACACATGGTGAAATATGAGTCATCACCTATTCACTCATTTATTCATTGACTTGAATACCTACTGACACACAAAAACTTGTACGCGAATATTCATAGCAGCCTATTCATATTAGCCAAAATATTGAAACAGCTTAAATGTTAGTCAACTGATGAGTAAATATACAAAGTGTAGTCTTTCCCTATTCATGAGTGGCATATTATTCAGGCACAAAAGGAATAAAGTACTGATACATACTACAACATGGATGAACCTTGAAAACATTATACTGAGTGAAAGAAGCCAGACACAAAAGGCCGCATATTGTATGATTTCATTAATATAAATTTTCCAGAATAGGCGAATCAGAAAGTGGATTGATTAGTAAGTGGCCCAGGACTGTAGGCATGGGAACCGAGGTGTGACTGCTATTGGTATTGGGTTTCATTTTGGGGTGACAAAGATGTTCCCGAATTAGATGTGATGATGGTTGCACAATCTTGTGAATATACTAAAACCACTGAATTGTACTATAAAGGGGAGAATTTTATGGTACATGAATTATATCTCAATTTTAAAATATATGTATACGTATATTCGATACTTTTTATGTGCCAGGCCTTGTGTTAAGGGATAGGAATTCAAAGATAAATCAAAGCCATTACTCTTGAAGAATGTACAGCTTGGTTGGCGGAATGAAGACATGAAAACAAGTATATTTGTAATATAGTGTAAATGCAATGATAGTAACATTATAAGGTTTGGAAGTGGAAGTGAGTAGGAAGTGTTCAATTCTTTGGATGGGGTAGAGAGGGACAATGGAGTGGGGAGAGGCATGGTCAGTGCTATGGACTGAATGTTTGTGTCCCCCCAAAATTCATATGTTGAAGCCCTAATCTCTAATGAGATGGTATTTCGAAGTGGGGCCTTTGGGAGGTAATTAGGTCATGAGGGTGGAGCCCTCATGAATGGGATTAGTGCCCTTATAAGAAGAGACAAGAGAGAGATGATCTCTCTTTTGGCCATGTGAGGGTATAGCAAGAAAAGGCGGCTGTCTACAAGTTAGGAAGTGTGTTCTCACCAGACACCAGCTCTGTTGGCACCTTGATCGTGGACTTGTAGCCACCAGAACTGTGAGAAATAAATGTTTGTTGTTTAAGCCACCCAGTCTATGGTATTTGTTATAGCAGCCAAGCTAAGATAGTCAGAAAAGTCTGAGCTAAGTTTTGAGGATGAATATAAGTTTTCTAGACAGTTAAGGGAGGGAGGGCATCCCAGGGAGAATTAACACATATGCAAAGTCATAGAGATATGAAATGGTGTGCTGTGCTTAGAGAACTATATATTGGCCTGTGATGCTGGGGCACAAAGTATAAGGGATCAAGTGGCAGGAAATGAGGCTAAAGAGGTAGGCAGGGCACAGATCATGGAGGGCTTAGGAAGTCGTGCCAAGGATCTTGATGCATGTGGATAAAAATTAGAGGATTTTCAGAAAGGGAGCAAGAACCGGGTTTAGATTTGAAGAATCCTCTGCCACTATGACGAGGAGAGACCAGAGGGGAGGAGGAAAAGGAAAACACTCACTAGAAGACTTTTGAAATAGTTCAGGCAGGTACTAGACCCTGAAGTAAGGCAGCGAATGAAGATGGAGTATAAAAAAGAGACATTCAGAAGCTAGAATGGTTATGTGGTTAACCATTTCATGTGGTTAAGTGAAAGTCACCTTTATTTCTAATATTCAAATACTCTTGACACTTAACCCTTTTTGTTTAGTTGTGAAGATACATAATAGTTTCCTGCCTACGCTTGCCTCCTAGGTAGGTTGTCAGAAGTGAGCAGAAAACTACTTTGAGAACGTTCTGCAGAGCAGGAGACATGCCCTGCGTGTGAAGGGTTCTGTGTGATGGATGCTGCAACAGAAATGGCATCAGTAAAGGGTCAGGAGATGAAGACACGGATCCCTCATAAGTCAACCTTCTGTTCTTCTTGTGCTTCCACCCAGGCCTACTTCATATGTAAGCATTGCTTTATTCTGGTTGTAATCATACCTCTCTGAAATACAGGAGAGGTGAGGAAGAAGCAGTCAACAAGAGGTAGCAAGTAACTTTGCCTGACCGATGCTCACACTAAAATGGGAAAATATTAGATCAGAATCAAGAGGCCATGGCCCATGATCCTGGCTCATGTTAATTAAATAGGCAAGCCACATTTTCCACCTGGGTTTTGCTTAAAAAAATAAGAGCTTTAGACTGAGGCCCTATCAAATCTAAAGAAGCAAATGACTCTTAGCTAAGACATTTATCTTGGGAAACAATTGGTAGGGGGCACTGATATATATTGGAAATTTACATTTTTCATTGTCCAGTTCTCATTTACAGAGGTATTGCTGAAAAAAGGAAGGCCCCCAGGTCAAGCTGAACCACATCTAAACAAGCATCAGTCCCAAAGGAAAAAGACTACTTGCCAGAAAAAAACTACAAGGCTGCAAATTCAGAGAGCAGGGTATAATGAGGTGAGAAGAACAAGCTGTGACAAGCAGGTCAGAACTAAGATTGTGACCAGTGTGTGGGTAAGTTCAGGCATGCCCTCCTACATACAGTGCTTACCTGGAGAGGTGTAGGGATGGAGTAGAGGTAACAGAGACCTAAAGTTGCCAAAGGAAGTGAGACTATCCCAAAGGGTGACTTTCAGAGTATATGCAGTAGAGAGAGAAAGGATGGCCAGTTCATGGAGCAGTGGTACTTGTCTTAAGGGTGAGACAGCAGGCTTACACTGGGTTAGTGGCAGATCTGAGAGACATCATGGGGGAAGATTTTGCAGGCTTGCAGATGAAACTAAAGGACCACAGAATAAAACAGTCACAGACGATTCAAAGGTGTGGCTGTGAGGCATGCAAGGGAAGCAAAAGGAATCACTTACTGAGGGCCTGCCTTACACTATGCCTTACACATGTCTTACACTAGGCCAGGCCATCTGCATCTGTGATTTAAGTCTGCCAACAGCCCTGCAAAAGAAATATCAGAGGAGGAAACCGCGCATTCATTCAACCCTATATTCATCTAATCTGTTGAGTCTCTACCGCTCTGCCAGATGCTCAGTGCATGCTGGATCCCTGACCTTAAAAAGTTCACAGTCGAGTGAAGTCGTTACACAATAAAGAAACAAAAAGTGAAGTGCTAGGAAGGAAATGAACAGGACACAGTGATCAAAAAAGGCACGGAGAAACCTACTTTGGATGATTAGGGAACACCTCTCTGAGAAGGTGGTGTTTAAGCAGGTACCTGAAGGTTGAAAAGAAACCAGCCATGTAAGAGGGAGAAAACAGCATTCCAGGTGGTACGTGTGAGAGCCCTAAGGTAAGAAAAAGCTTGATTACTAGGATCACACGGCTAGTAAAGAGTTGGAATTTGAACCTAGATTCTCCCGGTTCCAAAACACTAAAAACAGTGGGGGAAGATGAGTAAGGTGGCTCCTCTTTGAAGTGTTACTGAAAATGTCATTTCTAGTGCATTAAAATTCCAAAGTTTTACTTTGAAAAAAAGGATGAATGCCTCTTATTTTTCCACTCCAGTCTGGAGGAATCTCTAAAGTGGGAGAGGCATGTCCACAGGGGATGTGATTTATTTAGACTTTCAAAAAGGTTGGCAAGGTTTTAAATCAGTAACTGTGGGAGTTAGAATGAAACCTTCCATTTAGACAGCACTTTTCTGCTTGCAAAGCACTTCCATGTCCATTATACATGAATTCATTTAAACCTCAAAACAATCCTGTGAAGAGGACTCAGATTCAACAAATGCTTACATAGTTCCCATTTAGGTGTCAGGTTCTAAGGAGTTTTTGAGTACCTTCCCTGCACTAAGTACTGTTCTGGATGTAAAGACACTATGAGTAGAAAGAATAGACAGAGTTCCAGTTCTCCCTGAACTTATGGTCTAGTGCAGGAGAGGAACTTTAATTAAATAATCTCATCAAAAAATGTATAATTATTATCAAAGTGAGTGCCCAGAAAAAAAGAAAGAGGTTTCTAAGTGGATACATAAAAAGAGACCTGACCCAATCTGGGGGCTTGGGAAAGGGTTCTAATCAGGGGGTGGTGACTCAAGCTGAGACCTGAAGGATGAATAGGAGTTAGTTAGGTGAAAAGGAAGGGAAGAGAAGTGGGGGGAGTGGCTAGAGAAGAACCTTCCAGAACAAGGAAGCATCACAGTGCTTCTGAGGAACCAAGAGAAGGCCAACACAACTGAAAGGGAGAGAGAAAAGAATGAGAGGTGAGGTGAGAGAATTCATAAAGGCTGGACCAAACAGGGACTCATAGGTTGCTTTAGGAACTTGGTCTTTATTTATTGGAGTGACTTGGTCTTATTTTGTTTGGAGACCAGGTTGGAAGAAGGCCAGGGAAGATGTGCAGAGACCAGTTGGCAGGTAGTAAACCAAATAAAAGATGATGGGATTTAGGCCAGGGTGACTTTTCCAAAATCCCATAGCTAGTCAGTGTCAGAGATAAAGAGAGCCTGGGCTGTATTTTCTTGTCCGGTGCTCTTCCACTAGTTTGGGAGGAGGGACAGTCCAGAATGGGGAGTCAGATCTGAGTAGGCTAAAGAGGGCATTCTTGCGGCTAAGTGGCCTGGTATGAAGTCGGAGCCCAAACCAGTGAGGAGGGGGTCCATGCAGAAGAGGCATCCCAGAATAGGAGTCAGAGCCCCCAAAAGGAGAAGAGGGCATCTGCAAGGGGAAAGGATAGGATTGGAGATGGGAGTTTGGCTCATACAGGGTAACCAATTAAATATATAAATACATCAATGGAAATGGAAGCCAGCATTCTCACTGTCAGAGAATGGAGCTATAGACATGAAATGGGAGAAAATGAGATTGAACCCTGTGGATTTAAATGTACTCCTATGGACCCATGATCATATACAGATACAGATGTAGAGACGGAGATGGAGATTTAGAAATAATGCGCATATACACATTATTATATTTACACATGTTCCCTAATTCTGTCCATTGAGAAGCCTGGGAGCAGCCACACCTCAATAGCAACGAGTATGTCCAGTGCACAAGTCTTGGCTTCTAAATTCCATTTTCTACTAAAAGAAATCAGGGTTCCTTGGAGGTATGATCCAGAAAGCAGGAAAGTGATCAAAGAACAATGGGGAAGAATTCCCTGGCAGTACAGTGGTTAGGACTCCATACTTTCTCTGCCTAGGGCTCAGGTTCAATCCTTGGTCGAGGAACTAAGATTCCGCAAGCCATGTAGCCAAAAAAAAAGAACAATGGGGATGTGTTAAGGAGACACAGAAGCCAGTGTGATGGGCTGCCCCTTGCCAAATCAAGGACAGTTTGAACATCAAATTAATGATAGTAATGGATTGTAACCCACTAAATAAAATAGGAAAACAACAGTCTATGTTGATATAAATAAATAAATGAATTCATTGAAAGTTTGTTGAGGAATGGAATATTTATATAGTTCTAAATACCTCTCTATAAAATACTTATTAATTGCAAAGAGAAGAAAGAGTAACTTTACAGAGAAGAAGCCTGGCAGACACCACCTTAATAAAGTAACTTAAATGAACATCATCAATAATGGAACAAAATAAAAACATGTGCCAACTTATAGGATGGGATGAGAAGAACACAGCATCACTTCAGTGATACTCCTGCCAAAGACACATCACCTAAGTCCAGTCATGAGGAAACATCAGAGAAACTCAAATTGAAGGACATTTTATAAAATAATTGGCCTTTAATCTTTGAAGGCGTCAAAGTCATAAAAGTCAAGGAAAGATTGAGAAACTATTCCAGAATGAAGGAGACTAAAGACACATGGCAACAAAATGAAAAGTGTGATTCTGGACTCTACCCTTCTGCTGTAAAGATGTGATTGGGACAACTGGAAAAAGCTGAATGGGGTCTGCTCAGTAGATAATCATGGATGACAGTTGTATTGTGGTTATGAAGGAGACGTCTCTGTAGGAAATACATACTGAAGTAGTCAAGGCATAGGGCATCAGGTAAGCAACTTACTCTCAGATAGCTTAGGGAAAAAGTTCTTTGTACGATACTTCCTACCGTTTTACTTTTTAAAAAGTTTTTTTTTTAATAGTGTCTGTTAAGATATAAAGTAGTAGTACAGGGCTTCCCTGGTGGTGCAGTGGTTGAGAGTCTGCCTGCCAATGCAGGGGACACGGGTTCGAGCCCTGGTCTGGGAAGATCCCACATGCCGCGGAGCAGTTGGGCCCGTGAGCCACAATTACTGAGCCTGCGCGTCTGGAGCCTGTGCTCCGCCACAAGAGAGGCCGCGATAGTGAGAGGCCCGCCCACCGCGATGAAGAGTGGCCCCCACTTGCCACAACTAGAGAAAGCCCTCGCACAGAAACGAAGACTCAGCACAGCCAAAAATAAAATAAATAAATAAAAATAAAGGAGTAGTACAGAACCTAAAAGGCTGTAGATGCTCAAAAATGTTAATTCCCCGCAAAAATGCTAATTCTCCTGTTGTAGCAACCACCATGTGTGATGTCTGTGCCCTGCTCTCAGAACTGCCTCTGCCATCCATAGGAGCAGGTTCCTATTTTCGTGTTTGAACTATGTGACCCTGACACAAAGGTAGATACAGATAGATGCCGCACTCAAGCTGAGTCAACACAATTCTTTCTTCCAGGAATTTAACATTGGAAATCAGATGCTAATTAGTTTCTATAACCCACCTTGAACCTGGAGGATATGTAAATTCAATGTAAATTCAGCTGCATCTGACATTTTGGGGTAGCTGTCTTCTGCAGTAAGAATAGGGTAGAAAAATCTGGTCTGCAGAGGTGGAAAATAAAGCAGATGCATAGAGAGAAACCTAGAAACAGAGACAAGAAACAAGACCCCAAGACCCAAGAGAGAGAAACAGAGACCACCAGCCTTGGTTTGCTATAGCATTCTGAGTATAGTATCTCATGAAGTCTCACTTCCCTTAGGACACCTCAGCATCCTAATAAATTTCCTCCTTTTGCTAAGGCCAGCTAGAGTGGATTTCGTTCAGTTTTACCAAAAAGTCCATGACATCTCCTTCCCCACCTTGTGCCAAACTTTACAGCAATCCTGCTCTTCCACAAAAGGTATCCTGGTGCCACTGCCAAAGCTGGATGCTTTGGCCACTGATATGACCAAGTATAGCACTTCTTACAGGCTCCAGGGGGTCTCAAGTCAGTTTCACTTACCAAGGCTGGCCTCGGCCAACAGCAGGTAAGCAGGTACCAGCTCTACTGAACTCAGGCCATGAACACTCATGCGGAAGCGAAGAGAGTGCAAAGCTGCCGGGACAGCATCTTCATGTTTTCCTTCAAAGATATATTTCTGGGCTACGGTGTAGCAAAATTCGATCAAATGCTTCTGTGGAAAAAAAAACTAGACTATCTGAGACAGTCTAAGGGTGAAAGGCAATGGTGGATATAGGTACACCTGGAGATAGGGCCAACACCTGATGACCTGCTCGAGAGCACACAGTGAGCCTGTCTGCACTGAGGCGGACATGAGACCCAAAATAGGTGATTAAAAGGGCAAACTCTGGGGCTTCCCTGGTGGCGCAGTGGTTGAGAACCTGCCTGCCAATGCAGGGGACACGGGTTCGAGCCCTGGTCTGGGAAGATCCCACATGCCGCAGAGCAGCTGGGCCCGTGAGCCACAACTACTGAGCCTGCGCGTCTGGAGCCTGTGCTCCGCAACAAGAGAGGCCGCGATAGTGAGAGGCCCACGCACCGCGATGAAGAGTGGCCCCCACTTGCCACAACTAGAGAAAGCCCTCGCACAGAAACGAAGACCCAACACAGCCATAAATAAATAAATAAATAAATAAATTAATTAATTAATTAATTTAAAAAAGGCAAACTCTGGACTGTGAGTTCCTCAAGGTCCAGGAACAAGTATCTTTTCATCTTAGGTTGGTGCTTGGCATAAATGAGTGCTCAATATAAATTTATTAAATGATTATTATTCTTACATTTCTAATAAAATTTTAGTTTAGCAAAGCTGTAATGTCTCAGGACAATCTAAAATGTTCTGCCTTTCTATTTGAGTTAATTTTGAAAGAAACATATTTTTCCTTCTGGAGTTATCCTGCTTCACTAATATCAGAAACAACTTTAACTCTGCATTGTTCTAAGGCCACTCTCAAAGTGTCACAACACTAAAATTGATGAATCTTTTGAGATTTATAGCTTATAGAGCATTATTTTTTTTAGAATAATTCAGATGCTACCAATGCCATAGTAATAGTTTTCCTAATCTCCTTTATTTATTAACTAGTATATTCATACATCATTTTTTGACCTTCTACTTTGTGCCTGGGTTCTTATTACAATACTTGGCATATATGGGTGTTATGGCTGAATTTTGTCCCCCCAAAATTCATATGTTGAAGCCCTAACCTCTAGTGACTCAGAATGTGACTGCATTTGGAGATAGGGCTTTTTAAAGAGGTAAGTCAAAATGAGGCCATGGGGTGTCTCATAATCCAATCTAACTGTGAGGACAAGTCTGCAAGCCAAGGGGAGAGGCCTCAGAAGAAACCAACCCTGCTAACACCCATTGTTGATCTTGGACTTCTAGCGTCCAGAACTGTGAGAAAATAAATTTCTGTTGTTCAAGCCACCCAGTCTGTGGTACTTCGTTACGGCAGCTCTTGGAAACTGATGCTGCAGGTTTTCAGTAGATATGTGGAGAACAACAATGGTATTGAGGACATAAAGACATGAAACCAAGTCTCTGCCCTCAGAGGTTATAGTTTAGTGACCGCGCACAGTACAACCTTTTCCCTGGACAGGTTCTCTGCACCCGTGAGTTAACCCTGCAACCGTCCTATAAGCCCTACCTGCCGCTGCTGCAGCTGCTGCAGGCCATGCTGCCGTTCTTCCTCTGAGTTGTAGAAGGGCATGGAAGTGCGCAGGGGAATCAAGAGCTGACATATCTTCTCGTGGATGCTGCCCCAATCAGCTCTTTGATGAACCACACCACTGACAACAAAAACATGGACTTCATTATCTTTACGTTTGGCTTGACCACTGATTCTCCTGGCCCTACTGCTGGCCCAGCCCTAGAAACTAGAAAAGTAAGCTCAGCACAAACCAGGCAGGGAGCCCAAAGCCATTTCTGACACAAATCGCTTTTCCTTCATGTGGTTATTGGATGGTGTAAAAACCAGGGGTGTGGGAGGATGTTGTTTCTGCAGGCAGTTATATGCCGTGGTTATTCTGCTTTTCTTCTTCATTAATAACAACAAAGACAACTTTAACTCTGCATTGGTCTAAGGTCATTTTCAAAATATCTGAACACTGAAGCTGATGAATTTAAGGGTCTTTTTCTTAGGGAAAGGAAAGAAATTTACATTTGATGAGGCTCTAGGAGACACTTTCCCAATAATTAGTATGTATACCAATTATAGGTATATATATATATATATATATATATATATATATATATATATACCAATTATAGGTATATATATATATATATATATATATATATATATATATATATGTTGCATGGCTTGGGAGAGCACCATTTGCATTGTCTTCTGTGCTCTAGGAGGGCCATTCACATAGAAAACACTGTGAATGCCCTCCAGTCCTAGTGGTGCAGCAGGTGGTCATGAAAGTAACTGTTTAACTTTTTGAAAACAAGACAAAATCATTATTTTCTTAAGGCAAGGAAGCACGGGTGTCGAGAGTGAGTAGTTACTCTAGGCCTGTACTCCAAAGCCAGTCATTTTTTAGTTCTCCAGAGGGAAGCATTGTGGCAGTTTGGTATACAGCTTTTCTGACTGTTTTATATGCATACTTAGTATTTTTTAAACACTTAATTGGACAGCACAAATATAGAACATTCGCATCATTGCAGAAAAATTCTATTGGACAGCACCCCTATAGAGAATCTACTCCCATTCTTTTTCTTTTTTTTTTTTTTTTTTTTTTATGGCCATGCCATGTGGCTTGTAGGATCTTAGTTCCCCCGACCAGGGACTGAACCCACATCCTTGGTAGTGAAAGCGTGGAGTCCCAACCACTGGGCCACCAGGGAATTCCCTCCTATTCCTTACATAATTGCCTCTATGAATGACTCCCAAATCTATTACCCAATCTGACCCTTCCTCCAAATATTTTTATATAATTGATACATAATTGATATTGATATATAATTCACATACAATAAAAGTCATCCTCTTAAAGTGCACAGTTCAATGTTTTTATTATATTCATGAGGTCATATAGCGATCACCCTATCTAATTTCAGGGCATTTTCATCACTCAAAAAAGAAACTCCATTTATTCTAGCAGGTACTCTCATTCTTCCCTCCACCCACTGTTGCCCAGAAGCCACTAATCTATTTTCTCTATGCATTTGCCTGTTCTGGACTTTGCATATAAACGGAAGCAGACAATATGCCTTTTATGTCTGTATTCTTTACTACTGAATGCTATTCCACCGAATGGCTATATCATTTTTTGTCTATCCATTCATCAGTTGGTAGATATTTGGGTTGTTTCCAGTTTTTGGCTATTATTATTAATGAACATTTCTGTACAAATTTTTTGTGCAAACATATGTTTTCAATTCTCTTGGGTACACCTAAGAATGGAATTGCTGGGTTATACAGTAACTTTATGATTAAACTTTTGAGGACTGCCAAACTGTTTTAACATAGGTTGTACTACTTTACAATCCCACCAGTGATGTATGAGGGTTCCATTTTTTCTACATCCTCGTCAATGCTTGCTATTTTCTGTCCTTTTTTATTACAGCCATTATAGTGTGTGTGAAGTAGTATCTCATTGTGGTTTTATTTTGCATTCCCTTAATAACTAATAATGTTGAGCATAATTTTATGTGCTTATTGGACATTTGTATATCTTCTTTGAAGAAATGTTGATTCAAATCCTTTGCCCATTTTTTTAAACCAGGTCCTTTATCTTTTTATTGTTGAGTTTTAAGTGTTCTTTTCATATTCTGGATAATAGATCCTTAACAGATATATGATCTGCAAATATTTTCTCCAATTCTGTGGGTTGTTTTTCACTTTCTTGATAGTGTTCTCTGATGCACAAAAGTTTTTCATTTTGATGGTGCCCAACTTATCTATTTTTCCTTTGGTTCCTTGTGCTTCTAGTGTCATATCTAAGAACTGTTCCCTAATCCAAGATCACACAGATTTACAACTATGCTTCCTTTTAAAAGTTTTATGATTTTAGCTCTTTTATTTAAGTCTTTTTGAACATGTTGTAAAGTACGGCTCCAAATTCTTCTTTTGCATGTGGATATCCAGTTATCCCTGCACCATTTGGAAGGGACCATTCTTTCCTTAACTGAATGGTCTTGACACCCTTGTTGAAAATCAATTGACCATACAATTAATCTACAACTAAGGAGACAAAAATATACGATGGAGAAAAGAAAGTCTCTTCAAAAAGTGGTGCTGGGAAAATTGGACAGCTACATGTAAAAGAACATTCTCTAACACCATATACAAAAATAAACTCAAAATGTATGTAAGACCAGAAACCATAAAACTCCTAGAGGAAAACATAGGCAGGAACACTCTCTGACATAAATCACAGCAATATTTTTTTGGATCTGTCACCTAAAGCAAAGGAAATAAAAGCAAAAATAAACAAATGGGACCTAATTAAACTTAAAAGCTTTTGCACAGCAAAGGAAACCACTGACAAAATGAAAAGACAACCTACTAAATGGGAGAAAATATTTGCAAATGATACGACCATCATATATAAATAGCTCATACAACTCAACATCAAAAAAACCAACAACCCAATAAAAAATAGGAAGAAGAACTGAGTAGACATTTTTCCATAAAAGGCATGTAGATGGCCAAGAGGCACATGAAAAGATGCTCAACATCACTAATCATCAGTTAAATGCAAATCAAAACCACAATGGCTATCATCAAAAAAGAACACAAGTAACAAATGTTGGCAAGGATGCGGAGAAAAGAGAACCCTCATACACTGTTGGGGGAAATGTAAATTGGTGCAGCCACTGTGGAAGACAGTATGGAGGATTCTCAAAAAAGTAAAAATAGAATTACCATATGACCCAGCAATTCCACTCCTGGGTATATAGCCAAAAAAAAAACCCCCAAAACATTCATTTGAAAAGATACATGCACCCCAATATTTATAGCAGCACTATTTACAGCTGCCAAGATACGGAAGCAACCTAAGTGTCCATCACCACATGAATGGATAAAGAAGATGTGACATATATATATATATATATATACATACATACACACACACACACACATACTGGAATACTACTAAGATGAAATTTTGCCATTTGCAGCAACATGGATGGACTTGGAGGGTATTATGCTAAGTGAAACAAGTCAGACAGAGAAAGGCAAATACTGTAATGATATCACTTATATGTGGAATCTAAAAAATACAACAAATTAGTGACTATAACAAAAAAGAAGCAGACTCGTTGATATAGAGAACAAACTAGTGGCTACCAGTAGGGAGAGGGGCAATATAGGGGTATAGGGTTAAGAGGTACAAACTACTATGTATAAAATAAGTTACAAGGATATATTGTACAACATGGGGAATATAGCCATATTTATAATAACTATAAATGGAATATAATCTATATTTCATTTTTAAAAACTGCAAAAAAAAAAAAAAAAAAAGAAAAAGAAAATCAATTGGCCATAGATGTATGTGCTTATTTTTGGACTCTCAATTCTATTCCATCAATCTATAGGTCTATCCTTATTCCAGTACCACACTATCTTTATTACTGTAGCTTTGTAGTAAATTTTGAAATTGAGAAATGTGAGTCCTCCAACTTTGTTCTTTTTTGAGATTTTTTTTAGCTATTCTGGGTCCCTTTCATTTTCATATGAATTTTAGGATAAGAGTGTCCATTTGTGCGAAAATGACAATTGGAATTTTTACAGGGATTGCATTGAATCTGCAGATCAAACTGTTTCATATTAAGTCTCCCAGTCTATGAATATAAAATATCTTTCCACTTATTTAGGTTTTCTTTAATTTTGTTCAACAATATTTTGTATTTTTCCAGTGTATAAGTCTTGTACTTCTATGGTTATTCCTTTATTTAAAGTGCTATTGTAAATGGAATAGCTGTCTTAATTTCATTTTCAGATTGCTCATTATATACAGAAATATAAAGATTATATACAGAAATATAACTGATTTTTGCATATTTATCTTGTATATCCTGTAAACTTGCTGAATCCATTTATTAGCTCTAATAGTTTTTTTGTGGGTTCTTTAGGGGTTTCTCTATATAAGATCATGTCATCTGTGAAGAGAGATACTTTTACTCCTTCTTTTCCAAGCTGGATGCTTTTTATTTCATTGTCTTCCCTTATTGCCCCAACTAGAACCTCTAGTACAACGTTGAATAGAAGTGGTGAAAGTGACACGCTTGCCTCATTTCTGATTTTACAGGTGAAATATTTTATAGTCTTTGACTATTAAGTATGATGCTAATGCTGTGTTTCTCTATGGTTTTTTCATAGATACTCTTTACCAAGTTACAGAAATTCCTTTCTATTCTTACTTTGTTAAGTATTTTTATCATGAAGGGTGTTGGATTTTGCCAAATGTTTTTTCTGTATCTGTTGAGATGATTATATGATTTTTTTCTTTATTCTATTAAGATGATGTTTTATATTGATTGATTTTCATATGTTGAACCAACCTTGAATTCCTGGGAGAAATTCCATTTGGTCATGATATATAATTCTTTTTATATTCTGCTGGATTTGGTCTACTAGTATTTTGTTAAGGATTTCTGCATCTATATTCATAAGGGATATTGGTCTGTAGTTTCCTTTTGATGTTTTTCTCTGGTTTTGGTGTTAGGATAATATTGGCCTCATAAAAAGTTGGGAACTCTTCCCTCTTCTATTTTTTGGAAGAGTTTGTGAAGAATTGTTAAGTCTTCTTTAAATATTTGACAGAATTCACCAGTGAAATCTTCCTAGGCTTTTCTTTGTGAAAAGTTTTTTGATTACTTAGCTAAATCTCTTTATTTATAGACCTACTCAGATATTCTATTTCTTCTTGAGTCAGTTTTGGTAGTTTGTGTCTTATTAGGAATATATTTCATGTAGGTCTTCAAATTTGTTGGCATACAATTGTACATAGTATTCTCTTATAACCCCTTTTATTTCTGTAAAGTTGGTAGCAATGTCTCCACTTTCATTTTCTTTTTTTTAATATTTACTTACTTATTTATTTGGCTGAGCCGGGTCGTAGTCGCGGCATGCAGGATCTTCGTTGAGGCATGCGGAATCTTTAGTTGCAGCACGCAGGATCTTTAGTTGCAGCATGTGAACTCTCAGTTGTGGCATGTGGGATCTAGTTCCCTGACCAGGGATCGAACCCGGGCCTGCTGCATTGGGAGCGCAGAGCCTTAGCCACTGGACCACAAGGGAAGTCCCTCCACTTCCATTTTCTGATTTTAGTAACTTGAGTCTTCTTTTCTTGGTCAGTCTAGCTAAAGTTTTGTCAATTTTGACCTTTTTAAAGAAACAACTTTTGGTTTTGTTGATTCTCTGTATTGTTTTCCTATCTTTTATTTCATTTATGTCTGCTGTAATCTTCACTATTTCCCTCCTGCTAGCTTTGCGTTGAGTTTGCTCTTCTTTCTCTACTCCTTAAAGTGTAAGACTAGGTTATTGGTTTGAGATCTTCCTTCTTTTTTAGCTGTGTTTACAGCTATAAATTTCCTTCTAGGTACTGCTTTCACTGCATCACATCAGTTTTAGTACGTTGTGCTTTTGTTTTCATTTCATCTCAAAGCATTTTCTAATTTCTCTTGTGATTTCTTCTTTGACCCACTGGTTGTTTGTGTGTGTTATTTCTACACATTCATAAATTTACCACACTTCCTTCTCTTATTGACTACTAATTTCATTCCATTGTGGTTGAAGAACATACCTTGTATATTTTCAATCCTTATAAATTTACTGAGATTTTTTTAATGATCGAACAGCTTGTCGACCCTGGAGAATGTTCCATATGCACTTGAGAAGAAAGTATAGTCTGTATTCTATAAATGTCTGTTAGGTCTAGTTCATTTATAGTGTTGTTCAGGTCTTAAATTTCCCTGCTGATCTTTTGTCCAGTTGTTCTATTCATTATTGAAAGGCAGATATTGAAGTGTCCAACTATTACTATTGAATTATTTATTTCTCCCTTCAGTTCTGACAGTTATTGCTTCATGTATTTTGAGACTGTGGTTGGATGCATACAATCATGGGTTTCTGCATTACTATTGCCTATTACATATTTTTATTTAAATGTGAGAAAGTTAGCTATTTGATTCCATTTATACATATTCCAAAACAGGTAACAATAACCTAGGGCAGGGATTAGCAAAGTTTTTCTTGGGGCCAGATAGTAAATTTTGGGCTTTGCGAGCTACTTGGTCTCTGTTGCAACTACTCAACTCTGTTGTTGTAGCATAAAAGCAGTCATAGACAATACATAGCTGTGTTCAAATACTCTCTCTCCTTCCTTTCTTCTGGGACAACAGAAATGCGATAAAATATCTTCTTTATAAACTATGACAGCTCTCACAGAAATGACAAAAAGCATTTTTAAGGGTTTTTTGATAATTATTGAAAACAAATCAATAAAAGCACTTAACAGCCAGAATAAAGAAATAGGTGACTTCCACAGGGTATTTATTTAATACGGGCTTACTGAGTAATTGTGTGAGCAATGGAAATATTAACTTACTTAACTGCCTGAACTTTTTTTCTACAGACAGCACCTGCATATCTTGCCTTTCTAAAGAAAGGGCGCATATTTATATATTCCTGAGCTCTCTTTATTCATCTGTATCACCCCTCACAGCCATCACTGGATCATGCATAAAGAAGGAGTTGAAAAGTATGCTTTCAAATTAGGGCTCACAATCAAATAGCTTGTGGGCCAGACATGTTTTTTGTTTGGCCATTACCATGTTTTTTAAACTAATTTGAATGTCGTTAGGCGGGGCATTCATTCTCCAGTTCACCACAGATCTTACTATTGAATACCACTTCACTGTTTTCTCTTCCTGGACAGTGAAAGCGTTTTAATTTGTGCCCCATATGTTAAATGAAAGGAAAAATTACTGCAAATTACTCTTATCTATATGCTACGACTTACTAACCTATAGTATTGAAGCCTCTTTCACCTATAATGTTTCACTGTGTACTTTAATAAAATTGCCTTCTCTTAAAAATGTTCTATTTCCTGGGAACATTCTCACAATCCAACACAGAATGATATGCACAAGATTACACAGAGTGTATAAAATAAATGTATTTATAGGAAAAGAGCATAAAGAAATTCACCAAAATGTCAGGTTATTAATTATCTGGGTTGTGAGATTATGGATTATTTTTCATCTTTATATTTTGTATTTTCAAGTTTTCTGTAGTGTGCATGAATTACATTTATAATTGGGAAAAATTATTTTGCAAAAAAATAAACTTTCACAAATTCAAGTTGACTGTCCTTCCTGCTCTTTAAATTTGGGATGAGGAAAAACAATATTTATTGAGTGCCAGCATGGTCTCAGGCATGGGGCTAGATGCTTTACATTCAACTGTGAAAACCCTGGAAGGGAATATTAAAGGCCCTCATTTGTGAGATATAGAACAATTATCACAGTTTTATTTTCTGGAAAAATCATGAAATCTCTAGGACACAAGGATATAGAAATCTGGAGCAAAGGTAGGGGGAGAGTAGAAGACCTTAAAAATAATTAAAGGAGGTGAAAGAAGAGAAAGAAAATAATGGAGGATAAGGGCATAGGAAATAATTTATTCATGCATTCATCAAATATTTAGTTTCAATTATTTCAAGATACTTTGCTGGAGACCATAGGTTATACACAGATGGGTCTGAAACAGATCAAAAGATAACATACATATGACAGTCCTTCTACATATTCAACATAATATCCTGCATTAACAGAGCATAATAAAATTGAGCTAACATGTTCGCCAACAACTAAAATGAGGCAGGGAAATAAGAGTCATCATCTGAGAGGTACAGAGTAAGTACAAAGTGAGTTGAGAGGAAGGAGGAATTGCTTCTGGCTGGAGGGATGAAGGGGACAGGGGAAGAGGTAGGTGCTCGTATCAGGCAAAGGAGTCTTATCTCTCCCCAGAGTGCCAGTCCTGTACTTAAAATTGTTTACTCAGGACTTCC
Source organism: Eschrichtius robustus (assembly GCF_028021215.1). Classification (NCBI taxonomy): domain Eukaryota; kingdom Metazoa; phylum Chordata; class Mammalia; order Artiodactyla; family Eschrichtiidae; genus Eschrichtius; species Eschrichtius robustus. The sequence goes on from NC_090826.1 coordinate 34,917,954, forward strand.
CTAGCGGTCCAGTGGTTCCAACGCAGGGGACCTGGGTTCAATCCCTGGTTGGGGAACTAAGATCCTACAAACTGCGTGGCCCAGCCAGAAAAAAAAAAAAAAAAGACAGATATTAAACAAGTAAAACAAAAACATAAAAGTACAGAAAAAGTGAAGAAAAAATGTGAGAGAGAAAATCAGAGACGGGCATTTAGGTTGGGTTTTCCAGAAAGACCTCTTCGAAGAAATAACATTTCTGAGAACAGAAAGATGAAAGAGAGCTAGGAAGATTCGTGATTGTAGGGAAAGTTCCCAGCAAAGGCAACGGCCTGGGCAAAGAAACCGAGGGAGGAAAAGAGTTGGCAAATTAGAATTGAAAGAAAGCCTCTGTAACTGCAACAAGGAAAACAGGGGATGACTGGTGGGAAATGAAGATAGAGAAGCAACCAGGGCTTTGTAGTTTCTGTTACAAATTCTAAATTGTATTCTATATGCATTGAAGAAACAGCAATGAAAACACAGATGCTGTCCTTGCCCTCATGGGGCATACAGCTTAGTGAGGAATACAGACCACTGAACAAGTGATTTCAATCCATGTCATAAATCTGAGGCTAAGGGACCTAAAGAGTGCTGTGAAAGCACTGAGGAGGGACACCTAATTCAGTCTCCACTGGGACCACTGCAACTGAGAAGTTACGCAGCCTTCAGTGTCTACCTTCCAATCTAAAACCATCCATGACCCCCCCAGAGGATAAATTCCAAACTCCTTGATCTCATGTCACTGTTTGGCCCTAACCTTTATCTTCTTGGTTTAAACTCCTACTACTACCTATCACAATGATTTTTAAATTTTTTTTTTTTAACTCAGCGTACAGTAGGAAATACATTTCACTAGTACAAAGACACATATCCACATAAATCATTAAAACAAAAGTTTCAAGAAACAATTCAAGTAGGATTACTCTGATACTTTCTATTTTTTTTTTTTTTTTTTTTCTTAAAATGCTGGTTGTGATTTATTCATGACCCGCTAATGGGCCCTGGACTGCAGTCTGAAAATCAATCAGTGACTGCTCCCTCCACGGTTACCTTCTCTACCCACCTCTGAACAAAGTCTGTTCTCTCACCCTTTACCCAGGCAGTCCTGGATGCCAGGAGTGCTCTACCTTTCCTTCTTCATTGTTCATTGACCTAGCAACTTCCTTCTGACCTCTCAAGACCCAGCGCAAATGTCACTTCTTCAGAGGAACCTTTCCAGATACTGCCCCATCACCATGCTTCCATCCTTAGAGGTCCCAGGGAATAGTACTCCCTGAGTGACAGCACTTGTCATGTAGGGTTGTATTATAATGACTTTCTTTTTTAAACAAGTTACTTGGCTCTGGACTAGGTTTCTGGACGTCAGCAACCTAGCTGTTTTATCTCAGGTGCCAAATAGGGTCCAATCTGAAGCAAAGATCAGTGGGTGTTATGCTGAATAAGTGAAAACTGATCTCATCTTGTACTACCCTCCCCACACTGTCACCATCTTGGCTATGCTCTGACAAACTAACTTTCTATCTATTCCTCAAACACACCAGAGTCTTCCCTCCCTCGGAGCCTCACTGTGCCACTCTTCCCCCAGCATTTCCCTGGCGGGCTGTTCCTACTCTAACTTCAGATCAATAGTCTACCTTCAGAAAGGCTGTCTGCCCGACCTCCCATCACATTTCCTTTGTCTTTATGGCATTTATCACTCTCTGAAATTATCTTGTTTTGTCTGTTGGTTTACTTATCTTTCTCGTTAGATTTTTTTTTTTTTTTTGCCAGAGCCGCACGGCATGTGGGATCTTAGTTCCCCGACCAGGGATCGAACCCTCCGCCCCCTACAGTGGAAGCGCGGAGTCTCAATCACTGGACCGCCAGGGAAGTCCCAGAACATTAGATTTTTGAGGGACGTGGTCTCCCGAGTTTCCCCCAGTAAGTTCAGCACATAGAACAGTGCATAGCGCACAGTAGGCGCGCAACAAAACATCCGGGGAGGAATGATTGAGTGGGAGAGGAAGCGGACGCAGACACAGAAGTCTTAGGGACCTGTCTTGAAGCCGCTTTGAGGGCTCCCTGACTGAGAGAGAGGGGGTTGAGGCGCCCAGGTGCCACGTTTCAGGCCTACCAGTAGTAAGTGACTGTGCAGGCCCCGCAGACCCGCTCGGCCGGAGCTTCGCACACCTCACAGCAGAGCCGGCGCCCCTTGGGCACCGCAAGAGGGTAGATCACGTTCATGCTGCGGCAAACGGTGTTGTCGGTCTCTAGGACCGTTGCCCGGCGAGGACACACTGGACGGCGGTGTCACGTGACCAACAAGGCGCATCCTCATTCCAAGCATTTCGAGGGCAGGGGGTAGGGGCGTGCCTCGACCGACACTTGGAGTGTGTTTGTAGGGTTTAAAAAAAACAAAAAACTAAACAAGCCCCGCACTACAAATCCAAAGGTTAAATGGCCGGGCACTCAAATTTTAGCGAGGTCCAAGCCTAGCAGGGTCTGTATGGTAGCCGGTAAGGGTCAAACACAGCCAGCTCTTCACCCAGACTAGGAAACTAAACGAGGGGGTGTGACTCCTCCAGCTGCCTGCCCAGCCGAGAACTCCCGCCAGCTCAGTGTCAATTGCGCACGCTGTGGGGCGGAACCAGCACGCATTTCCAGACCTGCAGAAACCCGGCGCTGGCTTGCAGCGCATGGTAGCGAACCACCCCCTCACTATTGCGGCTGCGCGTGGGCCAGGTACCGGGGCAGGGGGCGTGGCGCCGAAGACCCTGTAGCTTGCGCTGGCGCGGCGCGTTCCGGGACCGATGGCGGCAGTGGACCTGGTCTCCGAGTTCCCCCAGCCCGCCGGTGCTGCGCGCTGGGCCGAGGTGATGGCTCGGTTCGCCGCCAGGCTAGGCGCGCAGGGCCGACGGGTAGTGTTGGTCACGTCCGGCGGCACCAAGGTCCCCCTGGAAGCCCGGCCTGTGCGCTTCCTGGACAACTTCAGCAGCGGGCGGCGCGGTGCTACCTCGGCCGAAGCCTTCCTGGCCGCGGGCTACGGGGTCCTGTTTCTGTACCGTGCTCGCTCTGCCTTCCCCTTTGCCCACCGCTTCCCGCCCCAGACCTGGCTGTCGGCTCTGCGGCCCTCCGGCCGAGCGTCTTCGGGCTTGCTGAGCTTGGAGGCGGAGGAGAAGGCACTCCCGGGCTTCGCTGCGGCTCTGCGGAGCTACCAGGAGGCTGAGGCTGCCGGCACCTTCCTGGCCATAGAGTTCACCACTTTGGCAGACTATTTGCATCTACTGCAGGCTGCAGCCCAGGCGCTCAATCCTCTAGGTGCGTGCCTTTAGGTGTCCATCGGATGCCGGGAGGCAGAGCCTTTCCCCCCAAGACGCGCATCCCTTTACCCCCTTTTTACCCACGGCTCTCACAGCGGGGGAACCTGAGTTGAAAAGGAGCTGACCCCATACCCTTCTCCGATTTATTACATCCTGTGCTTCTTTTTGCAGGCTCTTCTGCGATGTTTTACCTGGCTGCGGCCGTGTCAGATTTCTATGTTCCTGTGTCTGAAATGCCTGAACACAAGATCCAGTCATCTGGGGGCCCACTGCAGGTGATGGGCGCTTCTCTTCCAGAGATCTGATTCCCTATAACCAATCTTGGGTTAATTTCCTTTTGATCTGGAGATGGCCTTTCTGCATTCCGTATGTGCTAGGCACTAGGGATCAGAGATGACTAAGACACCGCTCTCCCTCAAGGACCTCACAATCTAGTGAGGTTGCTGGACACAGACATAATTACTGTACAGAGTGATAAATGCTCTAGTAGAGGTACGTACAAAGTGAAGTCAGAGCATGGGGTGAGTGAATCTCGGGGAAAGTCAAGGCTTTCTGGAGGAGATGGCTTGAACTGGGTTTTAAAAGATGAGCAGAGGGTGTACCAGACAAAGTAGGGAAGGTCACTCCAGATAGAGTAAACGACTGGAGTTTGGAAATGGGCAGTGTGTTGTGAACTGAAGTTGTTTGGTAAGGCTGGAGAGCCTGGAGAGTGGTGGGGATGGAGGGCAGACTGAAGAGACAGCTTCCTACGTAGAAGATTTTGTATTCCTTCTTAAGGAGCTTGAACTTTATCCTGTGGAGCCAAGGGAAGCCAAAGTAGGAGAATGAGATAAAGTTTTTGTTTGAGAAGAACATTCTGGCATCAGTATGAAAGGTGAATTAGAGAGAGTGGTGTGGGGTGATTAGATGGTGGTTATTGTTGCAGTTTAAGGAAGAGGTATGGGGAAGGTAGTGGTGTGGTTGAGATGCTGAGATGATCTGGCTACTTGGAACCTGAGGGAACTCTTAGTCATTTACTGGGTGATACAAGTAGAATTTAAATAGGAGAAACTACCTGTGGGGCACTTGCTGACTTTGTAGAATAGTTCATTTGTTCATTTCTTCAACAAATATTTATTGAGTACCTACTATATGCCAGGCCCTATTGTAGGACCTGGAGATAAAGCAGTGAAAAGAAACATACTGTGCCCTTGTTTCGATTATATTCTGCAGAGGAGACAATAAGTAAGTCAAATGCATACTATGCTAGGTAGTGATAAATGCTAAGGAGAAAAATAAAGCGGGGAATGGGTATGTGATCCCTATCACACTTGCTAACTCTTTGAGGAGAAATCCTGATGGTTAGCTTAGTGATTTCATACTTTTTAAATTCTGGGAGCTTTAGTTTATCCTGTAATTCCTGTCATTCTTAGTTCTATCTTGAAAGTACACAAAACGACTCAACATTCCCCTTAGAAGGGATTGAGAATAATATAGTAGTATTTGATGAATGAAAATACAGTCACTTCTGTTTCCTCAGTGCTGAGATGGTACGTTACAATTTTATATTTTTTTTTAGAAGTTACAGTTTTTAAATGGAATCAAATAGCCAGTCTAGCAATGCAAGAAATATTTTAGGCTGAGAGGTTTAAAAACTCAACCTTATTTGAGCTTCTGCCAAACTAACATTTGCATAAACAGATTATTTACATTTGTTTATTTGAGGGTTTGGTTTAAAAAATAAAAGGGAATGTTTGAGAAAATGTAATGCTGTTCTTTAGAGCTCTATTAATGGCGATGAGGTTTGCAGAGCAGGGCTAATTCATAAGATGTGGTTTGCCCCAGAATATGTATGAAGCCTTGAAATCAGGCATCCTTATGAACACTACAGAGGCAAGGCTTTTAAGTAAGCATTTAATATGCTTTAAAAAGTTTGAAGTGAGAAATCCCACTTAAACTGACGTAGCCAAACATCTGAGTCTCTGCTTCTTTAGTTTCCCTCGAGATTGACCTGGTTGGTAGGTAGTAACCTTGTTTGCTTATTAAGTTTCTCTTTTTCCAATACAGATAACAATGAAGATGGTGCCAAAAATGCTTTCTCCTTTGGTTAAAGACTGGGCTCCCAAAGCATTTATAATTTCCTTTAAGTTGGAGACTGACCCCTCCATTGTAAATGATCGTGCACGGAATGCTTTGGAAATTTATCGACATCAAGTGGTGGTGGCTAATATCCTTGATTCACGTCGGTCCTTTGTGGTTATTATAACCAAAGACTCAGAAACCAAGTTATTGTTATCAGAGGAAGAAGTAGGAAAAGGCATAGAGATAGAAGAGAAGATAGTGGATGATCTTCTGTCTCGACATACCACTTTTATACATGACAAAAACTGAAGTAAAAAGCCTTTATTTATAGGATCAAAAATTGTTCAGTGGACCAGGGCTCTTACAGATGGTGAGAACTAGAATAAATCCTTTGCTTTCTTAGACAGAAAATGAAGGGGAAAAGCAGTGAGTGGTGTGCAGACGAATATTGCTTGGTGTTTGTCTTTTAAAGGTCTTTTAATACTCATAAAACATGAAAACAAAGGTAAAGCAGTTATGACCAAACCACCTGACACACTCACCTGAATGTTATCTTGATTTTGAAAATGATTCAAGTTGTTTCTCACCTAAAAAAAAAAAAGAGCTTATTGGGAATTATATTCCTCAAAATATACATGTGGGGCCTGAATATCAATCTTCTTCATACTGTAAAAGGGATTATGGATGCATGAATGGCCATGCTTTGAAGATCAAATATTTGTTCTTGCCTACTATGTGATAGGCCCTGAGGATTTTGAGGATTCAAAAGATGAATAAACATGTCTAGTTTGGGAAATGGATATATAAAAAATTAAGTACAATAAAGTGTGTGCCCCAAAGCCAACACAATGGAAAGGATGATTTTTTTTTTTTTGAAATTTACTAAAGATGGGAGTAGGAGAGAAGGACACCTCCCCAAAGATAGATTACCTATAGAATGATGATTGTCCCACTACATTTACTCCTTGCTTCTTGTCCTAGACTCACTCCATATTTGAGTTAAGAATTTACCTTTCAAATATTTTAGAACTGCTCTTGAGGGAAAGTTAACCCGGGCTTCTACCTGGGGCCATGCAGGGCCCAATTGGTGGCCACTGCCCTGAAGGAGGCATTACAAGGTGGTGAAGAGTATGGGTTTTGGAATCATCTTAGCCGGGTTAGACCCTTCCAGCTGTGCCACCGATTAGCATTGTAAACTTAGATACCTGACTTAGTTTCCTCATCTATAAAATGGCGATAATTTCTCTGCAAAATAACACCATTTGTTGTGAGGATTAAATAAATAAAATGGTGAAGGTAAAGCATGAGTCTGGCACTTGGCACGTAATTCACATTCAATAAATGGTTGCAATTGCTGTTTTTCTCACTTAGCAAGGCAGTGTTTTCAAAGCTCCCACTGTCCTGGACTTTGAGTTGGGAGTGCGAAAGCAGTGGAGTCCAGAGAAATACCCTAAATGACCCATAGGATGGTCCAGAGTGCAACGTGAAAAACTACCATTAAGGACTAGGTAGAAGCAAGTACTCTACCTCACATAAATGAGTTAAAATGCAATTCATGGAGTGAGTTGGGAAGGGTAGCCCAAAGTGTGTCTGATAATAGAAGTACAATAAACTTTAATTGAAAAGATATGAACAGAAGTGCTAAGATACATCTAAATACTTCAGGTGAAGTGTTTAGGAAATGTGACTTCATTAAATCAGGAAGCAGAGGAAAAGTAACTGCAGCAATCAGGACTTCTCTGGAGGCAGAAATCCTATTGAACAAAAATCTTAAATTAACTTCTGGTCCAATTGGCAAAACCTAAAAAGCAACAGACTAGGCAGTGGCTGCAGTACTAAAGGGGCATGGAATAAAAGATTGATTTTCTTCCCTACATCTATAGCTTATGTGGATGATGGCTGTCATTATCTTTGACTGTACAGTGAGGATAAATGGAGTTAGAACTAGAAGTGATTCTGATGTTTGTTTTTATCATAATTATTACTTCCCTTGGGAACCATTTTCTGTTGTGTTTTGTTAATGCTTAAAAACAACCACCACTACCCTAAATGGAATTATTTAGAGTGTTTTCCAATTCAGTTTAGTTTCCATTCAGAGCATTTAAACAGTATTTACACATGTAAAAATTCCAAGAAGTTGTTTTGTTTGTTTGTTTAATCAGCAAATGGAAGTGTGTAAAGAATGAAAGAAAACTAAGAATGAGGGTGGTCTAATGGTTAGGATGCGGCGCTTTCACTGCCTTGGCCGGGTTCAACCCCAAGCCACGGCTCGGACAAAAAAAAAAAACCTAAGAATGAAAAGGAACATAAGTCAGTGAGAGCAAATAAGGAACTTGATCTAGATCGGAGGACTAAGGAAAGTATCCTTGAGGAGGAAATGACGCTTGAACTGCTACACAGAAGTTAAGTGGGCTGGAGGTGATGGTGGTGAGCATTTCAGATAAAAGAGAAAAACACTTGCAAGGGCTCTAGTGCCAGAAGGAGAGATCGAAGCACTTCTAGAAAGTAGTTTATGCGAACAGTATCCGTCCAGATAATGCATGTAGAACCGGCAAAGCTTTGGAAAGGATCCTATGAGAAACTAGAATAAGACTAAGAAATGTCAAGTATGTGTTTGGGATACCAGCAAAGCAAGGGCCCCAAAACATGAGTAAAATCGAGCTTTGATGAACTAACTAGAATCTTGCAATAAGAGCATTTAAATGAAGATGATAAAACCGAGGCTATGTTAAATTTTTATTTTTATTTGGCATTACATAGGTGGAGGATACTGTTCGCATAAACCGAATTTTCAGTGCTTAGGGCTTCTGAAGGACTTCAGCTTTAGGGATAGTTCTAGTCAAGTCCGGTTTCTTCATTTTTACAATAATAAGCCGATTCCGAAAGTGTTGTGATTTGTCTTAGGTGCCCCACCCAGGTGACAGATTCTGACCTAAAATTCAGAACTCCTAGCAACCTCCCCCTTTAAGAATGAAGTTACTTCTAGAAAAATAAATCCAAGTTTATTAGGCTGGGGCTCTCGATAAGGCCTGGCGGGAAGCTACATGAGAACTATAAACACCCTGTGGCAAAACTTACACTTAAAAGTTGCAAATACGCGCCTTTACGTTACCATGGTTACTGTAGAGCCAATGGGATGAGCCGTACCTTCGTTCCCGGAGCTAAGCCAGAGGCCAACGGTCTGCGCCGTAGCAATGGTCTCTGGCAGGAAGCACAGCCCCTGAGCCAATGGTGCGTGTCGTTTCTATGGTTCCGGCCGGAAGGACGCGGCGTCTCCGCAGAGAGCGCGGTTGCTATGACGCCCGTGACCGGACCGGCACCTGCAGCTCTCCGCTGAGCAGCGGTGGAGCGTAGCGGCCCCCAGACACTCACGGCGCTCTCCAAAGGACAATTTCCGGCCTGGTTCCTGAGGTTCCCGCCGCAGTCCCAAGGAGGAAAGCAGCTATTCTCCGCTTTTTTTTTTTTTTTTTTTTTTTAAGCATTCCAGGTCTTTCCCGCTTTTCTGCCCAGCAGGGCCCGAAACGACAGGAGAAGAGACTCACCTGGCTTGGCCTTTCTCTGCCTGAGGATGGATTCGCCGGTTTCCCGGGACCCACCCGCCTCAGGCCTTTAGAATTAGGCTGCTGCTTTTATTTAAAGAGGGCTTAGAACCCTCAGTCTGTTAGGTAGATGTTCCTTTTCTCACTTTCCAGGCGAAGACTCACCCCTGCACAGAGACTGCGTCTGAAGGTCCAGGCCATGACAAAGTCCACCGAGCCACGGATTCCCCTGGTTGTCGGCCTGTGAACAAAGAACTGCCGTTTTCTCCGTTTTGCCCTATGTTCGCCATGCAGAACTTTAATTCCTGATGAAGCTCTGGAGGCCTTTTGTATCCTCAACATCAGACGTCATCAAGTCAGTTACCTTCTGCCTTTCAAGCTACAACCTCATCCACTTCCCTCATTATCCTGAGCGCCAGTTTTCTCATCCTGCTCATTCCGCAGCCATTCTCACGCTTTCTTGTCCACACTGCACACTCCTGAATGTCCACACTGCACACCCCTGAATGTCCATTCGTCTCCACCACCTCTGTCATCTCTACACGACCTCCTTCTTTCCTGCTACAATGCTTTGGGTATCTAAGTATTTCACATTCTCCAGTCCTGGAATCATTTGGAAGATTTTCTTTGTTTCTCTGTTCTACGGCAAGCTTTCTGTCTTGGGTAAACTAGAGACGAGAATGGAGAAGCACACATTGGTAAATACAAACAGTAAATTTCTACTAGTGTGTTTTGAAAGTGGAGGGGAAAAAAAATCAAAATGCATTTTTTGGGCTTATCTCAGTCTTATATAAAGAAGGAAGATTGTTCCTTGCTTAAGTGAATACTGTGTTAGGCATGCATTTTCGTGATGCATTCATGTATGTGAAAAGATCATTCAGAATGATCATGTAACAAGATTTCAACTTTAAGTCCATATGAACCCAAAACCGTGATACGATAGAATTTTCGGGAAAGGAGATGCTTGAAACAGTTCTTGTGCCTCCTCTTCATGTCAGTTTCTTAATCAGAAACATCCCTTGTGATGTGAGTCAAGAAACAACAAAAACAAAAACAAAAAAAACAGGAGGAATGATTGAAAATAAATATTTTTGGCAAGGAGGCAGGCTTAATAGTCCTAAAAAGACTGGAGCAGAGAGGCCTTAAAAATAGAATATGATTTATTTAGATCCAGTGCAATTGTATTTTAGCATGGAAAACTTTATTTGTCTTAAAGTGTGTGTTTCTCATTGAGTCTTACTGTTCTTAAATGTAAAGTTATTTTGAAGATATGCAAAGTGTACCTTTTTAACAGGTATTTGTGGGGATAGAATGATTTAGATATTTTTATTTCTCAGGCCAATTACAGCAGTTATTTGTGATGTTCATGCTTAAAGCCAAGTCAGGTTTCCAAATACTGAGAAATTCAGCTTTCTTTTTTATAGTAGATTGGAAAAGAAAAACAAGTTCTGCAGCTTTTTCAATTTTTCACATTAAATGGGAACTGAATAAATTCTAACTCTTGAAAAAAGAGGCTGTTAGATGCTATATGGTAAGGAGTTTTCCTTTCCCCTTCCAATATGTATTTACTGAACAAACATCATTATGGCAATATTAACATAAAATTAAAAAAATTTTCCTCTCACCCCTAGCCCAGTGGTTCTAAACCTGGGACGGGGGTGGGGGTATTTTGCTCCGTAGGGAACATGTGGCAATGGATAGAGACATTTGTAGTCGTCACTACTGGGGATGTATAACTGGCACCTAGTTAGTAGAAGCCAGGGATGCTGCTGTACATTCTACTGTGCACAGAACAACCCCCCACAAGAAAGAATTAGCCAGCCCCAAATGTCAGTAGTGCAGAGGTCGACATATCAACAGTTCATTTTTCTGTTCTGTGTCAGTCCTTGCTTATGTGCATACGTTTTTTACATAGTTATAGTGTACATTTTGCCTTTCTTTTTCACTTAATTTTCTATTTTAAGTTCAAACATTGCTACATTGTTCTGAACTTCTAAAAAAAAATATTTTTCTCATTTTATTCAGGGATGGAAAAGGAATAAAAGGTATAATATATACTGTATTTAAGACATCTGTAAGTTTAAAATTATATTTGGGGAGGAGGAAGAAAGAAGGGCTAGGATGAATAACCCAAGTGCATATCTCAGTTTTCATGGCCATACTCTTTACTGTGTTCGCTTATGTCACTCGAAGACCATGGGATCCAAAGTTCATCCTTTTCTCAGAGCCAGGAGATGTGCTGTAGCATGAGGTATGGTCCTGGCCCCTGCACTGTAGTTGGAGGGCACCTACTAGGAGAAATAAGAACAAGTCGAAATGGCTGCACTCATTCTTTTTGCCCTCCTCCCATTTAAAATTCTTTGTCTCTGTCTCGGTTTGCTTTGACAGCTTTACTGCCTCATTCTTTACATCTAGACATTTTTGGAAGCCCCAAAACGCTACAGGATGTGCTTCTTTGCAGACAGTGGCTTTTTAAGATACTTAATGAGCATTTATTCAGTATCTCCTTTTAAAGAACAGTATTCTTATATACTTTGTTATGTGGGCAATTTTAGGCACAGTTTAGATGTCAAAGCATTTAGAATTCAAAGAATGAATTTGTATTACCTCAAGATCTGCATTTTTAGAATTTTCGAATTACTCAACTATCGGGTCTCAATAAATCCACTGGAAAAATGTGAGTTCTGGGATGTCAGAGCAGAACAGGCAGAAGGACCCAGGATTCCAGGCAGAGGGACCCAAATATTCAAAGTCATGGAATAAGCAGCATGATGGGGATCAATCCGTACACTGGCATGAAGGGCTGTCAAGGTGTGGCAGGAGATAAGACGAGAGAGACAGGCGAGAACCAGCTTGCGGAGACTCTCTGGTGCCGAGCTAAGGGTTCGAACTCTTCCTGAAAGCAATGCAAATGTTAAGCGGCCAGTGACTTGCATTCACAAGGGTCAGTCTGAGAGCTTTGTGGAGTACAGACAGGACGGGGGCCAGCCCGGGAGCAGGGAAATCAGTTAAGGATGCTATTACACTAAGTTGGGCAAATGATGAGGAGAAGCTAAACTAAGAGAGGATGAACTGGAAAATTATCAAAGATGTAGAATCTACAAATTCAGGACTGGTTGTCCATGAGAGTGGGATGAATAAGGAGGGGCTAAGGATAACCCCTAGGTTTCTGGCTTGGGAAGCTATATATTGATGGTGATTTTATTAACTGTGGAATACAGAAGGAGGAGCAGGTGTAAGAGAAAGATGAGTGGATTGTTCAAACTGATTGTTCACTAGAGAGTTGGATATGCATTGGTCTTAAATAGTAGACTCATTTTGTATTGCCTTCCCTAGCCTACATATTCTTCCCTGGAACTTGTGCCTCTCCACCAATGCTTACTTAAAGAGTAGGCTTTGGTGGCCATATTTGTACCCCTACTTCCAACCTATCCCAGCCACAGCTAACTGAATGAGGAATACTGTACAACTAACTTCGGAGAGAGGGGCATGATTTGTTGGGTGAGCAGCAAATAATTAATTGTCTCTCTTTCATAAATTTGAACTAAGAGGTAGATAACAGGAATGACAGCCTGAAAGATTACGTCGGCTTAGGACTTGGATGGCTGTTTTCAGCTGATGAGTAAGCAAGCAGAGAAGGTCCATCCATGTAGAGAAGCAAGTAAATGGGAGCAGATTCACAAGGAAACCCATAGACAAAGACCTCATGGGTCAGGATAGACTAGTAATGGCTGTCCAGTTCCATATCCATTTCCCATGTAGCTAGGTTTAGTTTGCAGCATATGCTCTTGTATCATATTCTTCCAGTAACCCTCCTGAGTAGTTGGGATTGGTCAGCTGTAAAGGTGAGAAAACTCATAATAGTAATGGCTTGAAAAAGAAATGTATTTCTCTCACATAAAAGTCAAGAATAAAGCAGCCCAGAACTGATAGGGCCGCATTTTGAAATTGCCAAAGACTCAGATTTCTTCTCTCGCGATGCGATACTCTATTATCCATGGCCTGTGGCTTCCGCCTCATGGTGTCTGGGATGCCTGCTCAAGCTTCAAGCTATCTTGTCTGCATTCCAGCCGGTAGAAAGGAAGAGGAAGAGGAAGAGGGCATCCTGTTCCTTTAAGGACATTTCCTAGGCTAGGTGGCACACAATTCCATTTACATCCCATTGGTCAGAACTTAGTCACACAGCTATATCAAGCTGAAAGCAGGCATCCCTGTGATCAGTCAAAAAAATTAAATGTCTTATTTCTGTAGAAAAAGGGAAGAATACATATTGAAGGACAACTGGCAGTTTCTGCCACCTGCACTTGTATTTGTTCTAACTTCAGTGTATTTCTGTTTCTTTCCACTTTTTCTAGATAGACCTGGAGCTTAGCAGAGATGGATTATTATTTAATCCTCCTAACAACCCAATGAGGTAGGCATTACTATTATATCCATTCTATTTGGGGGAAAGCAAAGTTTTAAAAAGTTAGATGACTTGTGTTAGTCACACAGCTATAAGGTGATGGAGCCAGGGATTGAACAAAGGTATGTCAGACTCCTTTGCCCGAGCTATTCATCCCCATGATAGTGAGAAGGGCAGAGAGCCAAAGGCAGGGTCCTTAAGAATGGTGGCGTTTGACGGGTCTGTGGAAGAGGAGCCCAGGAAGAACACGGGAGGAAAGGCCAGGGAGGTAAGAGTGAAAACAGGAGAAAGTGACGTGGCATCATAGAACAGAGAAAGGAGTGGGCAGATTCTGCACAGAGGTCGTATATAAAAAGAGCAGAAACACGTCCAGTTGGATTTGGCATTTTTTAAAATTAATTTATTTATTTAATTTTTGGCCACACGGCTTGTGGTTTCCCGACCAGGGATTTAACCTGGGCCCTCGGCAGTGAGAGCGTAGAGTCCTAACCACTGGACCACCAGGGAATTCCCTGGATTTGGCATTTTGAGTGTCGTTGTAAGAGCAGAAGCCAAATGCAGTGATCTGAGGAGTGTGGAAGACGTGAGAAAGAGGACAGTAACTTGAGGGGGATGTGGTGGGATCAAAGAAGAGTTATTTTTGTATCTTTATTTTCAAGATCAGAGACCTCTTGACCTAAGGGCACAACGTCAATAGAGAGGGAGATAATGAGCAAACAGAAAAGAAAAAGCTTCCTTGAGGAAGCAATAGAAGATGGGATCTAGAACACAGGTAAAGGAATTAGCTTTGGTCAGGAGGATGGAAAGCTCCTCCTGGAGGGAAAGAGGGCAGGATCTCTAAAGATGAAGGTTAGTGTATTGGTGGTAGCAGAAGAAGCTACCAGAGTTTTATGATGGCCTTAGTTTTACTATTGCTGCGGGAGACAAGGTCGTCGACCAGCAGAGGGGAGAGGTGAGATTTGGAGTTTGACGGGAGAGGTGGAAATCCTGAATATTTACCGAGTGAAATGGTAGCAGAAGCTGGCAAAGCGCATAGAATGACCTATGCAAGTAAAGGAGCTTGGCTCAGGCTGCAGACCATGGATTTGTAGTGGCTCCAGTCTGCATACTTGTTGCATTTTTCTCTACCAGCAACTCAGCAAACTAAAATAGGCAGAGAAAAGTCAAATGGTCACACTTTCCCCTGGGTTTGGATTTGCGGGGAAGGTGGGACAAGGAGCTAGATAACTAGGGACATTGGTGAGAGATTGATTGAAAGGAACAACAGTTGGGTCCAGGCTTGAGGGGGAAATAAGTGAAGCCAAAGAGTTTCTGGTAGTTTGAGAGAGGATGTAATGGTCCAGGGACTGGAGAGTTCAACTGTTATTATAGAATAAGTAGAGTTTAAGAGAGCAACAACTTCATACCCATTACTATGGTTATTATTTATAGTTTTATGGCAGTTCCTCAAAAAGTTAAACATAGATTTATATATCCAACAATTCCAAAACAACGAGCAGGGACTCAAACAGATACTTGTTACACCAGTGTTCATAGCAGCGTTATTCACAATAGTCAAAAGGTGGAAACAACCCAAATGTCCATCAACAGATGAATGGATAAACAAAATACATACAATGCCATGTTATTCCACCTTAAAAAGGAAGGAAATTCTGATCCATGCTATAAAGTGGATGAAACCTAAAGACATTATGCTAAGGGAAATAAGCCAGAAATAAAAGGACAAATGTGTGATTCCACCTATGTGAGGTACCTAGAATAGGCAGATTTATAGCTACAGAAAGTAGAATACAGTGGGAAATAGGGACTCATTGTTTAATGGGTACAGAGTTTACGTTTGGGATAATGAAAAAGTTCTGAAAATGGATAGTGGTGATGATAGCACAACAGTGTGAATGTGCTTAATGCCACTGAATTCTACACTGAAGTATGGTTAAAATGGTAAATTTTAAGTTTCATGAATTTACCAAACACACAAAGAAGAGCAGAAGGTGGTGGTCAGAGTGGGACATTTGGAGCTGAGATCTGCAGGATTTCAACAGTAGTTTAGGCTATGGCAAGAGCTTGGTTGTAGCCATGGGCATGGATGACTAAGTGGAGTGGAGGTTAAAGATCTCTGGCTTTAGAAGGGTGTTCAGTCTAGGAGCTTGGATGAGTTGGGTATTGACTTGCAGCCTCTACCGCCCTCCTGACCAGCCAAGCCCCCTCTTCCTATATCCCTGCTTACCTTCTGATACCCCAAAGCTCCCAGAAGCCAAGGATCCAAAGGTATTCTCAGTATCCCCCATCCCCTTCTCCTTTCAACTTCCTCCAGCCTCAGACTCTCCCACTCCACCCCACAACATGGGGCGTGGGGGTTACGCTACTCTCCGGGGGCAAGCAACTCACAGTATAGGACATGTAATAATTCAAACATTTGTTTTCTAATTATTCACAATCTCATCAGTTTATCACAACTGTGTTTTAACATTTTGATGTATTTGCTTCCATTCTTTTCCTTCTGTGTCTGGTTTTTACATAGTTGTAATGATACCTTTACGTCTACTTTTTCTCTTTATTATAACATAAGCATTTTTCTGTATTGCCAAATAGGCCTCATAGAACGTAATGTATTCCTAGTGTCTTGGGTGCTCTGATACCCACGACTAAAACCACAAGGAACTGAATAGTGCTAAAAAACCTTGTAGGGAGGAGGGTAAGAGTGCAGACCAGACGATGGGGGTAGGGTGGGGAGGAGCACAAGAAGACTTTTAGCTATAAGTCATGGGGAGGACACATGGGGGCACAAAGATTCAGATCTGGGTCCCTTTCTTTTTTTTTTTTTAATGTATCAGATGATAATTAACATTCTGTATACCGTCCACAAAAACTGTTGATGTGAAAAGGATGAGACTCTGGAAAACTTAGCAAGAAAAGATAAAAATAATCAAAATATAGTTTTGCTCTTAAAAAGCAAAACTGAATATAATTATGTAGACTAGCTGCAGTACAACAACAATTATGCTTATCCCTACAATCTGGGTCAGATTAACTTGGTTAAAAGTTATGTTTGATTGTACCAGCAAGTCTTATTCACAGTTAGTGATTCTAGTAACACAGGTACCACTTCATCAATCACCAGACATTTATCTCTCCCCCACCATGTAGTGCAAGCTGTTATGTAGCATGACTACTTCCAAGTTAAAAAAAATTAAAGACAATATCGATGGCAGGCTTAGATCAAGAAGTTTTAGAAGAGGGTTGAATGACTTAGAAGTCAACAAAAATTATAAGACATATTCTGTGAGCAAATAGTTCCTTGATAGTACAGAATTAATGGGCTCTGTAGCTTCCAGAGGAGTCCTTTTATTTCTAAATATTCAAAAGAATAGACACAAACTTCTTTGGAATTTATAACATCGCAAGGGGCCTTTGGGAGATTTTCAGATTATTAAATTGCAAACTTCAGAACTGGGCAGACAGAAAGCTGATATTTTTTTAATGTATATATTTCATGTCATTTCTTATTTTAGAAGATATAATACAACTCTTCAAAGCTTTAATATTTTTTGTATTGCTAGCTGTTTCATGTAAGTGCTCATTATAAATGGATAACATAACCATTAATTAATAGGAAAACTAAACTATACTTTGTAGAGAGTCTAACTCTACCTATGAGATTTCTTGCATGCTCAGTTGTATATTTACACGTGTGTATACATACACATATGCTTATCTCTTTTATCAAGGGAAAAGTTCAATTAGAAGACTTACTTCACCATCTTGAGAAAGAAGGGATTGAACTCCTTGCCTTTACAGAAGAACAACTCTACTTTGTCTGGTGCTTGTTACAGCAAAGACAGGCTGAGGACTGCTACCAGAAATCTAGAAGAGCTGTCAGGGAAGCACATGGAAGAAATTAAAGAAGTAAGAACTAATATCATAAAGTTTTAAGATAGCTGTGGTTTTGGGACTTCCCTGGTGGTTCAGTGGTTAAGACCCCATGTTTCCAGTGCAGGGGTCATGGGTTCAATCCCTGGTCAGGGAAGTTCCGCATGCTGCGCAGCGCAGCCAAAAAGAAAAGAAAAAAAGATGGCTGTGGTTTTGTTCATTGTCGTTCATTATATTAACATATTAAAACCCAACATTTGAATATCACTGTGTAATTTGCAAAGCACTCACATGTACACTTTTTTTTTAATGAAATATATCAACAAGCTGTATTGGTTTCCAATAGAGTACATGTACAGGACATTGCCCAGAGATGACTAGTTGAATATCCAAATAGGTCTGCTCAAGGTGCTTTCATTATCTTGGTAAATTCGTCCTTGTCTCAATAACCAACCCTCTAGCTGACTCTCCTGCTAGTAGGCTTAGAAACCTGATTAGTCCACGTACTGTGAGTGGATCTGCTTCTCAAAGGTGACCTTGTATTGACCAAACTCACAGAGAAGTTTGTAGAAAAATAGATACCAGCTTTTTAGTTGACAGTAAGAAATATAACTGCCAAAGGAACCAGACACATATATCCTGTGACTGATGCCTTTTTTCCCTACAGGCACACTACATAGGAAGCCAAATTTTAATCAAATGTCTACTTGCTGAACAAATGACTCTAATTTTTTAGAGCACTAGCTAAGATAGCCAGATTTACACCATAAAGCTATCCATACCTGCCCTTATTTCTGGACCTGTTATGTCCTAGAGCCAGGGTACCTAGCCCTTAGATGAGCAGATAATGGCACCTTTTGACTCTTTAATCACTCTTTTTGATGTGTCCAGTACTGATCAACCTACTTTCTTACATATAAGCTACTTTCTTTAAATGAGTTAATAAAATTTTCTCAGGTTGCTTGCAGGTCACTGTTGTGTTTTGACAGCTCAGCTCAGCTAACTTGTTGATTTTTAAATTTAACTCTTAGAGGGCAGTTTGATTTCCAAACTCTTAAAGAAGAGTACAGCTCCTTTAGAACAAAAGCAGGATAGCATAGTAGACCGTGAACTTTAACATTAGGCAGTTGGGGGTGAAAAATTGCCTTTGGCACTGACTCTCTGTGTAACCTTGGGCAAGTTACTCAGCTTCTTTAAGATTGAAATTCCTCTTCCGTAAGTTGAGAAGATTATAGCTCCTTCAAAAGGATTTGTGAGGTTTACACATATTAACGTGTATAAAACATTTCACATATGTACTTGGCACCCAGCAAGTATTCAATAAATTATAGGTGTTATTATTAGAAATAGGTAGTATTGTTCCTGCCATTTTAAAGAGGAGGAAACTGAAGCATACCAGGGAGTGATAAAGTTGGACTGCGGTTCTGTGTTCCTTCTACTATATCATTCAGCTTTTTGTTCATATTCTGAGCAGTTGTCCGAAAAAGGCTTCAACACAATTCAGCAAAATGCAGTTATTTTGGTAGTCTCCTTCTAAGTAATTTGGCATAGTAAGAGCTCAGGCTCTGGCTCTGGCCCACCTCAGTGTGAAGTCCGGCTCCTCCCTTTCTGCTTTGCTTGACAACGCAAGTCCGTCAGCCTCTCTCAGCCACCCTCACCTACAAAGTGGGAGATAACAGTGTCATAGGGTTGTGGTGAAAACTCAATATTTGATGTCCTTAACATAGTACCTGGAGCAGAGCATATAGTTAGCTTTCAATCTATTATTATTAGCCACATAAAAGTGCCTTTTGTGAAGCTGTCACATTAATCAAAAACTATTTTTAAAGAATACCCAAGTTTATTTTAATACAAGCTCCTATTAGCATTTAAGACATCTTAATCATGAGTTTTGCTTAAGATATAAAATACTGTGTAGATGTTTCTCTGTTCCTGAGTATCATGACCATATTTCCTAAACCATAGATAAGGAGACTTGATTTGAAACCTGATTTGTTAATGGAAAAAAATATCAGCGATTGTGACTGTCCCAGAAATTTGTGGTGATGTGTCATCCTATCTATGGGAAACAGTGTCTGATAACATATGACAGCTGGAAGGAAGTTTAGGGAGAGAGACCCACACTTAAGCAAAGTTGAATTTTCTGTTTATTTTTTAGATTATAAACATTGATAGTATGGTGATCTCTTAATGGTTCTTTCACTTCATAGACTTGTAAGAAAATGTATTATTTTCTTCTTAGGTGGAAAATTATGCAAACCGTGTCTGTAACTTACCAGAGGAAAAGGAAGCATTTTCTCATGGTTACGAAAAGGAAAGCAAGCAGCCTAGACATGAGTTTAAAGGGCTCCAACTCAAACCGGGTAATTTTTCCTTTTGTAAACATGTAAATTTTAATTTTTTCCCTAATTCTAATAATTAGCATGAGACAATTACAGAAAATTTGGGAAATGTGTAAAAGTAGAAGGAAGGAAAAAAAATTACTACATATCCTCCACCTCAAGAAAAGTACTTGTAGGGCTTCCCTGGTGGCACAGTGGTTAAGAATCCGCCTGCCAATGCAGGGGACACGGGTTCGAGCCCTGGTCCAGGAAGGTCCCACATGCCGCGGAGCAACTAAGCCCGTGCGCCACAGCTACTGAGTCTGCGCTCTAGAGCCCGCGAGCCACAATTACTGAAGCTCACGTGCCTAGAGTCCGTGCTCTGCAACAAGAGATGCCACCACAATGAGAAGCCCGTGCACCACAACGAAGAATAGTCCCCGCTCTCGGCAACGAGAGAAAGCCCGCGCGCAGCAGCAAAGACCCAACACAGCCAAAAGTAAATAAATAAATACATTTATAAAAAAAAAAAAAGAAAGAAAATTACTTGTAATGTTTTAGGTGTATTTTCTGCCTGTCTTTTTAAGGTATGCATTCTGAAATATTCTCAAATGTGTGTGAGAGAGTACAGAGTGGTGATTTTCTTTAATGTCGATTACAGCACTTACCACACTATGTCCTAACTACCTGTGTCAGCTCTTCTGGGGCAGAGATCTCATTCTAGCCTTCCTGGTTTCCGTGTTTTCAACAGCACCGGCCTCGTAAAGTACCTAGCGTGTTAAGGGCTCAGGAAATGTTTATTAAGTGCTCCAAAGCTACAAGGGAAGATAGAGATAGGACCCCTTTAGAATACTGTATTTGTTTAACTCCATAAATTAGATATTATTATGATATATGGTCAATGATTATTTACGTTTGCCACACATTTATGATTTTCTTTGCTCAGCATTTTTCCTTGCATCTCGGATATCCCATTTGGGATCATTTTCCTTTTTTCATTTTAGAACTTCCTTTCATAATGGTCTGTTGATGGAAGGTTTTTCTGTATTTTGAATCTCAGGTGCAGAGAAAATTGAGCTAATCACAGGACATAATTCATATGTACTACACTCGGGTTTCATTTTTTTCCCCTTTTTTGTTATCCATTGGACAAATGAGTTTTCTTCTGCTGGTTTAAAAGCTTGCATTCTAGTTTTGTTCATATGGTGGTTGCATTTCAAGACTTTAAAAAATTTCTTCTGACATTTTTAGTTATTCTCGGCAGCAGGGTTGTTCAGGGCTCTAATCTGCCGTACTGTAGGAAGCAGAAGCTACTCTATGCCCTGCTCCTAACATAAATTAGCTCATGAAGGATTGGGAAGTAGGGGAGTGATGTCACTATAATGTGGAAGTTCACATGTAATTTTCCCCAGCATGTTAATGATTTGGGCCCACCAGCAAGCCTTGGAGTTTATACATAAAGCCCGTTCATCCCACGTTCCTCTTCTGGGCTGTTTGGCCACATGTTTTGTCTTGGAAGTGCTTATTGCAAAGATATTACTAATCTTTTGCATTTTACCTTTGTTTCCAACTCTGCAGACTCAGCTCCTTCGTTAGCTCACCTTTACAGTAAACCTGATTTTTTAAAAGAAGACAGAGTCCTATATTTGCTATAGTATTCCTCTAATTTTTAGGAATTTGACACATCTGTTTAAATCTACCAGTATAATATTAGGATTGTCAGTGTTTTTTATAGCACTCTAGCTACACAATGACAAAGGTTTTGAGTGCTCTATGCCAACGTTTTCTCCATAAGCTCCATTATTTTTAGTGAGCAGTTTTGCGAAATACAAGTTTGCTTGTTTGTTTTAGGAACACATACCTCAATCACATCAGAAATGCTTCTATAATTAAAGGATGTCTTTTGAAGGTGGAGCTAACATGATTTGATAATGGATTTCATGTTGGGTGGGAGAACAGGAGAGAAATCACTGGTGACCCAAAGCTTTTTGGCCTGAGCAGTTGAAATATTGGAGTTCCTAACTACTCAGATGGGGGATACCATGGGAGGTCCTATTTGGGGAAGACAGTAAAGAGTTTGCTTTTGGACATCTACATTGGATGTGAATATTAGACATCCAAGTGGTAAGGTCAAGTAGGCAATTTTGTTTATGTTTGGAACGCATTGTGAACTAGAGATGTAAATTTGGGAGTCATCAGCATATAGCAAATACTTAAAGCCTTAGGACTGTAGGAGATAACCTAGGGAGTGAAAAGAAGAAGATTCAGAGCTGGGCCCTAGGTCATTCCAGTGTTTAGAGGTTGGAAAGGTAAGAAATCAGCAAAGGAGTCTGAGAAGGAGTGGCATGAAAGGTAGGAGGAAACCTAGCAGAGTGTGGTGTCCCAGAAGAGAAATGATGAAAGTGTTTTAAGAAAAGGAAGGGAACAATTGGGTCAAATACCATTGATAGGCTATGTGGAGTGAGGGCAGGTAATTGACCGTTGGATTTGGTCACATGGGGGTCATTGTGACTTTGAGGAGAGCTGTTTCTGTGGAGTGGTGGATATGAAAGCCATTGGAGTGAATTCAGGAAAGAATGGTAGGAGAAGGGGAGGGGACATGGCTATTTTTGATCCTTTCTTTTTTTTTTTTTTGATCCTTTCTTGAAGTTGTGCTGCAAAGAGGAATGAACAAATGGTGGAGGAGCTGGAGGGCGTTATGAATTTGAAGGAAAACTTTTGTTGTTTTCATCACTGTTGTTTTTAATGGAAGATGTTATACCATGTCTCTAAGATGATTAGTTGGGAAGAAAGCTCCATGAGGCAATAGAGATAAGAGTCAACTGCAGGAGTTTTATCTTTGAGAGGAGAGGGAATGGGATCCAGTGCACAAGGTGGGGAGGGGGCGGGGATGGTGCTGGCCTTAGGAGGCAAGAGTAGTTTGTTACATCTCACAGGAGGGAAGAGTACGGGGGAGCTGGCAGATTTGGTAGGGGAGCTTGTGGAAGCTCTCTTCAGAGAGCTTCTCTTTTCTCGGTGAAATAAGAAGTAGGGTATTCAGCTGAGAGTGAGGATGGGGAAGGAGGTATTAGAGATATGATGAGGGAGAGGGATGAAACAAGCAGGGGAATGTAGGAGGATTGCTGGGCAGCAGCAAGGGCTCACTTGAGGTTAGTAGTCGTGAGTTTGAAATGAAACCAGTCCGCACTGCCTGTGCAGTTTTCTGTAGCCACATCCAGCTTCTGGAGTGTGCTGGTGAAGAGCTGGATTTAAACAGGTTGGAGTTTTGTCACCAAGTATAATGGAAGGAAAGAGGGGCAAGAGAGTTGTGAATGTTTTCAAGGGAGTGATTGTAATGATGGACTATAGAATCTAAGCTGGCTAAGAAAGTGAGAACAGGAATGGGATAAGGAACACTGAAAAGTGTTTCAAGTCAATGGATGATAGTTTCCAGTATGGTCAAAAATTATTGAAATTGAGCTGCTAGCACATAAGAAGGGATGATTGTAGGATAAGATGTTTGAAATTGAAGCTAGGGAGAGGTTACAGAAACTATAGAGGCTAATGACCAGGTCTAGGGAATTACTGTGGAGTAGGTGGCTGAGGTGGGGTAGAGGACTAGATCTTTGGAAGTTAGCTGGTAAAGGAACTGAAAAGCCAGGGGACTGGAATAATCATCTACCTGAATGTTGAAATCATCGAGAATTTTGGCAGGATTAGTTGAGTGACTGTGGACAAGTTTCTTGGTTTCTTGGTGCCTGAGCCCTCATTTCTTAAAAGGGAAAATCATGGTTCGTACCTCACTGGGTTGTTGTAAGGATTAAATAAGATAGATTTATCTCAAATGCTTAGTACAATACCTGCCACATAGTAAGCACTCACTAAAACAACAATACACTTTAAAGTTATGCAAGAACAAATGTTAAACTTCTGCAAGTAGTAAGAATATCTACTGCTTTTGAGAACCTTTTCCCACTACTTTTTAGTTATTTGCCTGCATTTCTTTTAACAATTTTGTTTCTGGTGTTTCTTCCTAACAGAAGTGCAAATAAAGGAGGTCGAAATGTTGTATGAAGAAGGCTTGTCTGAAATAGCTCTGAGCAGCCCTAGTGAACAGATTGCACACTTACTCATGGAAAGAAGTACACTCTTGAGGAAACTGGAACGAGGGGATCCCAAACCAGAATCACAAAGATGTCTGAGCAGTAACCTACAGAAAGAATTTCCCCAGGTATTCAAAATTAACTGGGTAATTGAATAAGAGGCCGGCTAGTTGAAAAATGCATTTGTTCATTTAACCATTCATACATTAAACTATCAGGAAACCAGCTTTGATAGCGCTTAAGAATATAGGCTTTGGGTTTAAATGGACCTCCTCTGCCACTTGTTAGCAGTATGTCCTTGAACAAGTTGCTTAACTTTTGTGAGCCTCAATTTCCTCATCTATAAAATCTGGGAGCAACTGAACTACTCCACAAGGTGATCATGAAAATGAAATAATATACGTAAAGCTCTAGAATAGTACCTCACATGTTAATTAGCATTATTGTTATTATTTATTGAGAACTTACCATGTGCCAGGCTTTGTGCTAGTGGATGTAGGAACAAAGTCAAATTAGAAATGATTTGGACTTGCAAGGAACTTACAAGCTAATGAAGGAAAGAAATAAACCAGTGGTTATAATTCAGTGTGGAAAGTTCTGTGATAAAGTGAAAACTCAGGGGAGGGGCTGAGTCAGGATGGGTAGAAAAGGCTTCCAGCAGAGGTAATGCTGAGTACCATTTTGAAAGCTGAGTAAGTGTTAGCTGGATGAAGAAGATGGGAAAGGCATTTCTGGCAGAGGAAACAATGTATAATACATACTGGTTCATGTGAGTCAATGCTGAGAAATGTGCCTGGGGATATTTTCAGAAACCACTTCATGGTGAGACTCATATGCTAAGCTAGAGAGTTTGGAATCAGCACCCAGCAGTGTTCCTGGAGCATACTGGAGGCATAAAAATATTTTGAATGTACAAATGACTAACTGTTATAGATGGTCTGGAGAGTCACTAAATGATTTTAAGAGGAGAGTAACATGATCTGATCTGTGTTTTAGAAAAATCACTCTGGTCACAGTAGAGGGGTGGATTGGATAGGGACCAGATTGGAAGCCGGGATTTCAGGGGATGTTAACTAATAATTAATTAAAGAATGAGAACCAAAAACAAGGCTCAGAGTGTAATACAGAAGGGAAGAAGGAGTTATGAAGGAGATGGAATCTATAAAACAAATTGGACACTGTGGAGGTGAAGTCTGGGATGACCCTAAGGCTATCTACCCAGTCACTACTAAGTCATAGTTTTACCACTAATGGACAGAAAGAATTAAAACAGATACTACAAAGGGTTTTTGTTATTATAAAATGTAATTCATAAAATTTCTGTCACATTCCCAGTTATATTTTGTTTAAGCTAATGTTGTAATTTACCTGAGAATAAAGTAATCAGTAGAGTCGCTTTTCTGTAGAAATTGACAAGCCGATTTAAAAATTGATAAGGAAATGCAAAGGAACTAGAAGAGCCAAAACAACTTTGAAAAAGAAGGACTAGTTGGAAGATACACACTTCCTGCTTTCAAGACTTACCACAAAACTGCAGTAATCAAGAAAGTGCAGTATTGATATAAAGGCAGATATATAGATCAATGGAACAGAATGAAGAGTCTAGAAAAAGACCCACACCTACATGGTAAATTGATTTTCAACACAGGTGCCAAGGTAATTTAATGGGGAAAAGATATACTTTTCAACAAACAATGCTGGCACAATTGGGTAGACATATGCAAAAAAACAAAAACAAAACCCTCAACCCTATTGAGGTTCCCTTCCCCACTGGTAAAGGAGGGAGTCCCTACCCTAAATACTATGAGATAGCCAAATACATGACACCCAACATTGAACAGAGATGTGATTGATAGTTTATTAGTCAGATAGACTCACAGCCCAGGGAGGACACTGCCTGTCATGCAGGGCCACAGGGGTTGTACTCAGGAATGGAGTGAACTCATAGGGGCCATGGGAGACAGACTTTGTAGTACCAATAGGATGAGGTGCCCCCTAGTTCCCATGGGAGTATATGACTGGCTTGTTTAAAAAATTCCATGGGTTGGCAGTGAAATGGCAGCCATTAGGCTGAGGACTGGATAAAATATAGCTGTTCTGGCTGATAAGGCACTAGCTGGGTGGGGAATCTTTCCTGTTGGATGGGGGCGTATCTGGCAAAAGCAGGGGAATTCATGCTTAGGCTTTTGGTGCACTGTGAGTTACAAGGGCGTCAAGGTAACACATGAAATTTTAGGCCTTACAATACATTTATCCTATATCATATACAAAAATTAACTCAAAATGGCTCATAGATCATGTAGGAGATAAAATTTACAGAAGAAAATCTTAGTGACCTTGGGTTTGGCAAGATTTTTATAAGACAGGAAAAGCACAGAGTATAAAAGAAAAAGAATTGGACTTCATAAAGATTCAGAACAGTTGCTCTTCAAAAGACAAAAATAAAAGAGCAAGCCACAGACTGGGAGATAATTTTTTAAAAAATATATCCAACAAAAGCTTTGTATCTAAATATATAAATAAATCTTATAACTCAATAATAATAACACATACAACCCAACTAAAAACTGGTCAAAAGACTTAAAAAGTGACTGCACAGGCTTCCCTGGTGGCGCAGTGGTTAAGAGTCTGCCTGCCAATGCAGGGGGCACGGGTTCGAGCCCTGGTCTGGGAGGATCCCACATGCTGTGGAGCAACTAAGCCCGTGAGCCACAACTACTGAGCCTGTGCGTCTGGAGCCTGTGCTCCGCAACGGGAGGGGCCGTGGCAGTGAGAGGCCCACGCACTGCGATGAAGAGTGGCCCCCGCTCGCCGCAACTGGAGAAAGCCCTCGCACAGAAACGAAGACCCAACACAGCCAAAAATAAATATAAATTAATAAATTAATAAATTAAAAAAAAAAAGTGACTGCACTGAAGAAGATATACAAATCGTAAATAAACACATGAAAAGATGCTTAACTTCATTTATTATTAGGAAAACACAGAAATTACAATGAAGTAATTTATTATGAGGTAACAATGTATCAATGAATGGCTAAAATTTAAGACTAACCATATCGAGTGTTGGTGACAATGTGGAGCAACTATAATTCCCTTATCCTACTGATGGGAATATAAAATGATACAACCACTTTTGGAAACTAGTTTAGCATTGCCTTAAAAAGTCAAACATATACTTATCACATAACCCCGCCATTCCACTCCTAGGAATATACCCAAGAGAAATGAAAGAATGTGCCCACACAAAGACATACATGTGGGGCTTCCCTGGTGGCGCAGTGGTTGAGAGTCTGCCTGCCAATGCAGGGGACACGGGTTCGAGCCCTGGTCTGCGAAGATCCCACATGCCGTGGAGCAATTAGGCCCGTGAGCCACAATTACTGAGCCTGCGCGTCTGGAGCCTGTGCTCCGCAACAAGAGAGGCCACGATAGTGAGAGGCCCGCGCACTGTGATGAAGAGTGGCCCCCACTTGCCACAACTAGAGAAAGCCCTCGCACAGAAACGAAGACCCAACACAGCCATAAATAAATAAATAAATAAATAAATAAATAAATAAAAATTTTTTAAAAAATGGCAAAGGACCTGAATAAACATTAAAAAAAAAAAGACATACATGTTACAGCAACTTTAATTGTAGTAGCCCTAAACTAGAATCAACTCAAATGTTCATCAAAAGGTAAATGTATAGATCCATAGAATGGACTATTGGTAATAAAAAAAGAATAAATAGGGCTTCCCTGGTGGTGCAGTGGTTGAGAGTCTGCCTGCCAATGCAGGGGACACGGGTTCGAGCCCTGGTCTGGGAAGATCCCACATGCCGCGGAGCAACTAGGCCCGTGAGCCACAACTGCTGAGCCTGCGTGTCTGGAGCCTGTGCTCTGAAACTAGAGAGGCCGCGACAGTGAGAGGCCCGCGCACCGCGATGAAGAGTGGCCCCCACTTGCCGCAACTAGAGAAAGCCCTCGCACAGAAACGAAGACCCAACACAGCCAAAAATAAATTAATTAATTAATTAAATAAAAAAAAGAATAAATATACAACAAAACAGATAAATTTCAAAATAATAATCAAAGTGAAATAAGCCAGACCAAAAAGAGTACATAGTCTATGATTCCATTTGTATAAAATAGTAGAAAATGCAAACTAATATATAGTAGCAGAAACAGATCAGTGGTTGCCTGGGGACAGTGTTAGGGGAGGAATGAATTATAAGGAAGTGTAGGAAACTTTTAAGGGTGATGAATATTTTCATTATCTTGATTGTGGTATTGGTTTCATGGATGGATACATGTAAAAAAATATGTACACTGTAAATATGTGTAGTTATTATATATCAGTTATACCTTTAAAAAGATTTTTAAAGAAGATTTTTCAAAGTTCTTATTATGAAATGTAACTTGTAAAAATTTCATTGCCTCCCTAGGTGTGTGTGTGTGTATATATATATTTTTTTTTTAATTAATTAATTAATTTATTATTTTTGGCTGAGTTGGGTCTTCATCGCTGCACGTGGGCTTTCTCTAGTTGCGGCGAGCGGGGGCTACTCTTCATTGTGGTGCGCGGGCTTCTCATTGCGGTGGCTTCTCTTGTTAAGGAACACAGGCTCTAGGGGCATGGGCTTCAGTAGTTGTGGCACACAGCCTCAGTAGTTGTGGCTCGTGGGCTCTAGAGCACAGGCTCAGCAGTTGTGGCACACGGGCTTCATTGCTCCGCGGCATGTGGGATCTTCCCGGACCAGGCCTCGAATCTGTGTCCCCTGCATTGGCAGGCGTAGTCTTAGCCACTGTGCCACCAGGGAAGTCCCCCTAGGTATATTTTAATAGGCCAATACTGAATCAACCTGTGCATAAAGTAGACGAGAGAGTCATTCCAACCAAAGTGAGGCCACATAAAGTGACACGGAAGTTGAAGAATTTTGCAAGGCCTGATGTATACACTAATTACATTTTACCTAACATTTGTTTTTTGGTTGGTTTTCTGACTTAATACAGGCACATAGTAGAAACGGATTCAAGCAGTATAAAATTGAATGAAAAATGAGTTTTCTCACCCCAAATCCTCAGTTCCATACTCCTAAACTACCACTGCTGACAAGTTTTTATTTATCTTTCCAGAAAATTTTCATCCTCTTAAAATACAAATTATGTTCCATTATGCATATTGTTTTCACTTTCTGTATTAGTGTATATAGATTTGCCTTAGTCTGTTTGACAACATATATTCTTTTGAATGGATGTATCAAAAGTTATTTAACCACTTTATTGTTGCATGGGGCAGAGGACAAAGGGATGACATTTAATGCCAAGAATAATCAAAGATTTAAAAAAACACATTTTATTGTGGAATATAATAGCATATATGCAGAAAAACGATAAAACTTAAAAAATACAGTTTGACAAATAGTTATGGAACAAACACCCATGTAACCACTGGTCCTGTGAGGAATACAACATTGCCAACTTCCTAGAAGCTTCCTTTTCTGATCACAACCCCCTTCCTCCCCACAAAGGTGTGCATCCCTAAATAATATATATAGTAGTTTAGTTTTGTCTGTTTTTGAACATTACACACAAGGAATCAACTTTGGGAATTGCTTTTTCGTAAAACATTATGTTTGTATTATTTATTTTTAATTAGCTTGTCATTACTATATATCATTCCATTGTGCGAATATATGGCATGAGACTATCCATTCTAAGTTGTTTTGGGTTGTTTCCAATTTATATCTATTATGAATGTAATATAATCTGTCAGTTATGCTGCTATGAATATTCTTATATATGTGCATGCACTTGTGTAGGGTATATACCTAGGAGTAGATTTAGGGAGTTATAGAGTAGGTAGATCTTCAGCTTTACCAGATAATGTCAAACTGTCTCCTTAAGTAGTGGTACCAATTTATACTGGCACCAATAAATAGTGTATGAGAGTGCCTTTGTTCCTCATCAACACTTGATGTTGTCAGACTTTTAAATTTTTGCTAAACTACTGGGTGCATAATGATATCTCATGTTGGTTTTAATTAGCATTTCCCTGATTACTAGTGAACTTAGTATGATTATCTGTCATTTGGATTTCCCATTTTATTAGTGTTTATTCAGGTCTTTTGTCCATTTAAAAACTGAGTTGTCTTTTTCTTACTGATTTATAGGAATTCTCTATGTTCTGGTTTCAAGTCTTTTATTGATTATGTGTATCACAAATACTTTTTTCCCACTTTGTGGTTTGTCTTTTTAATATTCTTAATAGTGTCTTTTAATGAATGGAAGTTCTTAAATTTAATGTAGTTCAATTTATCAATCATTTGTCTTATGGTTAGTGTTTTTCTGTCTTGTTTAAGAAATCCTTGCTTTCTGGGATTTTGATTTTTGCTTTTATTGAATCTATAAATCAATTTAAGAGGAATTGACTATCTTAAATTATTGATATCATTTGTGATCATGGCCTATCTCTCCATTTATTTTTTAATGTATATAAATAAAGTTTTATAATTTTCCCTACAAAATCTTGCACATTTTTTTAATATTTATTGCTAGGTACTTCATATTTTTGGGTGCTATTAATGGTAAATGCTATATTTATTAAGAATTTAATTTTCTAATAATTGCTAGTATTAAAAGTATAATTATTTTTATATATGGACTATACCTACCAATGTTGCTAAAATTTCTCATTTATCTTAATAATTTATTTGAAGATTTAAAATTTTTTCTACCTGTACAGTCCTATCTGGGAATAATGATACTTTTGTTTCTTCCTTTCCAATTTGATTCCTTTTAATTCTTTTATTTACCTTACTATACTGGCTAGGAGCTCTAGTATTATCTTGAATAGGAGACATACTTGTTTAGTTAATGATATTAGAGAAAAAGTATTCAGTGGTATGATGTTTGATTAAGGGTTGGGTTTTTTTTAATGATACCCTTTGTCAGGTTAAGAAAGTTCTCTTTTATTCCTAGTTTGTTAAGAGCTTTTATTAGGAATTAATGTTGAGTTTATAAAATGTTTTTTCTATAGCCATTGAGATAATGAAGTAATTTAGAACTTTCATCTGTTAATGTGAGAATTTCATTGATTAATTTTTCTAATGTTAAACCTATCTTGCATTCCTGGGGTAAATCCAACTTGTTCATAATTTGTTATCCTTTCTAAATATTATAGATTCAGTTTGATAAATTTTTGTTTAAGTTTTTGCATCTATGTTTATGAG
Source organism: Eschrichtius robustus (assembly GCF_028021215.1). NCBI lineage: Eukaryota > Metazoa > Chordata > Mammalia > Artiodactyla > Eschrichtiidae > Eschrichtius > Eschrichtius robustus. The sequence continues at coordinate 34,948,762 of NC_090826.1, forward strand.
TGAGGTTGCCCTGTGATTTTTCTTTTTGTATTATCGTTGTCAGGCTTTAACATCAAGGTCTGGCTAGCCAGTGTTAGCCAACCTTTTTGTCATTATTGCCTCCATAATGACACTTCTTAAAGTTGTTTTTGTTTGTTTGTTTGTTTAATTTATTTTATTTTTGGCTGTGTTGGGTCTTCGTTGCTGTGCTTGGGCTTTTCTCTAGTTGCGGCGAGCGGGGGCTACTCTTCGTTGCAGTACACAGGCTTCTCATTGCGGTGGCTTCTCTTGATGCGAAGCACGGGCTCTAGGCGCACAGGCTCAGTAGTTGTGGCTTGTGGGCTCTAGAGAGCAGGCTCAGTAGTTGTGGTGCACGGGCTTAGTTGCTCCGCGGCATGTGGGATCTTCCCAGACCAGGGCTCGAACCTGTGTCCCCTGCATTGACAGGCGGATTCTTAACCACTACGCCACCAGGGAAGCCCAATAATGACACTTCTTAGATAATTTTTTCTATCACTCTCCCATGAAATTTTAATGGCACTGATATAAAGTAATTCTATTCATGTACTGTAGGCATCTGCACTTTGTACTTAAAAGGGTAAGTTTTCTCCCCCCCTAGAAATCAGTTTGCACTCCCTTGGGGGCAATATTGTCTCATTGAGAATGCATGGTCTCGCCTCATAAAATGGATTGGACTGTGCTCCCTCTTTTTTTACGTGGTTATTTTTTAAAATTTAAATGACATTTTTATTCATGAAGCTGATTGATGTAATTTTCATTCACCTCTTAATATTTACATAGGAGAAATTTGAACAAACTCACCAGCCTCTGCAAAGGGAACATCAGAAACATCAAGAACTTGTGCATCAGTCTAAAAAAAGTCTGAGTGAGGTAAGAAAAAATTACAATCTTTTACTTAATAACAGTAGCTAGTTACAAGTTAGCTTTTACCCTGGAAGTATTTTGTTTGAATATATTAAAATGTACAAATCCATGCTGTAAAAAATATCAGTTGTGCATAAGAGTATTATAAACACATCATAAAAATTTGGGAAGAAGAAAAAAGTCAATCACCCATTTAACACAATAGCTGATTTTTATTGAATGTATCAAAACTTAAACAATCGATGTGTGTTATGTCCTTTGAAAAATCACCTTGGGACAGTACACACTTCTTCCCAAATACGTTTGGAGCTTCTTTTGGGGGGGAGTCCTTTAGACTGTATAGCACATTATTTTACATATAATTAATTCTGTTTGTGGAAATTATTTTTTGATCTGGGGAAATGTTATTAAGAGCTAAATCCAGTGAATAAAGCATATACAGAGAATTTAACAATGGGAAGTAACCCAAGATAAATATATATGAATGAAACTGTATATCCATCATAGTATTATTTTCAATAGCAAAAATTGGAAACTACCAAAATGTTGAAATGATTATATAAATTATGCTGCACCTACTGGAACATTATATAGCCTTTAAAAATAATCATTACAAAATCTGTACAGCAATATAGAAAAATGTTCCTCATATAATGTTAAATGAAAAAGCCAGACAGAAATGTGTATATAGATTGGGATTATGACTATGTAAAAAATGTACATAAATAAAAAATACTGCAAGGAAATATACCAGTAAGCTAAAAATAGTTTTGTTATATAGATGGTATTGGTTATTTTCTTATTTTTTAGAAAAATTTGTGTAATGATTATATGCATATAAAATAAATACATATCTTGGGGATCAAAAGCAAAATATCATTGAGGTTGAATTTCTTACATAGTTTTTAAAATGCTTTGAAAGTTATTGTAGGAAAGGAGCTCTAAACATGATTTGAGCCTTAATTGTGTACATACCTTGAAATTAAATGAAATACCTTATGTAAAGGCATTTTATAAACTGTATTTAATTACCATATAAATGAGGAGTATCTTCACTCTCTTTGGCCAGATGATAATTTTTATGATTAAATTTCTATTATATAACCATAATCTCTTAGATACGTTAGGTTTGAACCTTGTGAAATTGCATGTTTATAGGTTAAAAACAATCAACTATCACCAATTTTCTATGGTTCAACCTAATAAAAGAAATGCACATAAATATTCTGTTTGCTACTCTTCTTTATTGGCTTTCAAACATTTATAGGTAATAGCACGATGTCATAAGGGTATATTTACTTTTTGGTGTACTACTAACAATGGTTTTATTTCAGTCCCATAATGAAGACCCAGAAAAAGGTAAAATATCACAAAACTGCAGAGAGAGAGATATGGAACAAGTAACAAGGAGGTTAGGGATGGCCCATGAAGAGATCCGAAGGCTCACTGATGAACTGCAAGGGAAGGAGAAAGGACAGAGTAAATTAGGTAAGCTGTGGTTACAGATGAACATGTCTAACAATGTTTTAAGTGTAATGATCCTACTCAGGTTGGAACACGAGAGCACTGAGAAAAAAATCTTTTAAGATAAACACATAAATGTCTGATATACAGCCTCATTTTCTACAGTGTCCAGAAATTTTTATTGAAGCATAGCATAACATACCTACCAAAAAGTATACAACTCCAATATTTACACTACCCAGTGCAAGAACTTTTCAGCACTCTAGAAGCCCTGTTTCATCTTCCTATGTGTACATATTCTCTCTTCCCCAAAAGTAATGACTTTCCTAACTTTTAAGGTTATTTCTGAGTTTTGACTATAGGGAGTATGCATCCTTTAGTTTGTTTCTTTCATTCAATCTTGTGTTTGTGAGATTCATTTATGTTGTTGCATGTAGCAGTAGTTTGTTCACTTTTGTTGTTTGTACTCTAGTATTCCATTGAATAAGCCTACTCAATGTATTCTATTTATCCATTCTACTGATGATGGACATTGATGTTGTTTCCAGTTGTGCTCTATTATGAATTGTGCTGCTATGAATATTCTTGTGCTTATCTATACATCTCTGGTCATGATATCCCTAAGAGTAGAATTATTAGGTCAAAGGGTTACGGGTTTGTTCTACTTTGGTAGATAACTGCCATACTGTCTTCCAAATAGTTGTATTAATTTAAGGTCTCCTCGGTTGTATATGGGATTTTGGTTGCTTCACATTCTTTGTCAATACTCAGTATTGTCAGTCTTATTAATTTCACCTTTTCTGATGAGTATGTACTAGTATTTAATTGTGGCTTTACTTTGCATTACCCTGACAGCTAACGATGTTGAAAATCCTTTAATATGTTTGTTGTTGTTGTTATTGCTCATTTAGATATACTATTTTGTGAAGTTCCTGCTCAAGTCTTGCACATATTTTTCTATTGGGTTGTATCTTTATGTTTTGTAGGAGTTTATTAATTTGTAGGAGTTTTCTGTATATTCTGGATATGAGCCTTTTGTTGGATATAAATGTCATGTTGAGTTTTTTTGCCATATAGAAATGCTAATATTTATCAAGTCAGATTTAACCAAGTTATTCTTTATGGCTTCTGGGTTTTCATGTGTAAAGCCTTTTCTGTATCACTACAAGGTTATTGAAAATGTTCTCCTCTGGTGTTTTTTTTTCTTTTAGTACTTTTATGGATTTATTATTTATGTTTCAATCTTTGCTTTATCTATAATTTATTTTAGTATGAAGTTTAAATTTTTTAAATGATTTCCTCTCTATATAATTTGCAATAATTAAAGAAATTAGACTGATTCTTTTTCATGCAGTATATATGTTACTTTAGGATCATATCTTAAAAATGTTAAATGTATAAAACAATAATGATTCTGCCAAATTGATTGTGGAATTAAAAACAAAGAATATCAGGAGGGTTGAGATTTTGTTAAGAATGCATTTTAAACAGTGAACACAAATGACCTTTTCAGAATGATGGAAAATTGGGCTAACGGGTACACAATTGCATATATTTGTCAAAATTCATCAAATTACTTAAAAGGATGAATTTTACTGTATGCAAAGTATATCTCAATAAACCCAATTAGAAAAAAAAAGAAATTTGGCCACGTGAGTCTGATGAGAAGCAGTCTGCTACTTGCAATACAGAAGGACAAAGGAAAAAGCAGGACCCCTGTTATGTTTAGTTACATTTGGATGCAGCAGAACACAATCACATAGCACCCTGTTCCATCAGCACTTGGTTGCTCTGGTGGATCCTAAACTATTAATTGAAAACTGTCTGCACAGTGAGTATCCCCAGGGGACTGCTGGGAAGCTGAGTTAGCAAGTCCTTTTAAAATATCAAATGTAGTGTCATTGTGGGCCTTACGTGTTACTTCTTGAATCATCCATCAATTTATAGCCAGAATTTACTCCTAGGTATATGTGTTACATGATAGTGTTTCCCAAGTATTAGCCTATTTCTTTCAACAAACTGACTCTTTTAAATGAAGGACTTTATTTTAGTTTATTTTCTAGCTCTCTTTATATCACACCCCCAAATTTGGATGGGAATGAAAAATTTTAGCCAATAATAAAAAGTTTTCAATAATAAAAAAGAATACATGCCAAATATTTATTTATTCTTCAATAAATAAATTACAAGAAAAAGATGAATTTTTAAAGGTTTGAAGGAATTATTAACCAAATATAATGTGTGGCCTTTACTGGATTCTGATTCAAACAGATTTTTTAACATTTATGAATCAGTTGGAAGTTTGAATGCTGATTAGCTATTTGTATTAAGGAATTCTTGTTAAATTTCCATAATCACACATAATGGTATTGAGTTTATATTTTAAAAGAGTCCTTATCTTTTAGAGATACATAGTGAAATATTTATAGATGAATGATATGATGTCTGGGAGATGCTTCAAAATAATACAGGCCCCTACCTCACACCTACACAAAAATTAACTCAAAATGGACCACAGAACTAAATGTAAGAGTTAAAATTATAAAATACTTATAAGAAAACACAGGAGTAAATGCTTATGATCTGGAGTTAGGCGATCATATGTTAGATGTAACACCAAGAGCAAAAGTGATAAGAGAAAACCTAATAAATTGTACTTACTCAAAGTTTAAAATTTCTGTACTTCAAAAGATACTAACAAGAAAGTGAAAAGACAAACCACAGACTGAGAGAAATATTTGCAAATTACGTGTTTGATGTGGGACTCATATCCAGAATATATGAAGAATTCTCACATATTCTTTTATATTACTATTAAAAGACAGCCCAATTTTAAAATAAACAAAATAAAATTTGAGTAGACATTTCTTTAGAGAAGGTATATGAATGGCCAATAGGCACATGAAAGGATGCTCAACATCATTGGTCATTAGGGAAGTGCAAATTAAAACAATGAGATCCCTCTTCACACCCTCTAGAATGGCTATAATAAAAAAGACAATGACAAGTGTTGGCAAGGATGTGTAGAAATTGCAACATTGCTGATGGGATTGTAAAATGATGCGGCCACTTTGGAAAACAATTTGGCAGTTTCTCAAGGTGTTAAGTGTAAAATTATCATGTGACCCAGCAATTCTACTCCTGCGTGACCCAGGAGAAATGAAGACGTATGTCCACTCGAAAACTTGTATGAGAAATTAACACAACATTGTAAGTCAACTACACTTCAAAAAATAAATTAAAAAAAAAACTTGTATGTGAATGTTCAGAGCACTATTATTTACAGTAGCCAAAACATAGAAACAACTCAAACGTCCGTCTTTTGGTGAGTAGATCAACAAAACGTGGTATACCCGTCCTGTGCAGAAAATAGTTAACATAGAAAACCTGCTAGTGGGAAGCTGCCGCATAGCACAGGGAGATCAGCTCGGTGCTTTGTGACGACCTAGAGGGGTGGGTTAGGGAGGGTGGGAGGGAGGCTCAAGAGGGAGGGGATATGGGGATACATGTATACATATAGCTGATTCACTTTGTTGTACGGCAGAAACTAACACAACATTGTAAAGCAATTATACTCCAATAAAGATGTAAAAAAAAAAGAAGAAGAAGACCTGACACTGCTGTCCTTAGAAAGGCCTGCTTGTCAGGTTAGCCCTTGGCTAGCATCTGGAAACTTGCATTTGGGGAAGGTTCCCACCATTCCCCAATGTGTAATAGTGGCTCACTGTGCTTGACCCCTTTGTACAAACAATGTGATTTATGCTGAAAACCTGCTTTCCTTCTGAGAGTCTGGGATTTTGATGTGTCCTAGGCAGAAGGTGGTGTCTGTGTCACCAGCCCCCAATAAATACGTTGGCCACCGAGTCTGTAATGAATTTTCCTGGTAGACAACATTTCACACGAATTGTCAATTCGTTGCTGGAGAAATTAAGCACATCCTGTGTGACTCCGCTGGGAGAAGACTCCTAGAAGCTTGTGCCTGATTTCCTCGTGCACCTTTTCTGTGTGATTGGGAATGATCTCTTACAAGATTCATGTTAGTGTCTTACTTCTGGGAGATTCCTCAGCTTGCCGTTATTGGAGGCCTATCAGCCATACCATTGGTGATGAGTAGACCACAGGAGGCAAAGTGATAAAACCTGGGTTAGAGAACCCAAATCCAAAAGACTCCAATGCCCCATATACTTTCCTTATGCCCTTCTGCTCTCCTCATAAAATTCTTGAATAGTACCAAAAGCTATTTCCTGAAATTTTGCTATTTTGATATTTCTAGAAACTACTGGCAAAATTCTAAATATTATTAATTGCAGGAATTAATTTTAAGTATTTCTGTGTGTAATTTCTTTTTACTAAACTGGTAGTACCATGCTTGAAAACTTTCAGCTGTTCCTGTTGTTTACAGTAGTCCAAACTCTTCAGCATAGAATCTGGTTAGGGAAACAGGGAAAGATTACAAGATCAGATGATATCAAGGACAGGGATAAATATAAGTTGTAGTAGGAATATTAAGAGGGGAATCTGGAAAAGATTCCGGGAGGAGGTGACATTTATGCAGAAACTCAGGGGAAAGCCATCAGAAAGAAAGTGTTCCAAAGAAAAATAGTCGTTTGAAATTTGATTATTATACTAATCAGTTGCTCCATACACAAATATTTTGTTCTTTTTTTTCTTTTAGATTCTGCACTTGAGAAGTCTCAACTAGAAATTGAGAAATTGAAAGAAAACTTGATAAAGCTGAAAGAAAATGGTGAGTCATTTTAGCAGATATAATAATATTTAATAATAAAATATTAAACAATAATATAATTTATGTTAAGTAATATTTTTAAATAATATTACTACTACTGCTATTGAGGCAGGAGATAGATGGGCCCCAGGCTGAACAGTTGGAGTTCGTCCCGTGTGGACAGATACTCCAAAATAGCAGGAGGAAGGAGAAGCTAAGCCCTGCCCAGACAAAAGATAAAAGACCACATATTCCTCATTCTCGAGGGAGGAGACCTTCCTGACTACACACGTGCAGAAAGGATCCTTGAAGGTCGAAAAGGGAGGGGGCGCCACCCCATAGTAGGTGATGTCAGGCTACCCATAGGCCTCTTCGCTAGAATCCATCTTGGCTAAGAGATGCGCGCGCACACGTGGGAGGACCGTGAGATATACCAAATACAGGCTCAGACCAGGCAAAGCAAGATGATTGGCCAAGGAAACCTGGAAGAAATGCCCCATAAAAGTGAATCAGACTACCACGAGGGTGCGACTCTCTCTCTGAGCCTCCCTGTGTGTCTATCCACAGGTACCCTTTTTCCTCCTAATGAACACTTTACTTGTTTCACTACTTTCTGTCTTTGTGGGAATTCATTTCTGCAGAGCTGTACGGGCCAGGGCTTTGTCACTGGCCACTGGTCTAGTGGCTAGGATTCAGCACTCTCACTGTCGCAGCATGCTTTAATCTCTGGCTGGGAACCAAAATCCTGCTTCAAGCCGCTGCAGACCGAGGCCACCCTAGATCACTATTATTACTATTTCTACTGCTATTACTATTACTACCACTTGTTGCTTACTAACAGGTACTCTGTCAGGCATTTTATTTTATTTATTTATTAAAAAAAATTTTTTTTAACATCTTTATTGGAGTATAATTGCTTTACAATGGTGTGTTAGTTTCTGCTTTATAACAGAGTGAATCAGTTATACATATACATATGTCCCCATATCTCTTCCCTCTTGCATTTCTCTCCCTCCCACCCTCCCTAACCCACCCCTCTAGGTGGTCACAAAGCACCCAGCTGATCCCCCTGTGCTATGCGGCTGCTTCCCACTAGCTATCTATTTTACGTTTGGTAGTGTATATATGTCCATGCCACTCTCTCACTTTGTCCCACCTTACCCTTCCCCCTCCCCGTATCCTCAAGTCCATTCTCTAGTAGGTCTGCCTCTTTATTCCCGTCTTGCCCCTAGGTTCTTCATGACCATTTTTTTTTTTTTTTTTTTAGATTCCATATATATGTGTTAGCATATGGTATTTGTTTTTCTCTTTCTGACTTAATTCACTCTGTATGACGGTCTCTAGGTCCATCCACCTCATTACAAATAACTCAATTTCATTTCTTTTTACGGCTGAGTAATATTCCATTGTATATATGTGCCACATCTTCTTTATCCATACATCTGTTGATGGACAGTTAGGTTGCTTCCATGTCCTGGCTACTGTAAATAGAGCTGCAATGAACATTTTGGTACATGACTCTTTTTGAATTATGGTTTTCTCAGGGTATATGCCCAGTAGTGTGATTGCTGGGTCGTATGGTAGTTCTATTTTTAGTTGTTTAAGGAAACTCCATACTGTTCTCCATAGTGGCTGTATGAATTTACATTCCCACCAACAGGGCAAGAGGGTTCCCTTTTCTGCACACCCTCTCCAGCATTTATTGTTTCTGGATTTTTTGATGATGGCCATTCTGACCGATGTGAGATGATATCTCATTGTAGTTTTGATTTGCATTCTCTAATGATTAATGATTTTGAGATTTCTTTCATGTGTTTGTTGGCAATCTGTATATCTTCTTTGGAGAAATGTCTATTTAGGTCTTCTGCCCATTTTTGGATTGGGTTGTTTGTTTTTTTGATATTGAGCTGCATGAGCTGCTTGTAAATCTTGGAGGTTAATCCTTTGTCAGTTGCTTCATTTGCAAATATTTTCTCCCATTCTGAGGGTTGTCTTTTGGTCTTGTTTACGGTTTCCTTTGCTGTGCAAAAGCTTTGAAGTTTCATTAGGTCCCATTTGCTTATTTTTGTTTTTATTTCCATTTCTCTAGGAGGTGGGTCAAAAATGATCTTGCTGTGATTTATGTCATACAGTGTTCTGCCTATGTTTTCCTCTAAGAGTTTGATAGTGTCTGGCCTTACATTTAGGTCTTTAATCCATTTTGAGTTTATTTTTGTGTATGGTGTTAGGGAGTGTTCTAATTTCATTCTTTTACATGTAGCAGTCCAGTTTTCCCAGCACCACTTATTGAAGAGGCTGTCTTTTTTCCACTGTATATTCTTGCCTCCTTTATCAAAGATAAGGTGACCATATGTACGTGGGTTTATCTCTAGGCTTTCTATCCTGTTCCATTGATTTATATTTCTGTTTTTGTGCCAGTACCATACTGTCTTGATTACTGTAGCTTTGTAGTGTAGTCTGAAGTCAGGGAGTTTGATTCCTCCAGCTCCGTTTTTCTTTCTCAAGATTGCTTTGGCTGTTCGGGGTCTTTTGTGTTTCCATACAAATTGTGAAATTTTTTGTTCTCGTTCTGTGAAAAATGCCAGTGGTAGTTTGATAGGGATTGCATTGAATCTGTAGATTGCTTTGGGTAGTAGAGTCATTTTCACAATGTTGATTCTTCCAATCCAAGAACATGGTATATCTCTCCATCTATTTGTATCATCTTTAATTTCTTTCATCGGTGTCTTGTAATTTTCAGCATACAGCTCTTTTGTCTCCTTAAATAGTTTTATTCCTAGATATTTTATTCTTTTTGTTGAACTGGTAAATGGGAGTGCTATCTTAATTTTACTTTCAGATTTTTCATCATTAGTGTATATGAATGCAAGAGATTTCTGTGCATTAATTTTGTATCCTGCTACTTCACCAAATTCATTGATTAGCTCTAGTAGTTTTCTGGTAGCATCTTTAGGATTCTCTATGTATATTATCATGTCTATCATGTCATCTGCAAACAGTGACAGCTTTACTTCTTCTTTTCCGATTTGGATTCCTTTTATTTCTTTTTCTTCTCTGATTGCTGTGGCTAACACTTCCAAAACTATGTTGAATAATAGTGGTGAGAGTGGGCAACCTTGCCTTGTTCCTGATCTTAGTGGAAATGGTTGCAGTTTTTCACCATTGAGGACGATGTTGGCTGTGGGTTTGTCATATATGGCCTTTATCATGTTGAGGTAAGTTCCCTCTATGCCTACTTTCTGGAGGGTTTTTATGATAAATGGGTGTTGAATTTTGTCGAAAGCTTTCTCTGCATCTATTCAGATGATCACATGGTTTTTCTCCTTCAATTTGTTAATATGATGTATCACATTGATTGATTTGTGTATATTGAAGAATCCTTGCATTCCTGGGATAAACCCCACTTGATCATGGTGTATGATCCTTTTAATGTGCTGTTGGATTCTGTTTGCTAGTATTTTGTTGAGGATTTTTGCATCTATGTTCATCAGTGATATTGGCCTGTAGTTTTCTTTCTTTGTGACAGCTTTGTCTGGTTTTGGTATCAGGGTGATCGTGGCCTCGTAGAATGAGTTTGGGAGTGTTCCTCCCTCTGCTATATTTTGGAAGAGTTTAAGAAGGCTAGGTGTAAGCTCTTCTCTAAATGATTGATAGAATTTTCCTGTGAAGCCATCTGGTCCTGGGCTTTTGTTTGTTGGAAGATTTTTAATCACAGTTTCAATTTCAGTGCTTGTGATTGGTCTGTGTATATTTTCTATTTCTTCCTGGTTTAGTCTCGGAAGGTTGTGCATTTCTAAGAATTTGTCCATTTCTTCCAGGTTGTCCATTTTACTGGCATATAGTTGCTTGTAGTAATCTCTCATGATCCTTTGTATTTCTGCAGTGTCAGTTGTTACTTCTCCTTTTTCATTTCTAATTCTATTGATTTCAGTCTTCTCCCTTTTTTTCTTGATAAGTCTGGCTAATGGTTTATCAATTTTGTTTATCTTCTCAAAGAACCAGCTTTTAGTTTTATTGATCTTTTGCTATCATTTGCTTCATATCTTTTTCATTTATTTCTGATCTGATCTTTATGATTTCTTCCCTTCTGCTAACTTTGGGGTTGTTTTGTTCTTCTTTCTCTAATTGCTTTAGGTGTAAGGTTAGGTTGTTTATTCGAGATGTTTCCTCTTTCTTGATGTAGGCTTGTATTGCTATAAACTTCCCTCTTAGAACTGCTTTTGCTGCATCCCATAGGTTTTGGGTCGTCGTGTTTTCATTGTCATTTCTTTCTAGGTATTTTTTTTTATTTCCTCTTTGATTTCTTCAGTCATCTCTTGGTTATTAAGTAGTGTGTTGTTTAGCCTCCATGTGTTTGTATTTTTTACAGATTTTTTCCTGTAATTGATATCTAGTCTCATAGCGTTGTGGTTGGAAAAGATACTTGATATGATTTCAATTTTCTTAAATTTACTGAGGCTTGATTTGTGACCCAAGATGTGATCTATCCTGGAGAAAGTTCCATGAGCACTTGAGAAGAATGTGTATTCTGTTGTTTTGGGATGGAATGTCCTATAAATATCAATCAAGTCCATCTTGTTTAATGTATCATTTAAAGCTTGTGTTTCCTTATTTTTTTTCATTTTGGATGATCTGTCCATTGGTGAAAGTAGGGTGTTAAACTTCCCTGCTATGATTCTGTTACTGTCGATTTCCCCTTTTATGGCTGTTAGTATTTGCCTTATGTATTGAGGTGCTCCTATGTTGGGTACATAAATATTTACAATTGTTATATCTTCTTCTTGGATTGATCCCCTGATCATTATGTTGTGTCCTTCTTTGTCTCTTGTAATAGTCTTTGTTTTAAAGTCTATTTTGTCTGATACGAGAATTGCTACTCCAGCTTTCTTTTGATTTCCATTTGCGTGGAATATCTTTTTCCATCCCCTCACTTTCAGTCTGTATGTGTCCCTAGGTCTGAAGTAGGTCTCTTGTAGACAGCATATATATGGGTCTTGTTTTTGTATCCATTCAGACAGTCTATGTCTTTTGGTTGGAGCATTTAATCCATTTACATTTAAGGTAAGTATCAATATGTATGTTCCTGTCACCATCTTCTTAATTGTTTTGGGTTTGTTATTGTAGGTCTTTTCCTTCTCTTGTGTTTCCTGCCTAGAGAAGTTCCTTTAGCATTTGTTGTAAAGCTGCTTTGGTGGTGCTGAATTCTCTTAGCTTTTGCTTGTCTGTAAAGGTTTTAATTTCTCTGTCGAATCTGAATGAGATCCTTGCTAGGTAGAGTAATCTTGGTTGTAGGATTTTCCCTTTCATCACTTTAAATATGTCCTGCCACTGCCTTCTGGCTTGCAGAGTTTCTGCTGAAAGATCAGCTGTTAACCTTATGGGGATTCCCTTTTGTGTTATTTGTTGTTTTTCCCTTGCTGCTTTTAATATTTTTTCTTTGTATTTAATTTTTGATAGTTTGATTAATATGTGTCTAGGCATGTTTCTCCTTGGATTTATCCTGTATGGCACTCTCTGTGCTTCCTGGACTTGATTAACTATTTCCTTTCCCATATTAGGGAAGTTTTCAACTATAATCTCTTCAAATATTTTCTCAGTCCCTTTCTTTTTCTCTTCTTCTTCTGGGACCCCTATAATTCGAATGTTGGTGTGTTTAATGTTGTCCAAGAGGTCCCTGAGACTGTCCTCCATTCTTTTCATTCTTTTTTCTTTATTCTGCTCTGTGGTAGTTATTTCCACTATTTTATCTTCCAGGTCACTTATCCTTTCTTCTACCTCAGTTATTCTGGTATTGATTCCTTCTAGAGAATTTTTAATTTCATTTATTGTGTTGTACATCATTGTTTGTTTGCTCTTTAGTTCTTCTAGGTCCTTGTTAAATGTTTCTTGTATTTTCTCCATTCTATTTCCAAGATTTTGGATCACCTTTACTATTATTACTCTGAATTCTTTTTCAGGAAGACTGCCTATTTCCTCTTCATTTGTTAGGTCTGGTGGGTTTTTGCCTTGCTCCTTCATCTGCTGTGTGTTTCTCTGTCTTCTCATTTTGCTTAACTTACTGAGTTTGGGGTCTCCTTTTCGCAGGCTGCAGGTTCGTAGTTCCCGATGTTTTTGGTGTCTGCCCCCAGTGGCCAAGGTTGGTTCAGTGTGTTGTGTAGGCTTCCTGGTGGAGGGGACTAGTGCCTGTGTTCTGGTGGATGAGGCTGGATCATGTCTTTCTGGTGGGCAGGTCCACATCTGGTGGTGTGTTTTGGGGTGTCTGTGGCCTTATTATGATTTTAGGCAGCCTCTCTGCTAATGGATGGGGTTGTGTTCCTGTCTTGCTAGTTGTTTGGCATAGGGTGTCCAGCACTGTAGCTTGCTGGTCGTTGAGTGGAGCTGGGTCTTTGCATTGAGATGGAGATCTCTGGGAGATTTTCGCTGTTTGGTATTACGTGGAGCTGGGAGGTCTCTTGTGGACCAGTGTCCTGAACTTGTCTCTCCCACCTCAGAGGCACACCCCTGACGCCTGGGTGGAGCTCCAAGAGCCCGTCATCCAGGCGGCTCAGAATAAAAGGGAGAATAAAAAAGAAAGAAAGAAAGAAGAAGATAAAATAAAATAAAATAAAATAAAGTTATTAAAATAAAAATTAATTATATTAAGAAAAAAATTTCTTTTTTGTAGAAAAAACTTTTTTTAAGTAAAAAAAAAAAAAAAAAAAGGACAGACAGGACCCTAGGCCAAATGGTAAAAGCAAAGCTATACAGACAAAATCACACACATGCACACTCACAAAAAGAGAAAAAGGGAAAAATATATATATATCATTGCTCCCAAAGTCCACCTCCTCAATTTGGGATGATTTGTTGTCTATTCAAGTATTCCACAGATGCAGGGTACATCAAGTTGATTGTGGAGATTTAATCCGCTGCTCATGAGGCTGCTGGGAGAGATTTCCCTGTCTCTTCTTTGTTCGCACAGCTCCTGGGGTTCAGCTTTGGATTTGGACCCGCCTCTGCGTGTAGGTCACCTGAGGGCGTCTGTTCTTCGCTCAGACAGGACGGGGTTAAAGGAGCAGCTGATTCAGGGGCTCTGGCTCACTCAGGCCGGGGGGAGGGAGGGGTATGGATGCAGGGCGAGCCTGCGGCGGCAGAGGCCGGCGTGACGTTGCAGCAGCCTGAGGCGCCCCGTCAGTTCTCCCAGGGAAGTTGTCCCTGGATCACGGGACCCTGGCAGTGGCGGGCTGCATCGGCTCCCCGGAGGGGGGGTGTGCATGGTGACCTGTGCTCGCACACAGGCTTTTTGGTGGCTGCAGCAGCAGCCTTAGCGTCTCATGCCCGTCTCTGGGGTCCGCTTTGTTAGCCGCCTCTCGCGCCCGTCTCTGGAGCTCCTTTAAGCAGCGCTCTTAATCCCCTCTCCTCGCGCACCAGGAAACAAAGAGGCAAGAAAAAGTCTCTTGCCTCTTCTGCAGCTCCAGACTTTTTCCCGGACTCCCTCCTGGCTAGCTGTGGCGCCCTAGCCCCCTTCAGGCTGTGATCACGCAGCCAACCCCAGTCCTCTCCCTGGGATCTGACCCCCGAAACCCGAGCCTCAGCTTCCAGCCCCCGCCCGCCCCGGCGGGTGAGCAGACACGCTTCTCAGTCTGGTGAGTGCTGGTCAGCACCGATCCTCCGTGCAGGAACCTCTCCACTTTGCCCTCCACACCCCTGTTGCTGCGCTCTCCTCCGTGGCTCCGAAGCTTCCCCCCTCCGCCAGCCCCCCCCACCCGTCTCTGCCCGCGAAGGGGCCTCCTACTGTGTGGAAACCTTTCCTCCTTCACAGCTCCCTCCCACTGGTGCAGGTCCCATCCCTATTCTTTTGTCTCTGTTTTTTCTTTTGCCCTACCCAGGTACATGGGGAGTTTCTTGCCTTTTGGGAGGTCTGAGGTCTTCTGCCAGCGTTCAGTAGGTGTTCTGTAGGAGTTGTACCACGTGTAGATGTATTTCTGATGTATTTGTGGGGAGGAAGGTGATCTCCGCCTCTCTCTTCCGCCATCTTGAAGCTCCTCTCCTGTCAGGCATTTTAAATGGATTATCTCTAATGTTAACAACAGTGCCAAGTTGTATTATTATTCCCATTTCATTGATAAAAAAAACTGAGTCATGACAAGGTTAAATGAATTGTCCAATAGCTACATTAGAGACTTCCCTGGTGGCACAGGGGTTAAGAATCTGCCTGCCAATGCAGAGGACTCAGGATCAAGCCCTGGTCGGGGAAGATTGAACATGCCGCGGAGCAGCTAAGCCCGCATGCCACGACTACTGAGCCTGTGCTCTAGGGCCCGCGTGCCACAGTTACTGGGCCCGTGTGCTGCAACTACTGAAACCCGCGTGCCTATAGCCCGTGCTCCGCAACAAGAGAAGCCACTGCAATGAGAAGCCCGCGCACCGTAACGAAGAGTAGACCTTGCTAATCGCAACTAGAGAAAAAATTGCGCGCAACCAAAAAAAAGAAAGAAAAAAAAAGGCTACATTAAGTATTAGAACTGGTATTTGAACCCATATATGTCTGACTCCAAAACCTTTGGTCAACACAAACAATACGTATTTTACTGGGACCACTGAGATCAAGACAACTTATAATACATTTAACAACACCTCACACATATTTGTTTGCTATGAAGCCAATAGGCTTGGAATAAGTGGTGAATTAGTTAATCTGACCCTATCTTGGCTGTGTAAAAATGATACCAGCTATAAATAATGTAATGAAATTTGAGTGTCATAATGGTAGTAACTACGGAAATAATTTAAAATATGTTTACCGGTTTTAATAGTTATAAAACTAGGTTTATTTACCCTGTGCTATTGTGATTTATAATGAGAAACACGTATTTGGTCTTCATCCTTGTTTCTGCCACCCCCAAACCCTTGGAATTTCCTAAGTGATAAGAACAGTAGGGGTTTCTTTTGTCATGGTAATGAGGACTTTGGGAAAGCCCCTTGGTAACCAAAGGATGGGAGTTAGTTGCCAGGGGAGCCAACCATGTGATTAGAGGGTTGGAACTTTCAGTCCCACCCTCCGCCCCCTCTGTAACTCCAACTCCTCCGTGTTCCCACCCCTACCTCCTAGGAGGGGGGAGGGGCTGGAGATTAAGTTCAGTCGCCAGTGGCCAGTGATTTAATCAATCGTGCCTGTGTAATGAAGCTTTCATAGAAACCCAAAGGAGAGGGTTCAGAGAGCTTCCGGGTTGGTGAACGCATGGAGATTTGGGGAGCGTGGCGCACTCAGGGAGGGCATGAAAGGTCTGCACCCCTTTCCCCAGACCTTGCCCTTAGGCATCTCTTCCATCTAGCTATTCCTGAGTTACATTCCTTTATAATAAACCGGGTAGTCTAGTAAATAAAACGTTTCCCTGAGTTCTGTGAGCTGCTTTAACAAATTAATCAAACCCAAGGAGGAGGTCATGGGAAACTCTGATTTATAACCAATCGGTCAGAAGCACAGATAACAACCTGCCCTTGCAATTGGCATCTGAAGCAGAGGGCAGTCTTGTGGTACTGAGCCCTTAACCCGTGGAATCTGATGCTATCTCCAGGTAGATAGCATCAGAACTGAGTTGAATTGTAGAACACCAAGCTGGCATTGGAGAATTACGTAGGTGTGTGGGGGAAAAAACCCATGCATTATAATTGATGATCAGGATTGTTTAAAAAATATATGAATACAATTATAAAATGAACACTGCTTTCTTAGTAACTGATAGAGCAAGAAAACAAAATCAGTAAGCATATAGAAGACCTAGTAACACTACTAAGCAACATTACATAATCGATAATTATAGAAAACTCCACCAGAAGTATTATATTCTTTTCAAGAACACATGGAGCATTCACAAAAATATGCTATCGCTATAAAACAAATTTCTGCAGAAGAACTGAAATCATACAAATATTATGTTCTCTGACTATAATAGAATTAAACTAAAAAGCAGTAAGAGTAGTATGTTTAGAAAATCACCAAATATTTGGAAGTTAAATAAGATACTTCTAAATTGCCATGCTTTCCGAGAAAAAATTACAAGGGATATTACAAAATATTTTCTATGAATTAACTTGAATGAAAATGAAAACACTGAACATATCAGTATTTGTGGGATGCACCTAAGCCAGTGCTTAAGAGGGAAACTTATCCCATTTAATGCTTATACCAGAAATCAAGAAAGGACTCAAAATAATCTAAGCTTCTACTTTAAAAACCCAGGATAAGAACAAATTAAATCCAAAGCAAGCAAAAAGAAGGAGATGTTTAAAATAAGGTTGAAGTCAATCAAAGTAAAAACAGAACAAAATAGAATAAATTAGTGGAATGAAGAGCTGGTTCTTTGGAAGGATCAAAAATATTGGTAAACGTCTAACTAGATTGTTCATGAAAAAATGAGGGAAGACACACATTACCAATATAAGCAATGACAGAGAGAACATTTCTACAGATCAAAAAGATAATTAGGGAATATATTGAGCAACTTTATGACAATAAATTTGATGACCGGGATAAGATGGACACATTCCTTGAAAGACACAAATTACCAAATCTCACTCAAGAAGAAACCAGATAGCCCTAAATCTACCAAAGAAATTGAATTTATAGTTAAACATCTTCCCACAAAGAAAACTCCAGGTTCAGATGACTTCACTTAACAAACTTTTAAGGACTAAATAATACTGATTTTACATAAACTCTTCCAGAAAGTAGAAGAGAGAATATGTACTTCCCAACTGTTAAGTGGTCAGCATTACCTTGATGACAAAACCAACGACATTACATTATTCCCAATGACCGCAGAAGACCTTGTAAAAGTACAAAGAGTAAGGAGTAATTTTGGGGTAGTAAAATCAAATTGTGTTTATCTGCAATGGGTTGGCTAAAAAAATGACCACACAATGGATACTTTAATAAGAATGATATAGATTTTTGTGCACTGACATGAATAGATGTCTATGACATGTTATCAAGTGAAAAAAGCAAGCTGTAGAGTAATACATGTAGTGTAATGTCGTTTTGGTTTTTATTTTTATAGGGTGTGTGTGTGGGGGGGGTGTGCATGTGTATCTGCGCTCACAGAACTGTATGAGGTGATACACATTAGTATGGCAATAAAGTTGTGAATACACTGGGATAGTTTTGTATAAGTTCTAAGTAGCTACTGCCCTGCATCTGTCAAGTGTCTCCCACCTACCCCAACTGTCCCAGCTCCTTCCAGCCCCTTGTCTTTCCAGCCACCAGAGGGATAATACTTGGCACAGCAGGATATTCTGTAGACCTCTGCTCCAGAGCTACGTTCTCATAGATGAGGGTCCACTCTTTACCAGTTGTTAAATATTTTCAATACAACCCTTGTCTATACATTAGAATATGCATATAAAAAATTTTAAAGAGTATTTACCAAGTATTAACATTTTTTCGGGTCAGGGTAGATAAGGGTTTGATGAGAATATCTGCTCTGAACATAACCGTATAGCTTGATTTTTTCTTTTTAAAACAAAAAGCCTATATTCCATTTGTAATAAGCAAAACAGTACTGATTTTAGTGACCTATTTAAAATAGGCCATTATTCAACTGTATTTTTAAGATCTGTGAAAATTAAAAATACTGGTAATATATAGTACAGAGAAATGGACAATGGCAATGTGAGAACGTAGCTTTGTACAATCTTTTTGAAGAATAATTTGGCAGGCTCTGTCGAATTTTTTAAATGCACATGTCTCCTGATCCAGCTATCCCTTTTCTTTCTGGGGATTTATCTTTTTGGAAATAATGTCATAAGTACCTAGAGATTGATGAACAAGGAAAATAATTTTAGAATTGTTTACAAGAGTAAGCATTGGCAACAAACCTAAATCTTCATCAGTAGGGGAAAAGTGACACAAATAATGGCAATTTGGACGGTGGCATACTATGCAGAACAAAATGAGATAATGCATAAACAAACTGTGGTATATTAATAAGATGGACTAAAGAGTCAAGAGGAACAAATTATTGATAAAACACTGATGAATCCCCAAAATACTGTATATATTGAGTGAAAGAAGCCTGACACAAATATATGTGTATTGTAAGATTTTATTTATATGAAAACCAAGAACAAGCAAAACTAGTCTATGTGATAGAAGTCAGAAAGTGGTTGTAGGGGTGGGTGGGAGCGGAGAACTGACTGGAAAGGATTTGAGGGAACATTATGGGGTGATGGAGATGTTCTATATCTTTTTCAGGGAAAGTTCACGGGTATATAAAATTGTCAAAATTCATTGAACACTTAAGATATGTACATTATATTGTATATAAATTATACCTCAATTTAAAAATACTTCCAAATAAGAAATGGAAAATGACTTTGTAAGAGTTGTCCTGTAAAGATATCCATAATGTATTCACAGGTGGTAAAGTTACAGTGTTGCATAGCATTGTTTAAATTTTTTTAAATTGCATATGCAAAAGGTAGAACAAATCTTGCCCTCCATATATGTATATGGATTGTGAATGCTTTTTTTTTTTTTCTTTTCGGTGTGTTTTCAGCATTTTTCAAGTTAAAAAAATTTACACACTAAGGAAAAAAAGAGGATAGCAAGGGAAACAAAAGAAAAAATGAAGAAAGAAAAATACAAGTCAAAAACAGAACAGGCAATGAAGAAGGAAAACAAAGGAGACTTTAAAGCAGCAAAAGAAAAATAGGAGAAACATAAGTAAAGAAACATAAAGAAACAGCTGCAAATCCGGGAAAGTTACAGGCAACAAGTTTGTACTACTGAAACTTTGATGAGTGCTGGAAAGAGCAGGTCTTAACCTGAGGTGCTGAGCTGAGAGTAGCCTACAGGCAGAGGTGCTACAGGAGAAAGATGGTTTTGATGAATCAACTTGATTTTACTTTACAGTCTGTCCGTTCACTACTCCTAGCTCACTACATCAGCTGTCTATGGAGGCCCTGCTGTTAATGAGTGCAAGAGAAGTATCTAGGAATATGTGAGGAATATATGAGGTGTGTAAGAGAGACAGGACCACAGGACCACCAGGAAGATGATTTTTTTAGTGGTTTCACTTTTAGAAGGCAGGCTCAATTGTTTTAAAATTCCAGGTCCTGGAAGAATCTCTATTGCTGGAAACCCTATACTCAAAAAGTCCAGCTCAGTAGACTGGTATGAGAAATAAAAAACATTCTGTTCTGTTTCATTAGTTGGTAGAACATTCTAGGGCTGGACTTGAGAGTCTAGCAGCTCTTCTTTGTGGAGAATCACATATGCAGAGACACGGTAGGACTGACAAGAATGGCAGGAAACAGCACTTCCTCAGTTTTTAGAGTTAACGTCCCCAAATTAAAACTTCAATCCAGGTGAGTCAACTACATTTTCCCTGTTTTAGACTCAGTTGACCTACGGAAAGCAAAGGAACATAATCAGAGACTGGATGAGGAAATTCTGGCTTTAAGAAATCGAGTTCGATCACTTGACTCAGAAAAAAAGATACTTGGAGAAGAGGTAAGTTATTTAATTTTTTCTTAGAGTTAATTTAAATGTGTATAGAATAGTAACAGTCAGCAGCTAAGCAAGCTAGATGTATCAATACATCATTTATTGGTCGTTAGTGAAGACTGATTCTGGTGGCTATAGCATCCCAGGTAGAGCTGTACTTTGACCTGGATGCTTTCTATCAGTATTTCTATTTTATACATTTTAACTACATATGCTGAACAGTAATGTTACTGCTATTGTGTCAATTTAGGATCTTTTCTTTTTAATAAGGATTTAGATAATAGTTTATACTTATCACATTTACCAAAGTTTGAGATGATTAATACTAAACCCGTAGTTGTGTTATGTTTTTGAATCATTTCTTCTTAGGAATTTATTGATTTTTAATATGTACTTCCAAGTTCTAAATATACTATATGTCACTTCAATTTTAATTATATTCATTTCACAATCATATCTCTAGTGTCTAATACAATGCCTGGCATATAATAAGTGCTCAAGAAATTTTGTTCCAAGAATGAATAAATATTCATTAGAATGGCTATTATCAAAACAGTAAAAATTAACAAATGTTGATGAGGAAGTGGAGAAATTGGAACCCTTTGTGCATTGTTGTTAAGAATGTAAAATGGTACAGCCACTGTAGAAAACAGTATGGGACTTCCTTTAAAAAGTAAACATAGAGTTACCATATGATCTAGCAATTCTGCTTCTGGGTATATACCCAAAAGAATTGAAAGCAGGGACTTGAACATACATTTGTTCACTCATGTTCATAGCCAAAAGGTTGAAGCAACCCAAGCATCCACTGACAGATAAATGGATAAACAAAATATGGTATATATATACAATGGAATATTATTCCACCTTAAAAAGAAATATGCTACAACATGGGTGAAACTTGAAGACATTATGCTAATTGAAATAAGTCACAGAAAGACAAATAGTGTATAATTCCACTTATATGAGGTACCTAGAGTAGTCAGAAATCATAGAGACAGAAAGTAGAATGGTGGTTTCTAGGGGCTGTGGGGGAGGGCATAATGAGGAGTTATTGTTTAATGGGTGTAGAGTTTCAGTTTTGCAAGATAAAAAGAATTATGGAGACGGATGGTGGTGATGGTTGCACAGTAATGGGAATGTGTGCTTAGTGCTACTCAACTGTATACTTAAAAATGGTTAAGGGGCTTCCCTGGTGGCACAGTGGTTAAGAATCTGCCTGCCAATGCAGGGGACATGGGTTCGAGCCCTGGTCCGGAAGATCCCACATGCCACGGAGCAACTAAGCCTGTGGGCCACAACTACTGAGCCTGCGCTCTAGAGCCTGCAAGCCACAACTACTGAGCCCGTGTGCCACAAGTACTGAAGCCCACCCGCCTAGAGCCTGTGCTCCACAACGAAAGAAGCCACCACAATGAGAAGCACATGCACCGCAACGAAGAGTAGCCCCCACTCACGGCAACTAGAGAAAGCCTGTGCGCAGCAACGAAGACCCAACACAGCCAAAAATAAAAAAATAAATAAAAATTCTTAAAAATGGTTAAAATGGTAAATTTTGTGTTATGTATATTTTATCCTAATTTTTTAAATGCAATCATAAGAAAGAATGAATAAACACTGTTCAAGTTGTCTAAATCTCTGTAAATTTGTATATCTAATACTGGTAAAATATGTTTAATGTATGTTAAACATATGTTTATGTTTTATATATACACAAACATACACATACATGTGAGATAAAGTTCAGGAAGGGTATATCCCAAACATTATTACTTCTGGAAAGGGAAATGAGATTGTGGGGCAGAGTTATGTGAAGGAAAAGATCACTTGTTGCTCTATATACCTATATTTTGTTTAAATTTTTTACACAAAGAATGTATTCATGTATAACATATATTTTTAAAACAAAGCATCCCCCCTCACTTTTGTATTTAAAATGCTTTTGTATTTCAGGTTGAAAGGCTTAAAGGAGAAATTTGTGACTCTCAAGAGAATAAGCAACTTGGAAACCACTCTCCTGGAAAAATGGTGGGTGCTGAACAGAAAGTAGAGGTATTAAAATTATGTTCTTTCTGACTTCTAATTTTGAAGTAAGTTGCATTTTACAAGAGTGCACCAGAGCAATGGGTGCTGAGCATTTGCTATTCTCCTCTTGCCTGCCTTTTTCTATTGCTTTGCCAGTGAGTATGGAGGAAGAAATTGGGGTACAGAGGATATGTTTCTGTTCACTTCTTCCCCACAGGGAACAATTAATATGAAAAATATAATGGGTTTCGTTAAAGAAAAAAAAGACTCTTATAAAGATACAACCAACTTGGGCATTTTTAATCATCAAAATGAAGTTACCTTACAGAATCAACCAGTGACAGGGGAGTGGGTCGTTGGAACCACATATCATAGAGAACTAATATGGTTTAGGCTCCAGTGTGTACAGCATCTAATCTTTTCAGAATGATCAGCCTCTGAAGGGGTGGGCAAAGTGATCAAACACAAGGCGGATGGAAGCAAGAGCCAGTGTGTTGTAGAGAGGGCGATTTCAGATATTCAGCTCAAGGAGCTAGACTGCTTTGCCTTTCCTCTCACACACCTAAGATGAGTGACATCCCTGTTGCTGAGGGATCTCCTTCACCAGAGCTTGTTTTTACTGTAACTCCCTGGGCCCTATACCCCCATCCTCCTCGGTAGCAAGGAAACTATAGCCACCGGATTTATTGTTTCCCCGCCCAAGGAACCTGTATCCTTCTTGTCTTCCAGAACTCTCTTGTAGATAAATAATGCATTTTGTAGGAAGGAAGGGAGGAAGGGAGGGTGGGTGGGAAGAAGATAAGGCAGGAAGGAAAGAAGGAAGGAAGGAGGGAGTGGAGGGAAGAAAGAAAAGAAGGAAGGAAGGAAAGAGGAATTTCCAGGCAAGACTTCAGTAACTTTTACCAAAATTTTTCCCAGAGCACCCAGTGGTGGTGCTCTAATTTACAGAAGTTGACTTATTAGTAACTATTTTTATTAGTTTCTTATTTATCCTTCCAGTATTTCTTTATTCTGATAGAAGCATTTTGAACATTTATTCAGATTTCCTCCTTTCTTAGTTTCTCTTCCCTTCCCTTCCCTCCCTCCCTTCCTTCCTTCCTTCCTTCCTTCTTTCCCTCCCTTCCTCCCTTCCTTCTTCCCCTCCCTCCCTTCCTCCCTTCCTCCCCTTCCTTCCCTTCCTTCCTTCCCTTCCTTTCTTCCTTCCTTCCTTCTTTCCCTCCCTTCCTTCCTTCCTTCTTTCCCTCCCTTCCTCCCTTCCTTCTTCCCCTCCCTCCCTTCCTGCCCACCCTTCCTTCCTTCCTCCCTCTCTTCCTTCTTTCCTTCTTTCCCTCCCTTCCTCCCTTCCTTCTTCCCCTCCCTCCCTTCCTGCCCTTCCTTCCTTCCTTCTTTCCCTCCATTCCTTCCTTCCTCCCTCCCTTCCTCCCTCCCTTCCTTCCTCCCTCCCTCCCTCCCTCCCTTCCTTCCTTCCTTCCAACCTTCCTTCCTTTCTTTTTAACTAAAATGCTCCTGGAGATCCTTCTGTATCATACAAAGAGATCTTCCTGATTCTTAAGAGCAGCTAGCATTCTACTGCGTGGATGTACTATAATTTATTTAACCAGTCTCCTGTTGATGGACACTTGGGTTGTTTCCAGTCTTTTGCATATTTATGCAGGTGTTTCTACAGGATAGAGTCACAGAAATGGGATTGTGAGGTTAGGGGGTAGCTAGATCTGTAATTTTGGTCGATATTGCCAGATACTACTCAGTGGAAATTGCATCATTTTCCTCTTCCATCAGCAATGTATGAGAAAACTAGTTTCCTAAAAATTCACTAACTGAATATATTGTCAAACTTTTGTATTTTTACTAAATGATAGGTGAGAATGAGTATCTCAGTGTAGTTTTCATTTTCAATCATCTATTTATAGTGAGATTGAGCATTTTTCAAATGTTTATATTTATATTTAATATCAATGTTTATATTTCTTTTATAAAATTAACTTTATTGAAATATTTAATACAATATAAACATACATATTTTAAGAGTTGAGTTCAATGAGCTTTGACAAATGAATACATCTGTGTAACCACAACCACTGCAGTCAAGAAAGAAAACATTCATTAGCCTAAAATGTTCCTTCCCCTTTTGCTATCAATGCCTCCCACTCCGCCACTTTCTATGACCATACCATTTCTAGAAATCCAAATAAATAGAATCATCTGGTATATACTCTTTTCTATTTGGCTTCTTTCACTTATAATAATACTTTTGAGATTTATCCATGTTGTTGTCTATATCAATAGTTCATTTTTAAATGGCTGAATAATATTCCTGTATATATGGATATACCATACACTGTTTATCTATCCACTGCTTAATAGATAATCACATTGTTTTCAGCTATTATGAATAAAGCTGCTACTAGTATTCACATACAAGTGTGTTTTTTTTTTCCTCTCGGATAAATACCTAGCAGTGGAATTACTGAATCACAGAGCAAGTACATGTTTAATTTTATAAGAAACTGCCAGACTGTCTTCCACTTTGTAATGAATAATGGTGCTATGAACAATCATGTACAAATTTTTGTGTGAACACGTTTTCATTTTTCTTGGGTATGTACATAGGAGTGGAATTGCTGGGTCATATGTTAATTCTATGTTAAACTTCTTGTAGAACTGCCAGACTATTCTCCAAAGCACCTTCACCATTTAACATTCTCATCAGCAGTGTATGAGTGTTCCAATTTCTCCACATCCTTAGCAGCATTTGTTATATTTTGTCTTTTTTTTATTATAGCTATCCTAGTGGGTATAATAAAGTAGTATCTCAGTATAGATTTTTCTTTTTTTAACAACCTTATTGGAGTATAATTGCTTTATACTGTGTTAGTTTCTGCTGTATAACAAAGTGAATCAGCTATACGTATAGTTATATCCCCATATTCCCTCCCTCTTGCATCTCCCTCCCACTCTCCCTATCCCTCCCCTCTAGGTGGTCACAAAGCACCAAGCTAATCTCCCTGTGCTATGCGGCTGCTTCCCACTAGCTATCTATTTTACATTTCGTACTATATATAAATCCATTGCACTCTCTCACTTCATCCCAACTTACCCTTCCCCCTCCCTGTGTCCTCAAGTCCATTCTCTACATCTGCATCTTTATTCCTGTCCTGCCCCTAGGTTCTTCAGAACCACTTTTTTTTTTTTTAGATTCCATATATATGTGTTAGCATACGGTATTTGTTTTTCTCTTTCTGACTTGCTTCACTCGTATGACAGATTCTAGGTCCATCCACCTCACTACAAATAACTCAATTTTGTTTCTTTTTATGGCTGAGTAATATTCCATTGTATATAATGTGCCAATCTTCTTTATCTATTCATCTGTCGGTGGACACTTAGGTTGCTTCCATGTCCTGGCTATTGTAAATAGAGCTGCAATGAACATTGTGGTACATGACTCTTCTTGAATTATGGTTTTCTCAGGGTTATGCCCACTAGTGGGATTCTGGGTCGTATGGTAGTTCTATTTTTAGTTTTTTAAGGAACCTCCATACTATTCTCCATAGGGGTTGTATCCACTTACATTCCCACCAACAGTGTAGGAGGGTTCCCTTTTCTCCACACCTTCTCGAGCATTTATTGTTTGTAGATTTTTTGATGATGGCCATTCTGACTGGTGTGAGGTGATACCTCATTGTAGTTTTGATTTGCATTTCTCTAATGATTAGTGATGTTGAGCATCCTTTCATGTGTTTGTTGGCAATCTGTATATCTTCTTTGGAGATATGTCTATTTAGGTCTTCTGCCCATTTTTGGATTGGGTTTTTGTTTTTTTGATATTGAGCTGCATGAGCTGCTTGTAAATTTTGGAGATTAATCCTTTGTCAGTTGCTTCATTTGCAAATATTTTCTCCCATTCTGAGGGTTGTCTTTTCATCTTGTTTATGGTTTCCTTCGCTGTGCAAAAGCTTTGAAGTTTCATTAGGTCCCATTTGTTTATTTTTGTTTTTATTTCTATTTTTCTACGAGATGGGTCAAAAAGGATCTTGCTGTGATTTATGTCATGGAGTGTTCTGCCTATGTGGTCCTCTAAGAGTTTTATACTGTCCAACCTTACATTTAGGTCTTTAATCCATTCTGAGTTTATTTTTCTGTATGGTGTTAGGGAGTGTTCTAATTTCATTGTTTTACATGTAGCTGTCCAGTTTTCCCAGCACCACTTATTGAAGAGACTGTCTTTTCTCCATTGTATATTCTTGCCTCCTTTATAAAAGATAAGGTGACCATATGTGCGTGGGTTTATCTCTGGGCTTTCTATCCTGTTCCACTGATCTATATATATATATTTTTTGCCAGTACCATACTGTCTTGATTACTGTAGCTTTTTAGTATAGTCTGAAGTCAGGGAGCCTAATTCCTCCAGCTCCTTTTTTCTTTCTCAAGATTGCTTTGGCTATTCGGGGTCTTTTGTGTCTCCATACAAATTGTGAAATTTTTTGTTCTAGTTCTGTGATAAATACCATTGATAGTTTGATAAGGATTGCATTGAATCTGTAGATTGCTTTGGGTAGTATAGTCATTTTCACAGTGTTGATTCTTCCAATCCAAGAACATGGTTTATCTCTCCATCTGTTTGTATCATCTTTAATTTCTTTCATCAGTGTCTTATAGTTTTCTGCATACAGGTCTTTTGTCTCCTTAGGTAGGTTTATTCCTAGGTATTTTATTCTTTTTGTTGCAGTGGTAAATGGGAGTGTTTCCTTAATTTCCCTTTCAGATTTTTCATCATTAGTGTACAGGAATGCAAGAGATTTCTGTGCATTAATTTTGTATCCTGCTACTTTACCAGTTTCATTGATTAGCTCTAGTAGTTTTCTAGTAACATCTTTAGGATTCTCTATGTATAGTATCATGTCATCTGCAAACAGTGACAGCTTTACGTCTTCTTTTCCAATTTGGATTCCTTTTATTTCTTTTTCTTCTCTGATTGCTGTGGCTAAAACTTCCAAAACTATGTTGAATAATAGTGGTGAGAGTGGGCAACCTGTCTTGTTCCTGATCTTAGTGGAAATGGTGTCAGTTTTTCACCATTGAGAATGATGTTGGCTGTGGGTTTGTCATATACGGCCTCTATTATGTTGAGGTAAGTTCCCTCTATGCCTACTTTCTGGAGGGTTTTTATCATAAATGGGTGTTGAATTTTGTCTAAAGCTTTTTCTGCATCTATTCAGATGATCGTATGGTTTTTATCCTTCAGTTTGTTACTATGGTGTATCACATTGATTTGTGTATATTGAAGAATCCTTGCATTCCTGGGATAAACCCCACTTGATCATGGTGTATGATCCTTTTAATGTGCTGTTGGATTCTGTTTGCTAGTATTTTGTTGAGGATTTTTGCATCTATGTTCAACAGTGATATTGGCCTGTAGTTGTCTTTCGTTGTGACATCTTTGTCTGGTTTTGGTATCAGGGTGATCGTGGCCTCGTAGAATGAGTTTGGGAGTGTTCCTCACTCTGCTATATTTTGGAAGAGTTTGAGAAGGATGGGTGTTAGCTCTTCTGTAAATGTTTGATAGAATTCGCCTGTGAAGCCATCTGGTCCTGGGCTTTTGTTTGTTGGAAGGTTTTTTGTTTTTGTTTTTAATAAATTTATTTATTTATTTATTTATTTTTGGCTGTGTTGGGTCTTCGTTTCTGTGTGAGGGCTTTCTCTAGTTGTGGCGAGCGGGGGCCACTCTTCATCGCGGTGTGCGGACCTCTCACTATCGCGGCCTCTCTTGTTGCGGAGCACAGGCTCCAGACGCGCAGGCTCAGTAGTTGTGGCTCACGGGCCTAGTTGCTCCGCGGCATGTGGGATCCTCCCAGACCAGGGCTCGAACCCGTGTCCCCTGCATTGGCAGGCAGATTCTCAACCACTGCGCCACCAGGGAAGCCCCAAAAAACACTTCTTTTGTTTATTTATTTATTTATTTATTTATTTTTGGCTGTGTTGGGTCTTCGTTTCTGTGCGAGGGCTTTCTCTAGTTGTGGCAAGCGGGGGCCACTCTTCATCGCCGTGCGCAGGCCTCTCTTGTTGCGGAGCACAGGCTCCAGACGCGCAGGCTCAGTAGTTGTGGCTCACGGGCCCAGTTGCTCCGTGGCATGTGGGATCTTCCCAGACCAGGGCTCGAACCCGTGTCCCCTGCATTGGCAGGCAGATTCTCAACCACTGCGCCACCAGGGAAGCCCTGTTGGAAGGTTTTTAATCACAGTTTCAATTTCGGTGCTTGTGATTGGTCTGTTTATATTTCCTATTTCTTCCTGAGTCTTTCTTCTTCAGTCTCGGAAGGTTGTGCTTTTCTAAGAATTTGTACATTTCTTCCAGGTCGTCCATTTTATTAGAATATAGTGGCTTGTAGTAATCTCTCATGATCCTTTGTATTTATGCAGTGTCAGTTGTTACTTCTCCTTTTTCATTTCTAATTCTATTGATTTGAGTCTTCTCCCTTTCTTTCTTGATTAGTCTGGCTAATGGCTTATCAATTTTGTTTATCTTCTCAAAGAACCAGCTTTTAGTTGTATTGATCTTTGCTATTGTTTCCTTCATATCTTTTTCATTTATTTCTGATCTGATCTTTATGATTTCTTTCCTTCTGCTAACTTTGGGTTTTTTTTTGTTCTTTCTCTAATTGCTTTAGGTGTAAGGTTAGGTTGTTTATTTGAGATTTTCTTCTTTCTTGAGGTTGGATGGTATTGCTATCAACTTCCCTCTTAGAACTGCTTTTGCTGCATCCCATAGGTTTTGGGTCGTCGTGTTTTCATTGTCATTTGTTACTAGGTATTTTTTGATTTCCTCTTTGATTTCTTCAGTGATCTCTTGGTTATTTAGTAGCATATTGTTTAGCCTCCATGTGTTTGTATTTTTTACACTTTTTTCCCTGTAATTGATATCTAGTCTAATAGCGTAGTGGTTGGAAAAGATACTTGATATGATTTCAATTTTCTTAAATTTACCAAGACTTGATTTGTGTCCCAAGATATGATCTATCGTGGAGAATGTTCCACGAGCACTTGAGAAGAAAGTGTATTCTGTTGTTTTTGGATGGAATGTCCTGTAAATATCAATTAAATCCATCTTGTTTAATTTGTCATTTAAAGCTTGTGTTTCCTTATCTATTTTCGTTTTGGTTGATCTGTCCATTGGTGAAAGTGGGGTGTTAAAGTCCCCTATTATTATTGTGTTACTGTCATTTTCCCCTTTTATGGCTTTTAGCATTTGCCTTATGTATTGAGGTGTTCCTACGTTGGGTGCATAAATATTTACAATTGTTATATCTTCTTCTTGGATTGATCCCTTGATCATTACGTAGTGTCCTTCTTTGTCTCTTGTGATAGTCTTTGTTTTAAAGTCTATTTTGTCTGATATGAGAATTGCTACTCCAGCTTTCTCTTGATTTCCATTTGCATGGAATATCTTTTTCCATCCCCTCACTTTCAGTCTGTATGTGTCCCTAGGTCTGAAGTGGGTCTCTTGTAGACAGCATATATACGGATCTTGTTTTTGTATCCATTCAGCCAGTCTATTGGTTGGAGTATTTAATCCATTTACATTTAAGGTGATTATCGATATGTATGTTCCTATTAACATTTTCTTTTTTTTTTGTTTTTAAACTATTTTTATCTGGACTTCACAGATCTTTTATTTATTTATTTATTTATCTATTTATTTATTTATTTATTTATTTATTTATTTATTTATTTATTTATTTATGGCTGTGTTGGGTCTTCATTTCTGTGCGTGGCTTTCTCTAGTTGCGGTAAGCAGGGGCCACTCTTCATCACGGTGCGTGGGCCTCTCACTATCATGGCCTCTCTTGTTGCGCAGCACAGGCTCCAGACGCGCAGGCTCAGTAGTTGTGGCTCACGGGCCTAGTTGCTCCACGGCATGTGGGATCTTCGCAGACCAGGGCTCGAACCCGTGTCCCCTGCATTAGCAGGCAGATTCTCAACCACTGCGCCACCAGGGAAGCCCTACCATTTTCTTAATTGTTTTGGGTTTGTTATTTTAGGTCTTTTCCTTCTCTTGTGTTTCCTGCCTAGAGAAGTTCCTTTAACATTTGTTATAAAACTGGTTTGGTGGTGCTGAATTCTCTTAGCTTTTGCTTGTCTGTAAAGGTTTTAATTTCTCTGTCGAATTGAGTGAGATCCTTGCTGGGTAGAGTAATCTTGGTAGTAGGTTTTTCCCTTTCATCACTTTAAATATGTCCTGCCACTGCCTTCTGGCTTGCAGAGTTTCTACTGAAAGATCAGCTGTTAACCTTATGGGGATTCCCTTGTATGTTATTTGTTGCTTTTCCCTTGCTGCTTTCAATATTTTTTCTTTGTATTTAATTTTTGATAGTTTGATTAATTTGTGTCTTGGCATGTTTCTCCTTGGATTTATCCTGTATGGGACTCACTGTGCTTCCTGGACTTGGTTGACCCTTTCCTTTCCCATATTAGCGGAGTTTTCAACTATAATCTCTTCAAATATTTTCTCATTCCCTTTCTTTTTCTCTTCCTCTTCTGGGACCCCTGTAATTCGAATGTTGGTGCATTTAATGTTGTCCCAGAGGTCTCTGAGACTGTCTCAATTCTTTTCATTCTTTGTTCTTTATTCTACTCTGCAGTAGTTATTTTCACTATTTTATATTACAGGTCACTTATCCGTTCTTCTGCCTCAGTTATTCTGCTATTGATTCCTTCTAGAGAGTTTTTAATTTCATTTATTTTGTTGTTCATCATTGTTTGTTTGCTCTTTAGTTCGTCTAGGTCCTTATTAAACGTTTCTTGTATTTCCTCCATCTATTTCCAAGATTTTGGATCATCTTTACTATCATTACTCTGAATTCTTTTTTCAGGTAGACTGCCTATTTCCTCTTCGTTTTTTTGGTCTCATGGGTTTTTACCTCACTCCTTCATCTGCTGCATATTTCTCTGTCTTCTCATTTTGCTTAACTTACTGTTTTTGGGGTCTCCTTTTCGCAGGCTGCAGGTTCATAGTTCCCATTGTTTTTGGTGGTGCCCTCAGTGGGTAAGGTTGGTTCCGTGGGTTGTGTAGGCTTCCCTCCCCTAGGTGGAGGGGACTAGTGCCTGTGTTCTGGTGGATGCGGCTGGATCTTGTCTTTCAGGTGGGCAGGACCACGTCTGGTGGTGTGTTTTGGGGTGTCCGTGAGCTTATTATGTTTGTAGGCAGCCTCTCTGCTAATGGGTAGGGTTGTGTTCCTGTCTTGCTAGTTGTTTGGCATGGGGTGTCCAGCACTGGAGCTTGCTGGTCGTTGAGTGGAATTGGGTCTTAGCGCTGAGACTGAGATCTCTGGAGAGCTCTCGCCAACTGGTATTACGTGGGGCCAGGAGGTCTCTGGTGGTCCAGTGTCCTGACCTCGGCTCTCCCAACTCGGAGGCTCAGGCCTGACAGCTGGCCAGAGCACCAAGACCCTGTCAGCCACACAGCTGCTAGTGTTGGAGGGTCTCCTGCAGAGGTGGGGGGTGGCTGTGGCTCACCTCAGGGACAAGGACACTGGCAGCCAAAGTTCTGGGAAGTACTCCTTGGCATGAGCCCTCCCGGAGTCCACCATTAGCCCCAAGAAAGAGCCTGTAACCTCAGTATAGTTTTGATTTGCATTTCCTGAATGACTAATGATATTGAGTGTCTTTTCGTATGCTGATTGGCCATTTCTAGAGCTCATCATTACTTTGTCCAGATCCACGTTTCCATCTGGTACCATACTTCTTCAGCCTGAAGAACATGATTAACATTTCTTCTAGTGCAGACCTGCTAGTGATAAACTCTCTGGTTTTGTTTGTCTGCAAATGTCTTTGTTTTACTTAATTTTTTTTTTCAATTCTTTTTACTGTAATAAAATACACATAACAGATACTTTACCATGTTAACAATTTTTAAGCATCCAGTTCAGTGATATTAAGCACATTCATATTGTTATTCAACCATCACCACCATCCACCTCTAGAACTCACTTCATCTTGCAAACCTGAAACTCTATACCCATTAAACAGTACCTCCTTATTCTGCCCCTCCCTCACAGCCCAGGCAACCACCATTCTACTTTCTTTCTCTATGATTTTGACTATTCTAAATACCTCATATAAGTGGAATCGTACACTATTTGTCCTTTTGTGACTTTCTTATTTCAGGTAGCATAATGTCTTCAAATTTCATCTATGTTGTAGCATATATCAGAATTCCCTTCCTTTTTAAGGGTGGATGATATTCCATTGTATGCATATACCACATTTTATTTATCTATTCATTTATCTTTGGATACTTGGGTTGCTTTCATGTTTCAGCTACTGTGAATAATGCTACTATGAACATGAGTATACAAGTATCTGTTCAAGTCCCTGTTTTCAATCCTTTTGGGCAGAGGTCTCCACCCCTGGGCTGCGGACCAGTACCAGTCCACGGTCTGTTAGGAACTGGGCCGAATAGCAGGAGGTGAGTGGTGGGCCAGTGAACAAAGCTTCATCTGCTGCTCCCCATCTCTCTCCATCGCTCACATTACCGCCTAAACCATCCCCCTGACCCCTGTCCATGGAAAAATTGTCCTCCACGCAACCGGTCCCTGGTGCCAAAAAGGTTGTGGACTGCTGCTTTTGGGTATATACCTAGATGTGGAATTGCTGGATTATATGATAATTCTGTTTAATTTTGTGAGGAACCACCATACCATTTTCCACAATGACTGCACCATTTTACATTCCCACCAACAGTGCACAAGTGTTCCAATTTCACCACATCCTCTTCAACACTTGTTATTTTATATTTTATTTGATGATAGCTCTCCTAATGGGTGTGATGTGGTATCTCACTGTGATCTTGGTTTGCATTTCCCTAATAATTAGTGATGTTGAGCATTTTTTTATATGCTTATTGACCATTCATATGTCTTCATTTGAGAAGTATCTGTTCATGTCCTTTGTCCATTTTTTAAATCAGATTGTTTGTTTTTATGTTGGTGAGCTTTAAGAATTCTCTGTATGTTCCACTTATATTAATCCCTTATCAGATATATAACTTACACATATTTTTCCCATTCCATAGATTGCCTTTCGGTCTGTTAAAGTATCCTTTTTTAATATTTATTTTTACTTGTTATTTATTTATTTATTATAAAGTATCCTTTGATGCACAAAAAAATTGTTTTCATGAAGTCCAGTTTATCTATTTCTTCTTTTGTTGCCTGTGCCTTGGATGTCATATCTAAGAAATCACTGTCATATTTAAGAAAATGTTGCAAAATTTTTCCCCTATGTTTTCTTCTATGAGTTTTAGAGTTTTGGGTCTTAGATTTAAGTCTTTGATAAATTTGAGTTACTTTATATATACGCTGTTAGATAAGGGTCCAACTTCATTCTTTGGCATGTGAATGTCCAGTTATTCCAGCATCATTTGTTGAAAAGACTGTCCTTTTCCCATTGAATGGTCTTGGCACACTTGTCAAAAATCACTTGATCATATAAGCAAAAGTCTATTTCTGGTGTCTGTGTTCTGTTCCTTTGGTCTATATGTCTGTCTTTATGCCAGTAACACAGTTTTGACTGTTGTAGCTTTGTGATAAGTTTTAAAATCAGGAAGTGGGAAGCTATCAGCTTTGTTCTTTTTCAAGGTAGTTTTGGCTATTTGTCATCCCTTGAGATTCCATATGAATTTTAGGATGGGTTTTTTTTTTTTTTTTATTTCTGCAAAGATTGCACTGAATCTGTAGATCGCTTTGGGTAGTAATAACATCTTAACAATATTAACACATTATTGACTGGGGGATTTTTGCAGATACTGATTCTTGTGGCCGGCGATTTGTTATGTAAGTGAATATTGAAACACCCACATTTGAGTAAATATCAACTTTTTTTGCACTTAACGTATTTATTTGAAACTTTGTACATGTCTTACTAAAGGATTCTAATATTTTGTTAGAGTGTGATAGGCGGTATAGTAGGCACCTCTGTGCAGGGGAACAGAAGATCTATTACAAATACACTGTGTTTCACTGCGCTTTCCCCTGGAAAAGCAGACTCTACACTTTCTGGCGGCATTTTTTTTTTTTGTCCTGTGGGACATTTCCTCTAGAATATGTTCTTTTATTTAACTGACAGTTGACAAGGTGGATCTTTGCAGGGGGATCTTTTAGAGATGCCACAAGAGTGACCAGGGTGGGACTACCACTACATTCACCAGAATGGTCAGTTACCCTACTGACCATTCTCTAGCTACGGCGAACAAAAATTGCTTGTAAGTCATTTTATTCTGTGCCTTAAGGCTACAATAAATTTTAAATGCATTGAATAAACTGCAATTACTCAAATAGAAACCCACTTTCTTATACCATTTTCGAGTTTTCCAGAGGATTTTGAGGTTTGCCAGATATTGATCGGATTGATCAACTCCTTTCACATATTCATTATTCTCCAGCATACAAGTGGGCTTAGTTTTCTGATGGCCAGTCCTCCTGTCTTCCTTTCCTGTAGGTGCTATGGAGACGTCATGAATAGTTGCCACCATGTAGACTAGCCTCTTGTCTTTCCATATAAGAAGAATTACTTCTCCCTTCTGTAAGAATGTCATTTCTCCCCTCTGTAGATTTTTAGATTTCAACTTTAATTGGTTTGGTAGACCATGATTCTCTCTTATAGTCCCACAAACTCTGTTTTTATTTTTCAGCAATATTTCAGATGTGGACACACTGTTGTAATAATTGTCTTGGTAAATATGGTGCCATGAACCAAGATGAGGTTGTAGGACCAATAATATTGTTTCTTGCAGTTTCTTTCCTTCAACCATGTAAATCTCAAGGTTGCACATGTATCCAGTTTCACTTTTTCTAACCATCCTGACCAAAATTCCATATTTTGTAAGTTTTCCGGGCTTATAGGTTTTGAATCTGAGTCGTCCTCTCCACTTTATCATTGCCTCCTCAAGTGATAGCTCTTGTTTGGGTATATAGATCGATTGAAATTTTGGTAGAAAATAATCCAAAAGAGGTTTAGCTTTTGAAATTCTGTCTGTAGGAAGTGGAGTTTCCAAGTTATCTTTAAAGTGAAAAAATGTCATTATTTGTTCAAACCTTCTTCTTGTCATAATCTTTGTTCAAACCTTCTTCTCGTCATAATCTTTGGTATTTCAAGTAAGGGATCAGTCGACCAATATTTTTTCCAGTGTGACTTTCTTTTTTGTCCCGTCAAAATTATTAATCCAAGAAACTTCTTCACGTCATTGGTTACATCAGTCTATTTTAAAGTCTTATCATACTTTTTATATGATTTTTTTATTCTGTTGGTGATTCAATTTTGTTTGAGAAGTGACCAACTCAAAAAAATTGTTACCAAAAATTAATTCTCTTATTTCACTAACACTTTGCAGGTTATTACATTCAATAGTTACATCTGACACACCTGTAAAGTCTTCTAATTTTCGTGAAATGTTGTCTTCAATCCACTCTTCTGTAGAAGCGAAGGAGCATTCTCCAGCACCATGAGTTTCATTTTCGCTTTCCGTATCAGTCAGTCACTAAGGTTTTTTGTCTTTTTGTTGATCTAATATTCACATCGTCTGAATCAAAACTGTATTCTGAAGAACTATCATCTTCTGAGACACTAGTATATATGTCACTCAGACAATCAGAGAAAGTATCTGCATAAAATTCACCAAAAAATTCTTCTTCACTCAAAATTTCATGATGTGTCATTTTCAAAAATTTTACAGTAATAAACTTGCGTTTATAATATACACAAGGTTGGAACAAAAACCTAATAGAGCAAAATGTGAATGATAATGACAATCATAAGTTGTATAATGAACGCCTGATCAATTTTAAGCTCTAACAACTTCCATGGTGATGTTAATTGTATAACTCTCTTAAAACTTATTGATACGTCTCTGGTCAATAACATTTGGCATATTAATAGGCTCCAGTCAATAAATTGTTAAGTCTTTCAATCCATGAACATGGGATGTGTTTTTATTTATGTCTTCTACAATTTCTTTCATCAGTGTTTTGTAGTTTTCATTGTGTAAGTCTTTCACCTCTTTGGTTAAGTTAATTCCTAAGTATTTTATGCTTTTTGATGCTACTGTAAATGGAACTGTTTTTGTAATTTCCTTTTCAGATTGTTCACTGTTAGTGTATAGAAGTGCAACTTATTTTTGTGTGTTGCAGTTGTATCCTGCTACTTGGCTGAATTCGTTTATTATTTCTAACAGTTTGTGGAATCTTTAAGGTTTTCTACACATAAGAGCATCTGCAAACAGAGATAATTTTACTCTTTCCTTTCCAATTTGGTTGCCTTTTATTTATTTTTTTCTTGCTAAATTGCTCTGGCTGATTCCAGTACTATGTTGAATAGAAGTGGTGAAAGCAGACATCCTTGCCTTGTTCCTGATCTTAGAGGAAAAGCCTTCAGTCTTTTCACCATTGAGTATCATGTTCACTGTGGGTTTTTCATATATATTTTATTATGTTGAGGTAGTTTCCTTCTATTCCTAGTTTGTGGAGTGCTTTTTAATCATGAAAGCGTACTGAATTTTGTCAAATGCTTTTGCAGCATCAGTTGGGATGATCATGTTTTTTTTCCCTTTATTCTGTTAATGTGTTGTATTACATTGATCAATATTCCTATGTTGAACCATCTTTGCATTCTAAGAGCAAATCTGATTTGGTCATGGTGTATAATCTTTCTAATATGGTGTTAAATTTGTTTTGCTAGTATTTTGTTGAGGATTTTTGCATCAATGCTCATAAGGGATAGTAGTCTGTTGTTTTCTTTTCTTGTAGTGTCTTTGCCTGCCTTTGGATAAGGTTAATGCTGCCCTCATAGGATGACTTAGGAAGTGTTTCTTCCCTTTCAAGTTTTGGGAAAGTTTGAGAAGGATTGGTATTAGTTATTCTTTAAATAATTTGTAGAATTCACCAGTAAAGCCATCAGATCCAGGGCTTTTCTTTGTATAGGAGATTTTTGATTACTAATTCAGTGTCCTTGCTAGTTATAGGTCTATTCAAATTTTCTATTTCTTCATGATTCAGTCATTTTTGGTTTTGTATTGCTAGGAATTTGTCCATTGCATGTAGGTTATACAGTTTGTGATGTACAGTTGTTCAGAGTACTCTCTTATAATCCTTTTTATTTCTGTAGAATCAGTAGTAATGTCCCCACTTTCAATTCTTATTTTAGTAATTTGAATCTTCTCTCTTTTTTCCTTAGTTATTCCAGGTAAAGGTCTGTCAGTTTTGTTGATATTTTCAAAGAACAAACTTTTGGTTTCACTGATTTTCTAGGTTTTTCTATTCTCTGTTTTGTTTATCTCTGCTCTAACCTTTATTGTTTCTATTTGCTACCTTTGCATGTAGTTTGTTGTCCTTTTTCTAGTTTCTTAAATTGTAAAGTTAGGTTGTTGATTTGAAGTCACTCTTGTTCTTTAATATAAATGTCTCTAGCTATAAAATTCCCCCTTAGTACTGCTTTCATTGCATCCCATATGTTTTAGTATGTGTGCTTTCATTTTCGTTCATCTCTAAGCATTTCCTTATTTCTATGATTTCTTCTTTGATCCATTGGTTGATTAAGAGCACGTTGTTTAAATCTCCACAAATATGTGAATTTTCCAGTTTTCCTTCTGTTATTAATTTCTAACTCCACCTTACTGTAGTTGGAAAAGACGCTTTTATGATACCTATTTTTTAAATACATTAAGACTTAGTTTGTGGCCTAAGATATGGTCTATCCTGGAGAATGTCCTGTGTGCACTTCAGAAGATTGAGTATTATACTGTTGTTGAGTAGACCTATATATGTCTGTTAGATCTTTTTTTAAAATATTTATTTATTTATTTATTTTGGCTTCACCAGGTCTTTGTTGTGGCACATGGGATCTTTGTTGGGGCATGCAGGATCTTTCGTTGTGGCATGTGGGATCTTTTAGTTGCAGCATGTGAACTTCTTAGTTATGGCATGCATGTGGGATCTAGTTCCCCGACCAGGGATCGAACCCGGGCCCCCTGCGTTGGGAGCATGGAGCCTTACCCACTGGACCACCAGGGGAGTCCCCTGTCTGTTAGATCTCATTGAATTATTGTGTTGCTCAAGTCCTCTGCTTCCGTACTTATCTTATATCTGGTTGTTTTATCCATTATTGAGAGCAAGGTATTGAAGTCTCCAACTCTTATTGTAGGAATGTTTATTTCTTCTTTTTATTTTATTTATTTATTTATTTATTTTTTAAAATTTTATTTATTTATTTTATTTATGGCTGTGTTGGGTCTTCGTTTCTGTGCCAGGGCTTTCTCCAGCTGTGGCAAGCGGGGACCACTCTTCATCACGGTGCACGGGCCTCTCACTATCGCGGCCTCTCTCGTTGCGGAGCACAGGCTCCAGACGCGCAGGCTCAGTAATTGTGGCTCACGGGCCCGGTTGCTCCGCGGCATGTGGGATCTTCCCAGACCAGGGCTCGAACCCGTGTCCCCTGCATTGGCAGGCAGATTCTCAACCACTGCGCCCCAGGGAAGCCCTATTTCTTCTTTTTATCTCCCAATTTTTATGTTTTGGTTGGTTATTAGGTACATAAATATTTATAATTTTTATATCGTTGCTGTATTGAATGATTTTTAAAATATAATGTCCTTCTTTGTCACTTGTAACCTTTTTGATTTAAAGTCTGGGACTTCCGTGGTGGTCCAGTGGTTAAGACTCCGCACTTCCAATCCAGGTGGTGCAGGTTTGATCCCTGGTCAGGGCACTAAGATCCCACATGCCACGGGGTATGGCCAAAAAAAGTTTTTAAAAAATAGAGTCTATTTCATCTAATTTTAGTTTCGCCAACCCTGCTCTCTTTTGGTTACTATTAGCATGGAAAATTTTTTTCATCCTTTCACTTTTAACTTCTTTGTGTCTTTGGATCTAAAGTGAATTTCTTATAGACAATATGTAGTTGAATCATATTTTGTTTTTATCCATTCTGCCAATCTCTGTCTTTTGATTGGAGAAACTAATCCCTTTATATTTAAAGTACTTACTAAAGTAAGACTTCTGTCTTTTGGCCATTTGTTTCTATGTACCTTATAGCTTTTTGTCCTCCATTTCCTGCATCACTGTCTGTCTTGTATGTAGTTGATTTTTTTGTAATGAAACACTTTAAGTCCCTTTTCATTTCGTTTTGAGTATATTCTATAACTGGTTTCTTTGTGGTTACCATAGGGATTACATTTAACATGCTAAAGTTATAACACCCTAATTTGAATTTATGCCAATTTAGCTTCAATAATATGCAAAAACTCTGCTTATTTACAGCTCTGCCCCATCCTTTTCAGTTATTGATGTCACAAAATTACATCTCTGTATCTTGTGTGTCCAAAAACATGAACTAATGATTGCTTTTTTAAATGCATTAGTTTCTTAAACTATGCAGAAACCAAAATGTGGAATTAGAAACCAAAGTTGCAGTAGTACTAGCTTTCAGACTAATAATAGCTTTAAAACAGTGTATTAGTCTTTTAAATCATGTAGAAAACAAAAAATGGAGTTTCAAACCATTGTTACAATAATACTAGCTTTTATAATTGCTCATGTATTTACTGAGATCTTTATCTTTTCATATGGCTTTGAGTTACTGTTTAGTATACTTTGATTTCACCATGCAGGAGTCCCTTTAGGATTTCTCATAGGGCAAGTCTAGTGGTAACAAACTCCCTCAGCTTTCGTTGATCTTGAGTGTTTTAATTTCTTCCTCACTCTTGAAAGGACAGTTTTGCTGGATATAGGATTCTTGGTTGACAGTTTTTTTTTTCCTTTAGCATTTTGAATATATCTGCCCACTGCCTTCTGGCCTCCAAAGTTTCTGATGAGAAATCTGCTGGTAATCTTATTGAAGATTCCCTGTATGTGACGTCACTTTTCTCTTGCTGCTTTCAAGATTATTTCTTTCTTTTTTTTTTTAAAATTAATTAATTAATTTATTTATTTTTGGCTGTATTTGGTCTTCATTTCTGTGCGACGGCTTTCTCTAGTTGCAGCAAGCAGGGGCCACTCTTCATCACAGTGCGTGGGCCTCTCACTATCGCGGCCTCTCTTGTTGCGGAGCACAGGCTCCAGACGTGCAGGCTCAGTAGTTGTGGCACACGGGCCTAGTTGCTCCGCGGCATGTGGGATCTTCTCAGACCAGGGCTCGAACCCGTGTCCCCTGCATTAGCAAGCAGATTCTTAACCACTGCGCCACCAGGGAAGCCTGATTATTTCTTTCTTTGTCTTTCGAATAGTTTGATTATACTATGCCTCAGTGTGGGTCTCTTTGAGTTCATCCTTCTTGCAGTTCACTGAGCTTCTTGGGTATTTATATTTATGTCTTTAATCAAATCATCATTTTCTTTTGTTTTTGTTGGTGACCATGATAGTGACCCATTCCTTGTTCTGTCATCCATAAATTCTCCTGAAGGAGGCCACTCTGGGAATCAGGCACCAAGATGAACTTAGAATTGCAAGAGAGTTGTTTGGGGTGGTACCTGTGAAGGATAAAAAGAAGGAGTAGACATGGGCAAAACCTTCAGGTCATGATGCAGTCCTGGCATCTGTTAAAGAAGAGAGAGAAGGAAGGAAGATTGGTTAAGAAGAGCCTCAGACTGTATTGCAGCTCTGAGAAGTCTCAGCCAGGCCAGCAAGGGCTTTGGCACAATGATAACCTGTAGAGGATCCACACTGACCAGAAATGATCAGGCTTTAATATCCTCACCATGCTCAGTCATTCACTGGAGGCTGCCTGAGAAGAATGTGGCAAGTTCTTTCTTGAAGGGAGATATGACACCTTGTGGCCCTTTGTATCATAGCATTCTTGACAACAGAGAAGATCCTTGTAGAATAACTGGTTAATCTACCTCCCTCTAT
Organism: Eschrichtius robustus; assembly: GCF_028021215.1. Taxonomy (NCBI): domain Eukaryota; kingdom Metazoa; phylum Chordata; class Mammalia; order Artiodactyla; family Eschrichtiidae; genus Eschrichtius; species Eschrichtius robustus. The sequence goes on from NC_090826.1 coordinate 34,990,219, forward strand.
GATAGATGTTGTCTATGACATTCTGAATAAATGAGCATCTATCTTATTTTAAAAGATGTTCAGAAAAGATCATACAGTTTTTCTCCCTAATGTTTAATATTAAGTATCAGAAATTTTTTTCTGTGTCTAATCTCAATCCTGTAGGCTGTGATAGAAACCAGTTTTCTTTTCCTTGTCATTAAGACTTGAAATATGTGTGGATTTCTAAAATAATAAGGCTTTATATTGACTCTCACTGATCCTTTCACTTACTTCATCCCATGTAGAGCCAGCTGGAATGAGGTAACGAGGAACATTGTAAGTAAATGTTTCTTCTCTTTAAAGTAGAAGTCTTTAAAACTAGAAAAGGTACTTGATGAACAAGTAGTCAGTTATACTTAAATGATTTTTTAAAGTCATTTCCTGAGGAAAGAGGATGTAACTATAAATAGATTTTTGCCTTCACAGTTCTCTCTTAATCTTTCATGAAGAAAAAACCTCAAGCTTCCTTGATTGTGTTTAGCAGCTGGGTGATGGTGACAACAATAAGTATGAAGTAAAGGGTCATTCTCAGCAGAGGAATTAAGTGAACTGAGTGCTGTAACCATTAGGTAAAGAGTAACAGCCCTTTCCCATGAGCTCATTTCCAGATCTTGACCTAGTGCCATGCTTTCCTTTTCATGGATCTTCAGCTTTTAGACAGGTACTTGGGTGTCTCATGCAATTATTCCTGACCTCTAACTACTTTATTTTCTGTATACTACAAAAAAAGTAAGTGAAAGGATAGAAACTAAGATCTGAGTACCTATAATGTTGCAATGACTCTGCTGGGTGGGGGCTTGGCATAACTCATTTAATGTTAACAGAAACTTGGAGAGGTAGGTATCGTTCACCTTGCTTTACAGATGAGGAAACCAAGATCAGAAATGCACAAATGTGGAAGTCAAGATTTCAGATTTCAACTAACTACAAAACCCGTGTTTTTGCCACTGCAATTTCGAAACTGTGTTTCAGGGGTTCTTGCTGTTCCACAGATGAAGTCTCTAGGTCTTCTGCCTCCACATCAACCAGATAAGCCTACACTTGAGGGCACTCTGTAGACGGTTTCCCCATAAGAATTCTTTCGAGGACTTCCCTGGTGGCACAGTGGTTAAGAATCTGCCTGCCAATGCAGGGGACACGGGTTCGAGCCCTGGTCCGGGAAGATCACATGCCATGGAGCAACTAAGCCTGTGTGCCACAACTACTGAGCCTGTGCCCTGGAGCCTGCAAGCCACAACTGCCGAGCCCACGCACCACAACTACTGAAGCCCGTGCACCTAGAGCCCATGCTCTGCAACAAGAGAGGCCACCCAATGAGAAGCCCACGCACTGCAACGAAAAGTAGCCCCTGCTCGCCATAACTAGAGAAAGCCCATGCGCAGCAACGAAGTCCCAACGCAGCCAAATATACATACATACATACATACATACACACATATAAACAATGTTCTAAAACAGAAAAAATTCTTTTGAATATAAAAGGAAGGGGGGAGTCCTGTGACTTCAAAAGAGCAAATAATTTAGAAAACTATTCCCTTAAGTCAAGCAGACTCCTCAATATATGACTGTGTTCTTTACCTATTTTTATATGCAGACAGATTTAACATTAAATACGCCATCTTAGTGCTGCTAGTATGCATGTTCTCAGAGAAAATGCTTAAAATGGAAGAAATGCTAGGTATCTGGCAGGAATAACAGTAGTCATGATATACTGAGCATTGGTCGTATGCCATGATCTTGTTTTACAAACATAATCTTATATAATCCCTATAACAGCCCTCCCCAAAGTAAGTAGGTATGTTCCATTTCATATTTGAGAGAACATAGAAGAACTTGACCAAAGTAAGAGGCAGAGCCAGGAATTGATCCAGGTTTGTCTGGCCCTAGAGCTCATTTTCTACATCATACCAAGTCTCGTGAGGATTCATAGGGGGAGCATATTATAACTCACGGGGGTTACAACATGCCCAGCACTGAGCACATAAATCATCTCTACCAGGAGGTGATGACTGGGCAGTGTTTTATTCTCTACAGGGGCTGCAGCTGCCATCTCATCTGACTGTGCCTGTGAGAGAGGACAGCACAACACAAGCACATGGGGGGATGGCAGTAACTCTAGTCACACAGTGCCTGGGAGGCACAATTTGGTTCAGAGTATTAGATGGCCGCCACCTTTCAGACAGTAGAACATTGAGAGTGGAAAATTCTGAACTGTTACACCGTTCTCCACAGTTGTTGGCGGCTACCCTGTGCCAATGAGGGGATTCCCTAGAAGTCCGTTAGTTCTCCTCTTTGCTTACTGCTGGCTGACAGGTGAGGTAGGAGGCTCCCTTCAGCTGCCTAGAGGTCTCTATATCCCATTGCTCATTTCTCACATTATTGCGGCCCCTTCCCTGTGTTTTTCTGCTTTAAACTTTGATCGTCGGTCTCATGAAGTACATAAATTGCTTAAATGCATGACTGTATTTAGTGTGCCACAAATTATGGTAAATTTCGAATATATTTTCTTTTGAAAATCTATCTCTTAAAAGTTATAGCATCAAAATACATGACATTCTTGTCCTGAGAAAACACAAAAGAAATGGGGGGAGTTTTCATTTTTAAGAGTTGAAACATTTCCTGCACTTGGCACTGGGGAATCACAGGTGGTAAGGGTGGGACTAAGTAGCATGTCATGGTGGATGTGCAGAAACGTTCATCAGTGCAGATGGCAGCTAATGCAGAGGGAGAAGCTGATCTGGGGAAAAGATACATCCTTCCCTATATCCTTGTGCACTGCTGCTAAGTCAACATGATTTTTAAGTAGGCCTTTTGTCCATACCGCTGGACAGGAGGATGTATAAAAGTTACACTTGGGTTTTAGCATCCGTTTTTCCAGTAGCATTCCCCATTTTTTCCAACTCATCAATTTGGGATTGCTATTTCTGTTTTATTGATATTAAACACGAGAAAGGTAAATTATTGATAACCAGCTTTACTAAACTAATGAATTTATTTTTTTTAATCTGTACGTTAAATACACATCTAGTAGTAAGTTATGAACCTAGAAATATAAGCAAACTCCAGAATACTTTCCCCCAAATTTAGTTAGATAAAAATCTTTGGTGAATCAACTCTTTCCTTTCTTCAGCCTAAGTAAAGGAATATTTTTATCTCTGAATTAAATTAAAAACTTCAAATTGAAGTTTCTTTTGAAACCTAATTCTGAATAAAAGTAATAAGTAATATCAATGTTGGTGTCTTCTGTTTCTGAATTACATCTAAATACTCATAAACCTCCTTTGCATTTGTTACTGGGCCAATGAACAATAACAAATTACTTTTGTAAAGTTAAAAAAAATAAGGTAAATTATCAGCTTGATTAATTCAGAATCATCAGGATTCTCTAGTATGTTTTTCTAACAGTACTTGTTCCCTTTCGTTAAGTTGCAAACAGAGCAAGGGCTCAAATATATAATAAAGCAACTCTTCAAAGGATCCAAGATCAGAAAAAAGGTAAAACTTGTAGGCAAGGGAGATTTCAGGGGTGTAGCCTCTGGAAAAGGCACTTAAGAAATGTAGCTTATCTTTTCAGTATTTTTTTAAAACAACACATATACGTATGCATTTTAACTGATGGTTTATTTGGATTAAGATTTCCCTCTTAGAGCCTGAATTATCAGTAACATAGGCAGACAGACGAGAAACCAGTATGAAAGGTCAAGAGACAGTGAAAGTACAAGATTTGAATGAGGTAAGAAATAAAAAGATCATTTTCAGTTACATATTCTAATACAGATGAGGCAGACTCCATAAGGTTGCTTAAGAATTACTGAAAATAGACAAAAGGTATGGTAAATCTACATCCTATGATTGTGATCAGTGGTTACAGAAAACCTTCCAGGATTAGTCATTCAGGAAGGAGCCCATTAAAAATGTATTTAGGATAAACTAGTATGTTGAAATTGTAAGGATGATTTAAAGGTGTTGTCCAACTAAAGAGTAAATGTGAAAATTCAGAACAATCCAATAATAATATAAACTGCCATTTACATATACTTTGTACAGTCGAGGTGCCCATCATTATTCCTATTTTTCAGAGGAGGAAACTGAGCCTAAGAAAAGTTAGGTAACTGGCTCAGGGTCCCACTGTTGGTAAATAGTAGGACAGATCTGGTAGGACTCTTTTCCGACATGTCATCACACAATTCCCAAGTTAGAGAGTATAGACTTGTCAAGTTCATACTGCTCCCTGACTGGCCAATCCAAATATGCAGTTAGTTCACTTGACAGGTTTGCTCTGCCAGTGGAGAAGATTCTGCACCTTCATGGCAATATTAAGGAAACTCTCTCGATTCTCACTCTGTATTCACTAGGCTGCATTTTGACCTCAAATTAGGTTCCTAATAGGTTTTTGTACACAAAAGAAAATACACTTTGGCAAGTCTGAATAAAGTAGATATTAAAAGTAAGGGCTAGGGACTTCCCTGGTGGTCCAGTGGGTAAGACTCCATGCTCCGAGTGCAGGAGGCCTGGGTTCAATCCCTGGTCAGGGAACTAGATCCCACATGTATGCTGTAACTAAGAGTCTGCATGCTGCAACTAAGAAGTCTGCATGTCGTAACTAAGAGTCCACATGCTGAAACTAAGGATCCTGTGTGCCGCAACTAAGACCCGGCACAGCCAAAATAAGTAAATATAAATAAATAAAATAAATAAATAAACAAACAAACAAATAAATAAAAATAAAAATAAATAAAAACTAAATAAAAGTAAGGGCTAGACAGTTTCATTGGTGAATTCTACCAAACATTCAAAGAAGAATTAATACCAATCTTTCTCAAACTCTTCCAAAAAATAGAAGAGGAGGGAACACCTTCAAATTCATTTTATGAAGCCAGCATTACCCTGTGACCAAAACCAAAGAAGGCACCACAAGAAAAGAAAATTGCAGACCAATTTCCCTGATGAACATAGATGCAAAAATCCTCAACAAAATATTAGCAAACCGAATTCAATAATACATTAAAATGATCATACACCATGACCAAGTAGGATTCATTCCAAGGCTGCAAGGATGGTTCAACAGCTGTAAATCAATCAGTGTGATACAACACAGTAACAAAATGAGGGATAAAAATTATACGATGCATCAATAGATGCAGAAGAAGCTTTTGAAAATATTCAACATCCATTTATGATAAAAACTCTCAACAAAGTGGGTATAGAGGGAATGTACCTCAACATAATAAATGCCATATATGACAAGACCACAGCTTACATCATACTCAATAGTGAAAAGCTGAAAGCTTCTTCTCTAAGATCAGGAATAAGGCAAGGATGCCCAGTCTTGCCACTTTTATTCAATGTAGTATTGGAAGTCCTAGCCAGAGCAATCAGAGAAGAAAAAGAAATAAAAGGCATCCAAATTGGAAAGGAAGAAGTAAAACTGTCACTATTTGCAGATGGCATGATATTATACATAGAAGACCCTAAAGACTATGACAAAAAACTGTTAGAACTAGTAAATAAATCCAATAAAATTGCATACAAAATCAATATACAAAAATCTATTGCATAATAACAAACAAATAACAAGTATCAGAAAGAGAAATTAAGAAAACAATCACATTTACAATTGCATCAAAAAGAATAAAATACCTAGGAATAAATTTAACCAAAGAGGTGTAAGACCTATACACTGAAAACTATACGACATTGATGAAAGAAATGAAGAAGACACAAATAAATGGTAAGATATTCCATGCTCATGGATTGGAAGAATTAATATTGTGAAAATGTCCATACTATCCAAAGCAATGTGCGGATTCAGTACAATCCCTATCACAATTCCCAATGGCATTTTTCACAGAAATAGAACAAATAATCCTCAAATTTGTCTGGAACCACAAAAGACCCTGAATAGCCAAAGCAATCTTGAGAAAGAACAACAAAGCTGGAGGCAATATGCTCCTTGATTTCAAACTATCTTAAAAGCTGTAGTAATCAAAACACTATTGTATTGGCATAAAAACAGACACATAGCTCAGTGGAACAGAATAGAGAGCCCAGAAGTAAATCCACACATATATGGTCAATTAATTTATGACAAAGGAGCCAAGAGTATACAATGGGGAGAGGACAGTCTCGTCAAAAAATGGTGCTGGAAAAACTGGACAGCTATATGCAAGAGAATGAAACTGGAGCACTATCTTACATCATCCACAAAAATTAACTCAAGATGGATTAAAGACTTGAATGTAGGTCCTAAAGCCATAAAACTCCTAGACGAGAACAGGTGGTAGGCTCCTTGACATCAGTCTTGGTGATGGTTTTTTGGATCTGACACCAAAAATAAACAAGTGGGACTATGTCAAACTAAGAAGCTTCAGTACAGCAAAGGAAACTATCAATAAAATGAAAAGACAATCTACCAAATGGGAGAAAATCTTTGCAAATCATATATCTGACAAGGGGTTAATATCCAAAATATATGAAGAACTCATACAACTCAATAGCAAAAAAAAATTGATTAAAAAATGGGCCAAGAGTCTGAATAGACATTTTCCCAAAGAAGACATACAGATGGCCAACAGGCACATGAAAAGATGCTCAACATCACCAGTCATCGGGGAAATGCAAATCAAAACCACAATGAGATATCACCTCACACCTGTTAGAATGGCTGTTATCAAAAAGACATGAAATAACAAGTGTTGGTGAAGATGTAGAGAAAAGGAAACCCTTGTGCACTATTGGTGGAGATGTAAATTGGTGCAGCCACTATGGAGATTGGTGCAGCACATTATGGAGATTTCTCAAAAAATTAAAAATAGAACTACCATATGATCCAGGAATTCCACTTCTGGGTATTTATCCAAAGAAAACAAAATCACTAATTTGAAAAGATATATGCACCCCCATGTTCATTCCAGCGTTATTTACAATAATAAATACATGGAAACACCCCAAGTGTCCATCAAGGGATGAATGGAAAAAGAGAATGTGGTATATATACACAATGAAATATTATTCAGCCATTAAAAAATACTGCAATCTTGCCATTTGCAACAACATGGATGGACTTTGAGGCAATTATGCTAAGTGAAATAAGTCAGACAGAAAGAGATAAATACCATATGATCTCACATGTGGAATCTTAAAAAAAAAAATTACAAAAAATCATGGATGTAGAGAACAGATTGGTTGTTGCCTGAAGCAGGGGGTTGGGAGTGGGTGAAATGGATGAAGGAAATCGAAAAGTACAAATTTCCAGTTATAAAATGAATGTCATGGGGATATGATGTACAGCATGGTGACTATAATTAATAAGATTGTATTACATATTTGAAAGTAGAGGAAAAATCACAACTGTGTGATGATGGATGTTAACTGAACTATTGTGGGGATCATTTTGCAAAATATACAAATATTGAATCATTATGTAGTACACCTGAGACTAATAAAATGTGCTATGTCAATTATACCTCAGTTTTTTAAAATAAAATGAAAATAAGAGCAAGGGCTTATAAATTAGCCTTGGTTTGAATCCCAGTCCTGACCGTGTGACCTTGCACAAATTACCTAATCTATCTGAGCCTCACCTATGTTCTCTGTAAAAAGAATATAATAATAGTTCTAATGTCATAAGGGTACTGGGAAACAAAATTAGATAATACATGTAAAGCATTTACTATAATGTTTGACATATGGTAAGCACTAAATAAATAAAATAGTAGTTGCTCTCATTATTTTTGAAATTACTATTATTATTATCATCAATTTGGTAAGATAACAAAAATTCCTTGTATTTGGTAGGTGCTTAAAACTTACAAACTACTTTCAAAATCACGTTTGACTCCTACTCTGATGGCTATAATGTACTACGTAGGACAAGTATTAGTTCCATTTTACAGTTGAGAAAACAGGCTTAGAGAGGAAAACCTATCTTATGAGCTATGGTACCATGAACTATTTTTTCCCAGGTTTGTCTCTCCCCTAGATGACTTTATAATTGTTTAGGCAGAAAAGTATTATCAGAACTTATAGTATACATGATTATTGTATATAGAATTAATTATGTAAAATACTTTTTGCAGATATTGAAAATGAGCCAAGAAAAAATTGAAATATTTGAAAGTGAGTTGTCAGAAGAGAGAGAAAGGAAAAAGCAATTGACATCTGATCTTAATACTGTGCAGAAGGCTTTGAAAGTTGAAAGTGAGGTATTTTGCCATTCAGGATGTTATTTTCCTCTTTTTGCATTTGTAATTTAGGGATTTCATGTTATCATTCATTTTTATTTTAAAATAAATTGTAGTTATAGAATATTATTTATATCAGTAACAATGGGGTGACTGTTCTTTCTCCAGGCTGAGTTCCAACACTACCCAGAAAGAGTCCTTTAAGTAGAAGGGATTTGATTATTATGGTGGTCATAGTGGCCCAGACTTGTCTCTCCTTTTAACTGCTGGTCCTACCATCTTGGAAAAGTCTATCAGGAGACATACCAGCCTATATTTGGAAGAGAGACCTAGAAGTGAGTTCATGGAAGTCTAGATCACTAATTTAGAGGATGGTGACAATCAGTTTGCAGAGTGGGTGAGAGATAGCACAATACTCTATATCCCATGCTGATGACTTATAGGAATTTTCCATGAAATGAGGTAGGACATTGATACTACTTGCCCTCTTGCTATGGTTTTGGGTGGCCACTCCCTACCTTCTTTCCTTTTTGCCCAGTGCCTTCCTCATCAACACTTTCCTCCCTCTCTGATCTCAAGCCTTTAGGAATATACCAAGTAACTCCTCTCCTAAATAAATTTTATGTCACCTGTTCCTTCATAGGGCACCATGGCCTGACTCTCAGGCCCCGTCATCCGCCAATCAAACACTGCATATTCCATGTCATCAATGCAGAAATTTGATTAAAATCTACATCTAACTAAAATGTTTTCTCTCATGAATATGGAAAAAAAAATCAGAGGATTAGAGGAAACACTAGTTGATTAAGTCACTGAATATGCATTATTAAGTAAGACAGCATAATTTGTAGTGAAGAACACAGTGTTTGAAGTCAGTGAGACAGTTTGGATCTCAACTTTTCCACTTCCTGGCTATATGAATTTAGGCAGATCACTTTAGTTCTCTGAGCCTCAGTTTCAATAACCCTACCTTATGGGGTTGTCACAAGATTAAAGGTAAACCACATAGGACCTGTCCTATAAAAAGTAACTTTAAAAAGATACATTTTAAAACAGGTAATATAACTAATGCAGGAGTTGCTGAAGATTTACCTCTATACAAGCCTTGCATAAAGTAGGGTTAACTAGAAACCCAGTCTTTGAACCTATAAATGATAGAAATTAAGAATGCTTATGGCATGTGACCATCCATAACCATGGCCAGTCCAGGGGCTGCTTTCCGCTGCCTGGGTGCCTTGTCCAGAGTCAGGGCCTTAGGCTTGGCCTCCTACAGGGCACACGGAGCCCAGTTCCTGGTTTTCTATGGGAAGGAGCTCTTTGACAAGACCAACAAACAACACTTCTTACCCAGCCTGACCCTGTTAGGGTTGCCCCTGTGCAGAAAGCCCCTCTGGGCCGGTTGCTGCTAGCTTCTAGAACTATCTTATGCTGCACCAGCTTTTACTATCAGGCTCTGAGTGGAGACCCCAGTGCCCAGACTTTGGCCACTGCAGGAGGGAGCCTGCTACTCTTGGGCTGGCTTGCCTTGGCTCTTTGAGCTTCCTTGTGTTTAATTTCTGGGTACTTTTTTTCAGAATTGGAGCAGGGAGGGCATTAAAAGAGAAAGGCAAATTTAGAAAAAGAATGCTTAGTTTAATTAATTGATTTAAGGAATCTTTGCTTTACTAAAGAAAGGAGTCTGTCTGCCAGAGGACAGGTTGAAATATTTAAAGCAAAAAATTTGTCAGAATCATTTCAAAGATTCCTTTTTAGCAATAGTATACCTTTTCTATGGAAAGTCTTATTTTATTCTACTAAATATTGTCATTTCTTAATCAGGAATTGCAAAAATCAAAGTCAGAACTTATATGCCTTTATAATGAAATTCAAAGTCTTCCAGGGGCAGCAGAAGACAGAGACGATTTTTTAATAGTGTATGACCTGCTACAAAGAGAGAATTCTGAATTAGAAACAAAGGTGAGACTAAATTATTATGTATTTAAATGTTTGATGTATGACATATCTTTTATGAGGATAAGATAAAAAGAAACTAATTTCAGTAAAAGACAACTTGGAAATTGGAGTTTCTTTTATTATTATAGAATAAATTGCCTTATAGTGTGGATTATAAATCAAGCTGTATTTCAGAATAAATATTCAGACTTCAGCCAGTACTTCACTCTTAGGATTAATCTATAAATTTTTTACTTTAAATAAGCTTCCCAATGGCTCAGTTTTTAAAGCACATATTATAATGTAAAAGGTGAACTCAAAAATAGAACTATCATATAATCCAGCAATTCTACTTCTGGGTATATATGCAAAAGAATTGAAAGCAGAGACTTGAACAGATATTTGTACACACATATTCATAGCAGCATTATTCACAATAGCTAAAATGTGGAAGCAACCCGAGTGTCCATCAATGAATGAATGATGAAGCAAAATGTGGTATATACATACAATGGAATATTATTCAGCCTTAAAAAAAAGGTATTTCTGCAATATGCTACAGCATGGATGAACCTTGAGTACATTATGCTAAGTGAAATAAGCCAGTCACAGAAAGACAAATACTATTTGATTCCACTTATATGAGGTACTTAGAGTAGTCAAAATCATAGAGACAGAAAGTAGAATGCTGGTTGCCAGGAGCTATGTGGAGGGAAAAATTGGGGAGTTATTTAATAGGTATAGAGTTTGTTTTACAAAATGAAAAAAGTTATGGGAGTGGATGGTGGTGATGGATGCACAACAATGTGGATGTATTTAATACCACTGAACTGCACACTTAAAAATGGTTAAGATGGTAGATGTTATGTTTTTTATATTTTACCACTATAAAAAATGCAAAAACAGAGGTTTACTAAAATGTCTTCAACTTTAAAGACTTAGAATCAAAGCATCTTTCCCAATTATACTGAAAACTAGGCTTATACTTAGAATCCAGAAAATGTTTAAATGTCCCAACCTCAATTCATTCCCCAAGTATAAAATGGCACTACCAGATGAGGGTTAGTCCAACACTAAATGGAGAGACTGCCAGTAGTGTAACTTCTAGAGTTCTACCTATTAGGTTATCATCAACTCCTGGTTGAAAAAGTCCCTTCCTCAGTCACTCTCTTGATGTTGATTAAAATGGTAGGAAGGACTAAAGGCTTGAACACAACAGTTAAAATATATTGAGTTATATTTTAATACCACATGTGAAGTGGAGGACTAAATCAAGGCCAAATTTATCCTATATGAAGTTGTTACCCTGAAGTCAGGGAGTAAGTTGCTGAGGGATTGGGACATAGATCAAATAGTATGTGACCTAACGAGGGAAAGGTCCAGCAAATAGGGTTCGCTGCCTGGGAGGATAGATATGTAGGGCACATCCTACATCTAAGCTTTGTTTTGGGGACCTTGTCAGCAAGATGAGTTTTCATCACAATGTACAACTGAAGGATCTTGTCTTTCAAAATATCATCAGAAAACTTAACATAGAGAATGAAATGAAGTGAGAAGAATACAGTATAAAACCAGAGATCCAGATCACTGTCCTGGTAATCTGGTTTTCTCTCCCTCTCTTTTAAAAGACTTTTTATTTTGAAATAATTTCAGACTTACAGAAAAGTTGCAAAATAGTATAAAGACTTTCCATGTACTTTTACCCCTCCCAATGTTAACACCGTACCACATTTGCTTTATCAGCCTCTCTCTCTTGCATCACACACACACACACACACACACACACACACACACACACACTTTTCCTACCCTCAGAGATTAGAGACATAATATTCCTTTACCCCCAAATGTTTCCATGTATGTTTGCTAAAAACAGTGACATCTTTTTATCACAGTACAAGTCTCAAAATCAGGAAATTAATATTAATATAGTACTATTATCTAATCTACAGCTTGTATTCAAATTTCACTAATTGTCCCACTCTATAGCAAAAGGACTTTTTTTTTTTCCTAGTCCAAGGTCCAATCCAGGACTGTACATTGCATTTCATTGTCCATCTCGAAAGCTCCTTGAATCTGCAACAGTTCCTCATTCTTTGTTGTTTGTGACTTTGCTATTTTTGAAGAGTACAAATCATTTGTTTTGAAGAATGTCCCTCAATTTGGATTTTTCTCATGTTTCCTCACAATATAATTTAGGTTACATAATTTTGGCAGGAATACTACAGAAGTGATGTTATATCCTTCTCAGTGCATAGTATCAGAAGACAAAAGGATATCCTTTTGTTCTGTTTACTTTGGGTATGGTACTCACTGCCAGATTTCTCCACTGTAAAGTTATTCCTGTTCCCTTTGCAATTAATAACTATTTTGTGGGGAGGTACTTTGAGACTATATGTATTCTGTTTCCATCAAAATTTTACTCATTAAAAGTTTCAATTTTGAAGCTTTGATTCTTTAGTTGTATTCCAGTTTCTCTTTAGAACATAGAGTGCTTTAGACTTAAAGGTAGTCTTGCTAAGAGTGGCTTTAAAAAATTGTATTTTATGTATTTACTAAAGCCCCTGTTTTATAGGCTGTGGTTTTATTTGGGCTGGAAAGGGGTGTGTTCATGTAGGCCAGCTTCCTCAGTTTACAGATATGAACACCAGACTTGGGATATTAAACAACTACCAAGTTGCCTGGTGATTCTCAGCCTAAGCTCTGTCCTGCCTACTCTAGGGCCTCAAGCATAAAGTGGAACAGTCAACTGAATACTTTATGGTACTTGAATATGGCTGATGATGAGACTGAGCTATGTAACCAGGATAAAATTTTGGTAGGGAGGAGCCTGTGGAACAGAGTTGGTCCTGTTGCACAGCATCTGTGCCATGAAAGGTCCTATGGATTTACCTTTCTTCATGATAAAGAGCAAAGCTGCCCACCTGCGATATCCACCAACTTTGTCCTGTGAAAATCCAATATACCTAGAAAGCACTTAGTGTCAAAGTCACCTTCCTCTTCGGAAACCTTCAGCAAGTCTCAGTTTGCTGGAACATCAAGTCTAAATTCTGTTTGGCTTTCTTTACTTCTTAAGAAACTAACATTTACTATTTTTAATGTTTAAATTTTTACAGTGACTATAAAAATCAGTGACGAAGTAGCATTTTGGAATCTGTTATCCTGCTTACAAAAATAATGCAGGCTCATTAAGGAAATTCTTGTCTTTCAGGTCCCTTCATAATCTGATCCCTCCCCCTCAATCTTATTTCCTCGGCTCCTCATCTTGTAGCCTCTACTCCAGTAAGACCATCCTCCTCACTTCTGCACAAATACTCCATACTCAGTTCCACACTATACCTTTGACCATACTGATCATGCTTAAAATATGCTATAGTCTCTTCTTCACCTGTCCGTATCTTCCCACCGCCTAAGGTCCAGTGTAAAACCAGCTTTCTCCCTGGAGAGGTTATAGTCCGTATAAGATTATATGGAGTTATGAGATTATAACCCGTATCACACACTGTAATTTTTCTTCAGAAATTTGAAAAGGCCTAGGAGACCAAAAGGATTCCTTTAAGGAACCTAAATTGATCTTTAGAATTAAATCCATTGTGTTCTTAGAATCAAACATAGTGACTATTAAAAACTTTGCATTTTCAGAGAGGCTCAGAATGGGAGTCAGGCAGGTTTTTGTCTATCTTCGTGCAATACTTGGAGAGGGATTCATCTTCCACTCTTGGAACTGTCCCCCATCCACCCTTTCTACTGCCTTCTGGAGGCATTCTTTCATTTTATATGAAGATATAAAGAGCAGTCTTTGAGGAAAGGAATCTGTTTGTCAAAGAACAAAACAAAACAAAAACCTGAACAAATGTTTTGCCGAACCACACAGCAGACCAGTGATTCTCAAAGCATCCACTTGCATCAGAATTACCTGGGAGACTTATTTGAAATACAAATTCCCATTTCCCAGCCCAGACCACTGATCTGAATCTCAGGAGTGGGGTGGCGTTGTGAGACTGCATTCTTTTAACTCCTCAGGTGATGCTCTTATTCACTAAAGTTTGAGAATCACTATGACAGTCTGGGAGCCCTTATATGTTCAAGTATTTCCAAACAAATAGGAGCAGACTGGAAGAAATATGTTCTCTGTAATGCATAACTAGTATTCTTTCTAATGTTTTCTTGCAATAGTATATTATTGCTTCTATGAATCAATGAAGTACACTCAAAACTTGAGAACAAAAATATGTGATAATAATGTAAAAGCTCTAATAGAGTATTACATCTTTTTGCTTGTTAAAAGATAGAACAAAACCCTAAACAGCACTCTGGGAAGCCAATCCCAAAGACCAAAAATACCCCCTTTATTTAAAACCATGGACTTACGCACTCTTGTGCCTATGGTAAAAATGGATTAGATTATGTAACAACTGCAAATTGTTAAATTGGAATAAGACTTCAATTTGGATGCCAATTTATATTATTTAAGCCAATAATTATTTAAGCATTTAAGGGAATCAATACACAGGCAGGCATAAGAGTATGCAAAATAGAATATTTGTCTTTTCACTTAACTTTACAGGTCTTGAAGCTTTCACAAGAATTTGAGCAATTAAATCATTTTACTGTAGGGAGAAAAACTGCAGCTGCTAATTTAATTACAACTGAAAATATCTGTAAAGATCTTGTGTCTAAAGTATCAATTTTGGAAGTAGAGACTCAAAGCCCAAAGGAAGAGAGAGAGGAGCTCTGGTAAACTGAGAAAATCCCATATCACTTTAATTATTTGGGGGGTACATTTTATTTGGCTTGATTATTATAAAAATTTGACATTCATTTCCAAATGATGTGCATGGAAAAATTAGTTCTAAGAATTCCCCAGAAAGTTTGTTTTTTGGTATGTTATTACATTTTTAAACGTTTTTTCCTGCTTTTAAAAATAAATACATGCTTTTTTAGAAAATCTGGAAAGCATGGAAAAGTATAAGGAGATTATAATAACCCATAATTCCCCCCAGGGAGAGATGTTAATGTCCTAATTTTTCTTTCTTGTCTTTTTTCTGTATACATACATATATATGTATTTTTTAAATAATTAAGACTATACTTTGCAGAGAGGTTTGTTTTTTGCTATTTTTATTTAACATTATGTCTGATAATTGTTTTGAGAATTTTCCTTCCTTCCTTCCTTCCTTTCTTTTTCTTTCTTTCTTCCTTTTTTGCTGCTGTTGTTGTTAATCTTGCCCTCTAACTCTTGTATTTCTGCTTTTCCACCAAAAGTATCTTACACAGAAACGTTTGAGACTTAGACAAATGCATTACTGTGTTTTGGCACAAATACTAATAGATGCAATTAAATTTTGTCTGGGCAAAAACCTAGAAATAGATCATCCAATGGAAACAATAGATGTCAGTTTTTACTTATATGCCATATTAAAGGATACCTTCTCAGTGAAATGAGAAAATATTGCTTAGGTGTAGCCAAATTTTTATCTTTGTAAATGTTCTAAAATAGAAGAGATTGTTTTGCCAGTTTTGGGCCCCTGAATTTTATGCCCTCTTAAAAACTGGTTTTAAGTTTAGAGTGAGCTCTAAGTCCAAGATTCGCAGTCATGAAACCTAGTTGCAGAAGTGGGAAGAGATACTGGAGAGATGGTGGAGAACAGGTGTAATAGTGGTCACAGGAGCAAAGAGCCAAGAAGCCAGGTCACAACATATAGGTTTGTTGTATGGGGGAAAATGTCTAGTTTTGAGCACAAGAATAGCGTTATAGGGCTTTTGAGGGAGATAGTCCTAGTAACTCTGCATGAGATGAATCAGAGAGGAAAGACAGACCAGTTAATCTGGATATTCACCACAGATGAAAAGATAGTAGTCTAGATTAAGTAAGTGGCACTGGAGATGAAATGGCCAATCTGAACGCTTTTCAGAGAAAAATTTGACATTAATAATCAAAGCTGACAAAAATCCACTCAGCTGATTTGGGATAATTGGCAGAGATACTTGCCCCAGGGAGCAAGGCTGTGGCCTTAATTCATTTGGAGGTGGAGAACCTTGCCATGAAAAAGGTACTGGACTTCAAGTAAAGAAGTCCTTGCTGCCACCTGTTTCCATGACTTGGTCCAAACTGCTTCCCATCACTGGGACTGTGAGAAGTGAAGTCTACATATCTGCCATATGTTTTCCTCTCTCCTCTTCTCATTATGTTTCCCTGCTTGCTTATCTTCTGTGCCCTACTTCCCAGCCCCCCTTATCACAGATCCATTACACAATCACATTCAGCAATAAACTGCATATCTACCATGTGCCACGTACTGTAGGTAGATACTGAAGCTACAAAATAAGACACAGGTCCTATCCTTAGGGTCCATATTGCCTGATGGGGGAAGATAAACAGTTAAACAAGGGAGTATTGGATACTATGGGAGCACAAAGGAGGGGTTCTGGTCTAGGCTAATGAACTAAAAAATATTCTTAAAGGAAGTGACAAATTGAGTCCTAAAGTATGAGAATTTAAGGGCCAAGGAAAAAGATGGGAGAATAGTTTTCAGGGGAGATAGACATGTGCAAGAAAAAGCTGATTTGTTTGAGGAACTAAAAATGACCTCAATGCTGCTATAGCCTAGAGTGTGAAGAGAGGGAATGAGGAAGGAGATGATGAGAATGAGGAGGTAGTCAGGGACCTGACCATGAAGGAACACGTATGTCTGCACTAGGGAGTTTGGACAATAGGAAACTCCTGCAGGGTTTAGTAACATGGGAGAGACACAAACAGATTTGTGCTTTAGGAAAATCACTCTGCCTGCTGTGTGGAAAGTAGATGGTTGGTACCAGAATGAAGGTAGCAAAACCAGTTAGGAGGCTGTTATTGTAATGATGTTTGTGAGGATGGTGACAAGTGGATGGAATTGAGAGGAGACAGAGTCAACAGGACTCAGGGATTAATGAGTATAGGAAGTGAGGAAAAAGATACTATAGGCAGAGATTTGAGTATGAGAACAGGTTAAGGAAGACTTAATTTTCTGTTTTGATGGTGTCAAACCAGAGAAAGGAGTTCAGCTTTTGAGACAGTGACTTCGGAGTGTGTTTGGAACAGCCATGTGTGGATGTTCAACAAACAGTTGGATTTATGGGTTTGGAGGCCTGGGCTGGAGATAAATTGGAGAATCATCAATAAGTAGATGGTCAGATGGATAAGATGTTCCCATATGTTGGTTGATAAAAACACTCAGAGGTAGAAACCTAAGGTAAACCTCTCTATGTGGACAAAAGGAGTGCTCCCAACAGGAAAATGGAACAAAACAGCCAGAGAAGTAGGAGAAAAGTCAGGAGAGTGTGTGTTACAGAAGCCAGGCTAAAGAGTATTTCAAGAAGAAAGGAGTAGTCAAGAGTGTCAGGTACTGCCAATGAGTCAAACAAAATAATGGATAAAAAGTGACTGCTGAATTTAGCAACAAGAAGGTGGTTGGAGACTTTAATAAGAGTAGTTCCAATGAAGGGCAGAAAACAGATCGCTTCCTAGATCCCATCCCATGGGATGGTGAATGGGAGTGAATTGAGGAGGGCGTGAGAGATGAGTACGTGAAAATGGTGAGTGTAGATAACGCTTTCCAAAAAGTTTGATTGTGAAGAGGAGAAGAGATTATGGAGCCAAGCTAAGAGGAAATTTGTGTATGTTTAATTACTCGTGGGAAAGAGTCCCCAAATGGGCAGGTTTATGACTCAGAAAATCAGAAAACAGCTAGCCTTAGTCAGGAGGTAGGCCACTTTGTCCATCGTATCGGGAGGAAGAAAGGGAGGATGGACAGAGATCCAAATGGGTTTTTAACTTAAGAGGAAACCAAAGGACTTGTTCAATGGTTTTTGTGTCCTCTGTGAAGCAGGAAGCAAAGTTATCTGCTGAAAGTCAGAGAGGAATAGAAATATCAGAGTTTGCAAGAGAGTGAAAAAGTTTGAAATAATCACTGTGGAGAAAGGAAAAGAAAGCTGACTGGGAAGAGCAGGGATGGAAAGGAAAGCTGACTGTGGAGGGTCCAGTCAAGGCCAGAGACCCTGAATTTATGTTTAACAACATTTAGTATAGACATGAGAAGACAGTTGAATTTATACAGGGTTGAAGTTCTGCCACATAAATGGAGTGGAAGGACAATAGTGCAAGAGAATTGAATATTTTATTTGGACAGTGAGTAAAATAATGAACTCTATAGACTCTGCATTGGATAAAGAAGCAAGTAAATGGAGCTGGACAAGGAATTTAAGGTACTTATGATTGCACTGAGAGCAAATTATGTAAAAAGGAAAAGCTGGAATCCAGATGTCTAATTTTAGTATTTCAGAAGTGAAGCAGTTATTGATGATACAACCCTTAGTGTGGTTATGCAAGTAGTTGGCAAAGTGGGAGAGATGACAAGGTAATTGGAGATAAGGAGACTGAGGAAGTGAGATGTCAAGGCATTGGTGGGTGATCTGTATGGACCTTAGAATCTTCCAGGATAATGGCAGGACTTGGGGTGAAGAAGATGCCAGAATACCATGAGCCAGAATCTTCAACTGAAGAGAAGTAGGAAGTGTCACAGCACACCTAGCATGGTCCCGTGCACATAGAAGCTGCTCAATAAGCCAAATTGCTTGATTCTTGTAATACATCTCCTCTACTAGATTTTAAGCTCCTTAAGGTAATGGACTGTGTCTTGTTCTTCTGCTGTTTATAGTGCTTTTGTTATAGAGAAATGGAATCTTAGAACAGGAGGGACCTGCAGGAGATCGTCTGAACTAGTGGTTTTCAAATTTCTACCTTCTAAGCTTTGAGCTGTCTGGGGAGGGGGGCTCAGAAACTACCTTGGGAGATGAGGAGAGCCTGATGAGTGGGACTGTGAGCCTTCAGTGCACATTTCAAGCCGAAGATCCACTCTTAGCTGTTTCATATGTGGAGCTCTATGTAAGATTTTACTTCGAGAAAGGGTCCACAGCTGAGATAAGTTTGAGAACCACTTTATTTAGCTAAGTCTTCTCTTTCCACAGCAGAGGTCTCAGACCAAGAGAACAAAAATGACTCTTTCACTCACAGTCATGCACTTAGCAAGTTATTGGCAGGACTGGGTGAGGTCCCAAGTCTCCTGAGTCAGGAGAAGTTACTACTTTATCTGCTTTGGAAAGGGTATAGTCACAAATATCCCAACGGCCAGAAGGTGCTGGAACACTTGGTTTCTAAGTCAGTTGTTGTGAAAAAGAGCTTTATGCAGTTAAAAACTTGCTCGGGACTTTAGTCTCAGTATATGCATAACATGGGGGTGGGATGGGAGGGAGAATGAAGCCCCAGTCTGTCTTGTTCTGGACTGTCTCCAGTGTATAGAATAATACCTGACACATAGTAGATACTCAAAAATTTTTGAATGAATGGAATTCCCACTATTCCTACTATGTACTTGAGGCTGAAGCCAGAGTTGGACTTCCAGTGGCAACCCCAAACTTACAGAGCATAGCTGAACTCAGCCTGGGTTTGCTGTATTAGGAAGCTTGGGCCAGAACAGCTAGCAGCTTCCCCTTGACGTTAATGCCTTAATGAGTTTTATTTTTTCTAATATGCTCTCATTTACCATCTCACTGCATCCTTACTATCTTTATCAAGAATTGTTTGATAAATGTTCAAGTTGATTTCCATTTCCAGTTCAATTTGACAGTGAGTTTATATCCATTTCACAAACGTATTTTTCCTCTTCCTCTAAACTATTCCTTCCCCAGCCCAATCCATTTAGTGAATAGCCCCTCCATTCACACAGTCGATTAAGCCAAAACTAGGAGTCATCATTGGTTCCTCCCCACTTCTAACCCATCAACAACTCCTGTCAGTTCTACCATGAAAATATAAAATATTTAATCTGTCTATTTCTATCTGTATCTCCACTGCCACTACCCTACTCCATGACACTGGTATCACTCACTGGGACTATCACAATATCTTCGTAACTGGCTTCCCTGCTTCTATACCTCTTTCTCAGTCCATTCTCTATGGAACAGCCAAAGTGGTCTTTGAAGAATGCAAATTGAATAATATTACTCCCCCTCTTAAAAACCTCTCAATGGGAGACCTTCAAGATGGCAGAAGAGTAAGACGTGGAGATCACCTTCCTCCCCACAAATATATCAGAAATACATCTACATGTGGAACAACTCCTACAGAACACCTACTGAATGCTGGCAGAAGACCTCAGACTTCCCAAAAGGCAAGAAACTCCCCACGTACCTGGGTAGGGCAAAAGAAAAAAGAAAAAACAGAGACAAAAGAATAGGGACAGGACCTGCACCAGTGGGAGGGAGCTGTGAAGGAGGAAAAGTTTCCACACACTAGGAAACCCCTTCACTGGCGGAGACGGGGGGGTGGCAGGGGGGAAGCTTCAGAGCCACGGAGGAGAGCACAGCAACAGGGGTGCAGAGGGCAAAGCGGAGAGATTCCCGCACAGAGGATCAGTGCCAACCAGCACTCACCAGCCCGAGAGGCTTGTCTGCTCACCCGCCGGGGCGGGCGGGGGCTGGGAGCTGAGGCTCAGGCTTCGGAGGTCAGACCCCAGGGAGAGGACTGGGGTTGGCTGTGTAGACACAGCCTAAAGGGGGCTAGTGCACCACGGCTAGCCGGGAGGGAGTCCGGGAAAAAGTCTGGACCTGCCCAAGAGGCAAGAGACCATTGTTTCAGGGTGCGCGAGGAGAGGGGATTCAGAACACCACCTAAACGAGTTCCAGAGACGGACAGGAGCCGCGGCTATCAGCGCCGACAACAGAGATAGGCATGAAACGCTAAGGCTGCTATTGCATTCACCAAGAAGCCTGTGTGCAAGCACAGGTCACTATCCACACCGCCCCTCCCGGGAGCCTGTGCAGCCCCCCACTGCCAGGTTCCCGTGATCCAGGGACAACTTCCCTGGGAGAACACACGGCGCGCCTCAGGCTGGTGCAACGTCACGCCGGCCTCTGCCGCCACAGGCTCTCCCCGCATCCATACCCTCCCTCCCCACAGGCTGAGTGAGCCAGAGCCCCCAAATCAGCTGCTCCTTTAACCCCGTCCTGTCTGAGCGAAGAACAGACACCCTCAGGCGACCTACACACAGAGGCGGGGCCAAATCCAAAGCTGAACCCCCGGAGCTGTGCGAACAAAGAATAGAAAGGGAAATCTCTCCCAGCAGCCTCAGGAGCAGTGGATTAAATCTCCAGTCAACTTGATGTACCCTGCATCTGTGGAATACCTGAATAGACAATGAATCATCCCAAAATTGAGGTGGTGGACTTTGCCAGCAACGATATATATATACTTTTCCTTTTTCTCTTTTTGTGAGTGTGTATGTGTATGCTTCTTTGTGTGATTTTGTCTATACAGCTTTGCTTTTACCATTTGTCCTAGGGTTCTGTCTGTCTGGTTTTTCTTTTTTTCTTTTTTTTTTTTAGTACTTAGCGCTTGATATCATTGGTGGATTTGTTTTTTAGTTTGGGTGCTCTCTTCTCTCTTTCTTTCTTTTTTTTTCTTTTTTGTGTCACTTTAATTTTTAATAATTATTTTTTATTTTTTATTTTATTAACTTTATTTTATTTTATTTTTTCTTTCTTTCTTTCTTTCTTTCTTTTTCCCTTTTCTTCTGAGCTGTGTGGCTGACAGGGTCCTTGGGCTCCAACCGAGTGTCAGGCCTGTGCCTCTGAGGTGGGAGAGCCGAGTACAGGACATTTGTCCTCCAGAGACCTCCCAGCTCCGCGTAATACCAAAGAGTGAAAGCTCTCCCAGAGATCTCCATGTCAATGCTAACACCCACCTCCACTCAACCACCAGCAAGCTACAGTGCTAGACACCCTATGCCAAACAACTAGCAAGACAGGAACACAATCCCATCCATTAGCAGAGAGGCTGCCTAAAATCATAATAAGGTCACAGACACCCCAAAACACACCACCAGACGGGGACCTGCCCACCAGAAACACAAGATCCAGCCTCATCCACCAGAACGTAGGCACTAGTCCCCTCCACCAGGAAGCCTACACAACACACTGAACCAACCATAGCCACTGGGGGCAGACACCAAAAACAACAGGAACTACAAACCTGCAGCCTGCAAAAAGGAGACCCCAAACACAGTAAGCTAAGCAAAATGAGGAGACAGAGAAACACACAGCAGATGAAGGAGCAAGGTAAAAACCCACCAGACTAAACAAATGAAGAGGAAATAGGCATTCTACCTGAAAAATAATTCAGAGTAATGATAGTAAAGATGATCCAAAATCTTGTAAATAGAATGGAGAAAATACAAGAAACATTTAACAAGGACCTAGAAGAACTAAAGAGCAAACAAACAATGATGAACAACACAATAAATGGAATTAAAAATTCTCTAGAAGGAATCAATAGCAGAATAACTGACGTGAAGAACGGATAAGTGACCTGGAAGATAAAATAGTGGAAATAACTACTGCAGAGCAGAATAAAGAAAAAAGAATGAAAAGAATTGAGGACAGTCTCAGAGACCTCTTGGACAGCATTAAATGCACCAACATTCGAATTATAGGGGTCCCAGAAGAGGAAGAGAAAAACAAAGGGACTGAGAAAATATTTGAAGAGATTATAGTTGAAAACTTCCCTAATATGGGAAAGGAAATCGTTAATCGAGTCCAGGAAGCACAGAGAGTCCCATACAGGATAAATCCAAGGAGAAACATGCCAAGACACATTAATCAAACTACCAAAGATTAAATACAAAGAAAAAATTTTAAAAGCAGCAAGGGAAAAGCAACGTATAGCATACAAGGGAATCCCCATAAGGTTAACAGCTGATCTTTCAACAGAAACTCTGCAACCCAGCAGGGAGTGGCAGGACATATTTAAAGTGATGAAAGGGAAAAACCTACAACCAAGATTATTCTACCCAGCAAGGATCTCATTCAGATTTGATGGAGAAGTTAAAATCTTTACAGACAAGCAAAAGCTAAGAGAATTAAGCACTACCAAACCAGCTCTACAACAAATGCTAAAGGAACTTCTCAAGGCAGGAAAAACAAGAGAAGGAAAAGACCTACAATAAGAAACCCAAAACAATTAAGAAAATGGTAAAAGGAACATACATATCGATAATTACCTTAAATATAAATGGATTAAATGCTCCAACCAAAAGACATAGACTGGCTGAATGGATACCAAAAAAGACCCATATATATGCTGTCTACAAGAGACCCACTTCAGACCTAGGGACACATACAGACTGAAAGTGAGGGGATGGAAAAAGATATTCCATGCAAATGCAAATCAAAAGAAAGCTGGAGTAGCAATTTTCATATCAGACAAAATAGACTTTAAAATAAAGACTATTACAAGAGACAAAGAAGGACACTACATAATGATCAAGGGATCAATCCAAGAAGAAGATATAACAATTGTAAATATTTATGCACCCAACATAGGAGCACCTCATTACATAAGGCAAATGCTAACAGCCATAAAAGGGGAAATCGACAGTAACACAATCATAGTAGGGGACTTTAACACCTCACTTTCACCAGTGGACAGATCATCCAAAATGAAAATAAATAAGGAAACACAAGCTTTAAATGACACATTAAACAAGATGTACTTAATTGATATTTATAGGACATTCCATCCAAAAACAACAGAATACACTTTCTTCTCAAGTTCTCATGGAACATTCTCCAGGATAGGTCATATCTTGGGTCACAAATCAAGCCTTGGTAAATTTAAGAAAATTAAAATCATATCAAGTATCTTTTCCGACCACAAGGCTATGAGACTAGGTGTCAATTACAGGGAAAAAAATCTGTAAAAAATACAAACACATGGAAGCTAAACAATACACTACTTAATAACCAAGAGATCGCTGAAGAAATCAAAGAGGAAATCAAGAAATACCTAGAAACAAATGACAATGAAAACACGACGACCCAAAACCTATGGGATGCAGCAAAAGCAGTTCTAAGAGGGAAGTTTATAGCAATACAGTCCTACCTGAAGAAACAAGAAACATCCCAAATAAACAACCTAACCTTACACCTAAAGCAATTAGAGAAAGAAGAACAAAAATCCCCAAAGTTAGCAGAAGGAAAGAAATCATAAAGATAGAGCAGAAACAACTGAAAAAGTAATGAAGCAAACGATAGCAAACATCAATAAAAGTAAAAGCTGGTTCTTTGAGAAGATAAACAAAATTGATAAACCATTAGCCAGACTCACCAAGAATAAAAGGGAGAAGACTCAAATCAATAGAATTAGAAATGAAAAAGGAGAGTAACAACTAACACTGCAGAAATACAAAGGATCATGAGAGATTACTACAAGCAACCATATGCCAATAAAATGGACAACCTAGAAGAAATGGACAAATTCTTAAGAGAAGCGCAACCTTCCGAGACTGAACCAGGAAGAAATAGAAAATATAAACAGACCAATCACAAGCACTGAAATTCAGACTGTGATTAAAATCTTCCAACAAACAAAAGCCCAGGATCAGATGGCTTCACAGGTGAATTCTATCAAACAGTTATAGTAGAGCTAACACCTATCCTTCTCAAACACTTCCAAAATATAGCAGAGGGAGGAACACTCCCAAACTCATTCTACGAGGCCACCATTACCCTGATACCAAAACCAGATAAAGATTTCACAAAGAAAGAAAACTACAGGCCAATATCACTGATGAACAGAGATGCAAAAATCCTCAACTAAATACTAGCAAACAGAATCCAACAGCACATTAAATCATACACCACGATCAAGTGGGGTTTATCCCAGGAATGCAAGGATTCTTCAATATACACAAATCAATCAATGTGATACACCATATTAACAAATTGAAGCATAAAAACCATATGATCATCTCAATAGATGCAGAAAAAGCTTTCAACAAAATTCAACAGCCATTTACCATAAAACCCCTCCAGAAAGTAGGCATAGAAGGAACTTTCCTTAACATAATAAAGGCCATGTATGACCAACCCACAGCGAACATCATTCTCAATGGTGAAAAACTGAAACCATTTCCACTAAGATCAGGAACAAGGCAAGTTTGCCCACTCTCACCACTATTATTCAGTAGGTTTGGAAGTTTTAGCCACAGCAATTAAAGAAGAAAAAGAAATAAAAGGAATCCAAATTGGAAAAGAAGAAGTAAAGCTGTCACTGTTTGCAGATGACATGATACTATATATAGAGAATCCTGAAGACGCTACCAGAAAACTACTAGGGCTATTCAATGAATTTGGTAAAGTAGCAGGGTACAAAATTAATGCATAGAAATCTGTTGCATTCCTATACACTAATGATGAAAAATCTGAAAGAGAAATTAAGGAAACACTCCCACTCACCATTGCAACAAAAAGAATAAAATACCTAGTAATAAACCTACCTAAGGAGACAAAAGACCTGTATGCAGAAAACTATAAGACACTGATGAAAGAAATTAAAGATGATACAAACAGATAGAGAGATATACCATGTTCTTGGATTGGAAGAATCAACATTGTGAAAATGACTATACTACCCAAAGCAATCTACAGATTCAATGCAATCCCTGTGAAACTACCAATGGCATTTTTCACAGAACTAGAACAAAAAATTTCACAATTTGTATGGAAACACGAAAGACCCTGAATAGCCAAAGCAATCTTGAGAAAGAAAAACAGAGCTGGAGGAATCAGGCTCCCTGACTTCAGGCTATACTCTAAAGCTACAGTAATCAAGACAGTATGGTACTGGCACAAAAGCAGAAATAAAAACAGAAATATAGATCAATGGAACAGGATATAAACATATGGTTACCTTATTTTTGATAAAGGAGGCAAGAATATACAATGGAGAAAAGGCAGCCTCTTCAATAAGTGGTGCTGGGAAATCTGGACAGCTACATATAAAAGAATGAATTTAGAACACTCCCTAACACCATACACAAAAATAAACTCAAAATGGGTTAAAGACCTAAATGTAAGACCAGACATTATAAAACGCTGAGAGGAAAACATAGGCAGAACATTCTATGACATAAATCACAGCAAGATCCTTTTTGACCCACCTCCTAGAGAAAAGGAAATAAAAACAAAAATAAACAAATGGGACCTAGTGAAACTTAAAGCTTTTGCACAGCAAAGGAAACCATAAACAAGATGAAAAGACAACTCTCAGAATGGGAGAAAATAGTTGCAAATGAAGCAACTGACAAAGGATTAATCTCCAAAATTTACAAGCAGCTCATGCAGCTCAGTATCAAAAAAACAAACAACCCAATCCAAAAATGGGCAGAAGACCTAAATAGACAATAGATATACAGATTGCCAACAAACACATGAAAGAATGCTCAACATCACTAATCATTAGAGAAATGCAAATCAAAACTACAATGAGGCATCACCTCACACCGGTCAGAATGGCCATCATCAAAAAATCTACAAACAATAAATGCTGGAGAGGGTGTCAAGAAAAGGGAACCCTCTTGCACTGTTGGTGGAAATATAAATTGATACAGCCACTATGAAGAACAGTATGGAGGTTCCTTAAGAAACTAAAAATAGAACTACCATACGACCCAGCAATCCCACTACTGGGCATATACCCTGAGAAAACCATAATTCAAAAAGAGTCATGTACCCCAATGTTCATTGCAGCTCTATATACAATAGCAAGGACATGGAAGCAACCTAAGTGTCCATCGACAGATGAATGGATAAAGAAGATGTGGCACATATATCCAATGGAATGTTACTCAGCCATAAAAAGAAATGAAATTGAGTTATTTGTAGTGAGGTGGATGGACCTAGAGTCTGTAATACAGAGTGAAGTAAGTCAGAAAGAGAAAAATAAATACCATATACTAATACATATATATGAAATCTAAAGAAAAAAAATGTTTATGAAGAACCTAGGGGCAGAACAGGAATAAAGACTCAGACATTGAGGCTGGACTTGAGGACACGGAGAGGGGGAAGGGTAAGCTGGGACAAAGTGAGAGAGTGGCATGGACTTATATATACCACCAAATGTAAAATAGATAACTAGTAAGAAGCAGCTGCATAACGCAGGGAGATCAGCTCAGTACTTTGTGACCACCTAGAGGGGTGGGTTAGGGAGGGTGGGAGGGAGACGCAAGAGGGAGGAGATATGGGGATATATGTACATGTATAGCTGATTCACTTTTTTATAAAGCAGAAACTAACACACCACTGTAAAGCAATTATACTCCAATAACGATGTTAAAAAACAAAAAACAAAAAAACCTCTGAATGGCTTCTTATTGCACTTAAAATCCAAATTTTACCATGACTTCTAATGCCCTCTGCAACTTGGCCTCTGCCTGCCTCTCCAATTTCATCATTGTACCATTGCTGTACAATGTCTTGTTTATCATACAGTCTTTCAGATCCTCTAACCCTTCAAGCACTTTCCCTCTTTAGGAACTTTGTACTGAAAAGTTCCCCGTGTCCAGAATGCTCCTCCGCCGGCTTTCCATGTGGCTAACTCCTTCCTACCTTTTCAGGGAGACAATCAGTAACTGCCACGTTAGGGAAAATCCTACATCCTGCTCTAGCATGTCACCTTGTTTAGAGGTGACTTATCATGATCTGTAATTACCTTGTTTACTTGTTTATTGTTTGTCCTCATATTCCTCCTCTGTGTGTTCTATGAGAGCATGGACCTGGCTGTCTTGGTCACCACTGAGTCCTTAGTGCATAGAACAGTGCTTGGCATATAAGTGATATTTGATAAATATTTGTTGAATTAATTAACATTTTTTTCCCTTTCCTCTCTGAAAACAGAGTTCTATCACTAGCCACTCTTCTGTTCTACTAGGCTTTAGTTTTAATTGTACCTTGTCCTTGTAGGTTATCAAAATGCCTTCACATTTTACTTCTTAAGATCCCAGAAATCTTATGAGTAGGGCAAGGCCACTTTACAAATGAAGAGACTGAGACTCTGAGAGATTTTGCCTTGTCAAACGTTGCATAAGTAATAGGTGGAAGATCCAGGACGAGAACCCATGGCTTCTACTATTATAGTCTCTTTCTTGAATCTCTGTACAGGTTAAGACTGCTATGTATCTGGGTTACTAGAAAAGGAACAGAATAATGATGCTGCCTAGGCACCTCCTACTAGCTGAAGACTGATGACAATTACAAAATTATAGAATGATATAAAAATAACAGAGGGGGTGAGTTTCAGTCAGAACTCGGTAAATAATGATTAAGAGCTACGTTAGAGGGGAGAAGAAATTTGAGAGTCATGGTGGGTTCTCTAAGTCCGTAAGGTGTAGGTATACTGACTGCATGGCGTGTTCTCAGCTCCATGTTATTTTTGGCTGGTAGTCTACTTTTGCCCATGCAACTTTTACATTATTATTATTATTATCATCATATAAAATTAATAATAAAGTAATCCATAGTCATATGTATTACTTTAAAAAATCTGTTCAGTTTGCCTTTGGTTTCTAAGTCACATTTTCTCTTACACCTTTTGAAAGGATAAAGCCTGTTCTTTTTGGAGAGAGTTTATTTTAATGAATCTCATCCTAATATATTAAGATCACTTTAAATTAAATTACTACATTCTAAAGTATTGCTAATTCTCCTTAATTAACTAATTTATGTGAATGCAGTTCATTTATCCAGACCATTAGTAAAGATGTAAAATGGCATTAGCCCAGGATTATTCCCTGGAGAGCCCTGCTCATCATTCCCTCCAAGCCAAAGAAGACTCACTGACTGCCCTGCTCTAAATATGGGTTTACAGGTACATCTCACTTACCCACCTAAGAGGAAGACCATTTAAACTTTAAACTATGGAAACATAATGAAGGCTACTTCTCTTCTCCTATGACTACATGGCCACTATGCAACTATAGGAGGAAATTATATTAGGTCTGGCTAAATTTACTCTTTATAAAGTAATTCAACCCTCTAATTGTGACAAATCAAGCACCTTCATAGATATTAAACTTACATGACCAGTTTATAGATTTTTCATGTTTTAAAGTAAACTTTTTATTTTTGATGTAATTGTAGATTCACATGCAGTTATAAAAAATAATAGAGATCCCATGTATCATTTACTGGTTTTCCCCAATGGTAACCTCTTGTAAAACTGTAGTACAGTATCATAACCTGGATATTGACATGGATACAGTCAAGACACAGAACATTTCCATCACCACAAGGATTCCTCATGTTGCCCTTTTATAGCCACCCCCACTTCCTTCCCACTTCACCCTCTCCTTAACCCCTGGTGCTGTTCTATTCTAACTAGTCTATTCTCCATTTCTAAAAGTTTTTCATTTCAATGATGTTATATAAATGTATCCATACAATAAGTAACATTTTAAGGTTGACTTTTTTCACTTAACATAATTCTCTGGAGATTCATCTAGGTTATGATGAGTATCAGTAGTTGGATACTGTTCATTGCTGAGTAGCATTACATGGTATGGATATACCACAGGTTTTTTTAACCATTCATCCATTGAAGGATACCTGGGTTATTTCTAGTTCTGGCTATTATGAATAAAGCTGCTGTAAATATTCAAGCTTTTATGTGAACATAATTATTCATTTCTCTGGGATAAATCCCCAGAAGTGCAATTTTGGGTAAACTGGTACTTGCATATTTAATTTTAGTTAGTTGTGTTTTTTTTTTTTTTTTAAGAAATTGCCAAACTGTTTTCCAGCGTGACTATATCGTTTTACTTTCCCACTAGCAGTGTATGAGTGATCCAGTTTCTCTGTATCCTCACTAGCATTTGGTGTTATCACTTTTAATATCTTTTGCCTATTTTCTAATTGGATTTGTTTTTTTAATGTTAGATTTTGAGAGTTCTTTATAAAATCTAGATACTTGTCCTTTGTCGGCTCTGTGACTTGCAAGTATTTTTCCCAGTCTATAGCTTGTCTTTTCATCCTCTTAACAAGGTTTTCTCAGAGCAAAAGAAATTTAATTTTGATGAGGTATCAATTTTTCCTTTTATGGATCATACTTTTGATGTTAAATCTAAGAATTAGTTGCTCAACCTTAAATCTTGAATATTTTCTCCTATGTTTCATAGTTTTGCATTTAAGCCCATGATCTATTTTGAGTTAATTTTTGTATGCGGTATGAGACTTAGATAGGACTCTCTTTTTTTGCCTATATATATTCAATTGCTTTAGCATCATTTCTTGAAAAGGCTGTCTTTCTTCCATTGAATTGCTTTTGCACCTTTGACAAAAATGAGTTAGGCATTGTGAGTTTCTGCTTCTGGGTTCTCTAATTCTATTCCATTGATCTATGTGTCTATCCACTAATATCATACAATCTTGACTGCTGTAGCTGTATAATATAGTTTTGAAATTGGATAGACTGATTCCACTTTATTCTTTTTCAAAATTGTTTAGCTATCTAGTTCCTTTGCCTTTTCATATAATGTTATAATAATCTTGTCTGTGGCTACAAAAAATCTTGCTGGAATTTTGATACGAATTGTTTTAAATCTGTATATAAATTTAGGGAGAATTGACATCTTTTCCTATGTAGAATCCTCCAATCCATGGACACAGTATGTCCTACATTTATTTAGATATTCTTTTATTTCTTTCACCAGCATATTATAGTTTTCAGCAGATAAGAACTATACATATTTTGTTGATATACACCTAAGTATTTCATTTTTCTGAGCAATTATAAATGGTATTGTATTTTAAATTTCAGTGTCTATGTGTTCATTGCTAATATACAGAAATACAATTACTTATCTTGCATCCTGTGACCTTTCTGAACTTGTTTATTTGTTCTAGCCTCCTTTTTTTTTTAAAGGTTTCTTGGGATTTTCTACATAGACAATCATATCATCTGAAAATAATGCGATTTCAGATTCTTTCATCTTTTCCAATCTGTATGCCTTTTACTTCCTTTTTTGTCTAATTGCACTAGCTAGAACTTCCAGCAATATGTTGAATAAAACTAATGAATGTGAACATATCTGTCTTGTTTCCAATCTTATCAGGAAGGCTTTCAGTTTTCACCATTAATACAATGTTAGCTGTTTGGTTTTTGTCAAATTGAAGAAGTTTCTCTCTATTTCTGTTTTTCTAAGGTTTTATCATAAATGCCACATTTTATCAAATGGTTTTTCAGTATCAACTGATATAGCTGATTTTCTATCTAGTTGTTCTATCAATTTTTGAGAGGGTTGTTGAAGTCTCCAACTATAGTTGTGGATTTGTCTATTTCTCCTTTCAGTTATTCAGTTTTTACTCCAAATACTTTACAGCTCTGTTGTTTGGTGCATACACATTTAGGATTGCTATGTCTTCTTGGTGAATTGACCCTTTTATCATTATATAACGTCCCTCTCTTTTTCTTTCTTTTAATTTTCTTATTTCTGAAGTCTACTTTATCTGATGTTAATATAGATTCTCTTGCTTTCTTTTTATTAATATTTGCATGATATGTCTTTTTCATCCTTCTGCCTTCAACCTGCTTATATTATTATATTTGAAATGAGTTTTTGTAAACGGCATGTAGTTAGGTCTTGTTTTTTAATCCACTCTGCCAATCTCTGTCTTTTGATTGGTGTGTTTAGGCCAAATTACCATTAATGCTAGTTTAAAAATATTTATTTATTTGGCTGCATCGGGTCTTAGTTGCGGCATGCGGGATCTTTCGTTGCGGCACGTGGGCTTCTCTCTAGTTGTGGTGTGTGGACTCTAGAGCTTGTGGGCTCAATAGCCCTGCAGCATATGGGATCTTAGTTCCCCAACCAGGGATTGCACCTGCATCCTCTGCATTGGAAAGTGGATTCTTAACCACTGGACCACCAGGGAAGTCCCAGTTTGCTATTTTTTCATTTTTGATTTTCTATTTGTTCTCTCTGTTATTTGCATTTGTTTTCTGTTTCATGCCTTCCTGTGGGTTACATGAACACTTTCTAATAATTCCATTTTGATTCTTCTATAATGTTTTTGAGTGTGCTTCTTTTTATAGCTTTACAGTGGTTGCTCTAGGTATTACTTTTTACACACACATGCACACATTTTACCAGTTTGAGTGAAATGTAGAAACCTTACCTTCCTTTATGTGCCTTTACCCTCCCCAATTTATAATACAGTTTGTCTTAAATTTTTTCTCTACACACATTTAGAACCACATCAAACAGTACTATATTTTTGCTTCAACCATCATACAGAATTTAGGAAACTCATAAGGAGAAGAAAAATGTATTTATCCAGATTTTTACTCTTTCTGTCCTTCCTTCCTGATGTTCCAGTATGCCTCCTTTTATCATTTCCTATGTGTATAGAGAATTTCCATTAGCCATTCTTTTAGAGTAGTTCTGCTAGTGGTAGATTCTCTTGATTTTTCTTCATCTCTGAACGTCTTGATTTCCTCTTCATTCCTGAAGAACATTTTCACTGGGTGTAGGACTCTGGGTTGACAGTTCTTTTCTTTCAGCGTATGAAAAATGTTATGCCACTTCCTTCTGATCTCTGTAGTTTCTGATGAGAAGTCAGCTGTCATTTGAATTGTTTTTCCCTATCTGTAAGGTAGTGTTTCTCTCTTGTTGCTTTCAAGGTTTTTTTATTTGTCTTTAGTTTTCAGAAATTTGACTATGATGTTTTTTGGTATGGTTTTCTTTAGGTTTATCCTGTTTGGAGCTCACTCAGCTTCTTGAATCTGTATGTTTATGTCTTTTGGGAAGGTTGTAGCCATTATTTCTTCATGTACTTTTTCAGTCCTGCCTATTCTCCTTTCCTTCCAGGATCCAATAACAAAAGCATTAGATCTCTTATTATAGCCCCACAGTTCCCAGAGGCACTGTTTTTTTGTTTTTGGGGTTTTTTTTTTCCTTTTTCCCCAGTCTATTTTCTCTCTGTTTTTCAGATTGGTTAATTTCTATTCTTCTGTCTTCAGGCTCACTGATTCTTTTCTCAGTCCCCTCCATTCTGCTGTAGATTCTATCCATTGAGTTTTTAAATTCTGGTTATTGTATTTTTCAATTCTAAAATTTCCATTTGGTTCTTTCTTATATGTTCTTTTTCTTTGCTGAGACTTTCTAGTTCTGAGACCTTCTATTTTTTCATTTGTTTCAAATGTGTTCATAATTGCTCATTAAATTATTTTTATGATGTCTGATTTCAAATATTTGTTAAATTCATCTGTCATCATCATGGTTTTGTCATCTATTGTTGCCTTTTCTCATTCAAGTTGAGATTCCTGGTTCTTGCTATGATGAGTAATTTCAGATTGAAATCTGAATATTTTGGGTATTATGTTATGAAACTCTAGGTCTTGTTTTAACCTTCTATTTAGCTGGCTTCTTGTGATACCACTCTGGCAGGGTATGTGGAGGGGGGTGCTGTCTACCCCAGATTGGGGTAGAAGTCCAGGTTCCCCACTCAGCATCCATGGACACCCAAGGAAAGAGGGGCTCCTCATTACTGCTGGTCATGGTGGGAGTTCCTACTCCCCACTAGGTCTCTGCTTGGACTGCTCTGACTGTGATCATGAAGGATGCCTTGTTACTGCTCTCCACTTGGCCTCCATGATATCATGAGCAGGGCAGTGGTAAAAGTCCTGACTTTCCACTAGGCCTCCTCTGAAACTACCCCAGTAAAGAGAAGGGTATCTCCTTACTGCCAGGTGGGGGTGGAAGTCCAGACTCCCCATGTTTGGTACTGCCTGGCAGGGATGAAAGTCCCTCCTCCCCACTGGCCTCTGACACTACCCACAGCAGGGGAGTTGTGCCTCATTATACCTGGTGAAGGTGTAAGTATGGGCTCCCAGCTTGACCTTTGCTGACATGAGTGGGGTGGAGCCACAGTTTTTTCTATGGCGTTTGGCTGGAATAATGTGGGTAATGGCTGAAAGTTTTCTTTCTTGCTTGGTTGTCCTTTTCTTGGTCCTCTGTATAGAGTAAAAAGCCTTTTGTCTATGCTTCTTGGTGTTGTCTAGGTTGCCAGCTTCTTCAGCTTTAAGTCTAGGATATATGAGGCTACAAGAAAACCTAGGAAACCCAAAACCATGTCATTCTTCAGGTCCTGAGTTACCTAGCTGATCTGACTTCTTTCTACCTTTCAGAGTCTTCTTATGTTTGTTTTATATATAATGTCCAGGGTTTTTAGTTGTACTTGGTAGGAGAAATAGGGAAAAGTATGTCTAGTTTATCTTCCTGAATGCAGAAGTCAGTTTTCCCATTTAAAAAAAATTAATAGATGTATGTTTGCATTTTCCCAGTCTTCAAGTATATCTAGCTTCCATTGGGAGTAGGAAAAAGAAAAGAGTTTATGGAGGATGGAAAGAATCGTTATTTTATCAGAAATTTATTTTTAAAGCATTTTACTTTTTAATCTGATGTTTTTAATCATTTAAATATATTACCTCTAAAAAACTGCTGAGTTCAAAGTAAAATATTTAATTCTTTTTTATACAGTGTTAAAGGAATTTTAAAAGGGAAAAAACTCCATAGACACAATTTTTCCTGTGTTCCTTTCCAGTTTTTTCTATATTTACATTTCCCATAGTATGTGTTATGTTTATACACATATATATACATATATATTATTTATTGTTCCACCATCTTACTTTAATAAGTATTTAATGTTGATGAATAGTCTTCATACCACTTTCAAGTTGGTTTATCTTTAAACCTCTTAGCCATTTCTGTGTCTCCATTTAATCACTATTTTGAATACCATGGTTCTGAGCATTATTATACAATCAGCTTTTTTCTTCTTGTCAGTTATTTTATTTCAGTAAATTCATTGGTATGCAATTATTCAGTCAAAAGATCTGAACACGTTTATGTCTCTTCATCCGTATTGCCAAACTGCCTTCTTGAAGAATTTGAGCACCAACTATAATTTGTGAAGCATCCTGGGCTAGGCCCCACAGTACCTGAAACAAATTTAAGATTAAGGGAATAAAAATAAAATAAGCATACTGTGTTCACTCTACTTTTCATTCATACTCTCTAACCGTGAAAGGTACATTCCCTCCCCTTGGCTTCTATGGCTCACAGCCTTTTAGTTTTCCCCCTCCCTCTCTGGCTTCTGAGCCTCCTCTTCAGGCCTCTTCCCTCTGCTTGTTCCTCACAAGTCTTTAGGCTTCTGTCCAGAATGATCCTCCTCCTCTTACTTTCCCGCTTCTCCCTGGCTCATTTTATCTAATCCCAAGGTTTCTGCTCACATTCCTCTGTATCTGTGTCTTCACCCCAGGCATGTCTCCATTTTATACCTATATTCCCCCTTCTTGGGCTACCATCCACTTGCCCATTTGCCCCAGTCAGAAATACAGGTGTCACTCATTATTCCTTTTTCTCCCTCACCTGCCACATCCAGTAAATGACAGATCCTATCAATATTGTCTTCTAAATATCTCTAGAATCCATTCCTCCTTTCCATCCCCACCATCCTATTCTAGTCACCGTTGTTTAGTACGCAGATCGCAACAATCTCTCAACTGGGTTCCCTGCCACACAGATTACAAATGATGTTTCTAAAGCACACTCTCTCTTTTGCCTCTGGGCTTTTACCTACCTTATTTATTGTCATCCAACAACCCACCCTCCAACATATACACACACAAGCAAGTATGCACACATCCCTACCTTTACATTTGCCTAGCTTGTGCGTACTCATCCATCAGGCCTCAGATTACTTACTACTAACTTAATATAATCACTTGTTAACTTATCCTTATTTCTCACTAAATTGTAAGCTCCTTAGGGACAGGGATTATGTCCTATTGTAGCCCTAGTGCCTGCCAAAGTGCCTGGTGCTTAT
This sequence comes from Eschrichtius robustus, assembly GCF_028021215.1. NCBI lineage: Eukaryota > Metazoa > Chordata > Mammalia > Artiodactyla > Eschrichtiidae > Eschrichtius > Eschrichtius robustus. The sequence goes on from NC_090826.1 coordinate 35,026,116, forward strand.
TGAGTGATTTTTTAAAAATCTTTATAAGCTGTATCTGCCCAATGCCATACTAAATGTTGAAAAAGTGAAAAACTCACTTAAACTGGTTGTTTGTCTATACCGGTAGACAAAAATCTATGATGGGTCATTTCCCTGAATATGAGTAAAAAAGATAAGACTCATTTGTTTTTAAAGTTTATTTCCAAGAATAAGATAACTGCTCTGCTATAGAATTCAAGTTGAAAATCTTGCTCACAGCACTTTCTTTACTGGTAGATATTTTCCCTCCATATTCTGCTACTATAATGAGCATTTTGATAGTCTTTTGTTATTATATTTGTGCTAAGTCCTGAATTAGGAGAAAGTAAGCAGAAGGAAATTCCAGAGGAGGCAGTGAAGGAGGGCACTTTTCCAAGAGAGGGACAGAAGGAGGAGGACTCACAGCAGAACCAAGATATGAAAGGTGAAGAACAGCAGTTGACCTTGAAGCCTGAGGAAGTCGTGAGGCTCAGAGAAGAGCTGAGCTGTATGAATCAGAGCCTCCTTCAGTCTCAGAGCTCTGGGGATAGCTCAGATGACAGTAGCGTCCAGGTAGGTGTTATAAACACGTGGTCTGACTGGCTCCATTTCCTCGGATCAGCTGTGACTAGAGGCTTAATTTTTATATCACTATTAACGTATATTTGTTAAGCAATATCATAACCATGGCCCGAATGTTAATAAAGTAGCAACCAAAATCTCAGCTAAGCCCATCAGTTGATATATTTTATTATAAAGTGTTCTTAGGCTTCTTCTAGGCTCAGCAGGAAGGAATGCTGATTGATTGTCAGTGTCTGCCCTGGGCAGGTGGGATAGAGAATGGCAGGATTTGTGCCACATTTTCTGTTCCTGGTACCTAGCCTCAATATACAAAATACATTGTTTGGGGCGGGGGGGGAAGGCCACAGACTTGGAATTGTTTTAAATATGGCTATTGCTATTTACTAGAAATCTGCCTGCAGGAGAAATAAAAGGAGTGACTACACCTCAGTTCTTTCACCTCAATTTTATTGGTTCCCTCTTGTACAAATTAAGATTTCCCTGCACACACTTTTCTAGGAGTTATTTTGAGATCCTTAGAGGGAGGCTTTGTACTCATATGGAAACCACATTCAAAAGACTGATAATATACATTTGAGAAGTGATTCAAGTGTACATTTAGAAAACAAGGAAGACTATTAGTAAAAGAAGTCAAAAATATATTTGAAAAGAGGTTTGGATAGAGTGAAAACTAGGCAAGTCATAATAAACAAGGAAAATATATACCTGAAAGGAGATTCAAATACATTTGAATGAGAAGGAAGTCACTGGATTTGCTCAGAAGACCAAAAAGAAGTATGACATCACATATTCAAAAAGAGGTTGATTTTACATATCCCAGACAATCCCTTTATTGGGCAGTGGGCCAGTGTAGGAGGCTTGGGCAGAGGCTGAACACTGTGGTCACAAAGATGATAAAATCTTTGCTTATGAGCTTAAAATAATCAGTGAACTTTTAGAATAATGAAATTTACAGTATAAGAAGTCACACCCTGGTTAATTTATTAATTTTCTCTAATTTACCCTTTCCCATTATTTGAAGAATCATTTCTCAGTACTTGGGGGGAGGTGAAAAACTATTAAATATATAAAAACTCTCTGGGAAATCTGGGAAAATAGCCATTTTGTGAAAGAACAAATGTATATACCACATAGCCAGTAATTTTTTCCATAATAATGACTTTGAATTATTGAAAGAAGTGTGTTATTCTTATTCATTTATTCACCCAGTATTAATTATTAATTGAGTATCTTTTTTTTTTTTTTTTTTTGGCCATGCCACACGGCATGCAGGATCTTAGTTCCCCAACCAGGGATCTTAGTCCCTTGACCAGGGATCGAACCCATGCCCCCTGCAGTGGAAGCACGGAGTCCTAACCACTGGACCGCCAGGGAATTCCCATTAATTGTGTGTCTGTGATGTGCCAGGCCCTGTGTTAAGGTACATACAGCAGTAAATGAGGTAGACGTGGGCTGCATGGGAAAAAATAACATATTTGTGTTATTTGGATTCACATTTCCCAAAACACTCACACACGCTATTTTATTTACTTCTTTAAGCAAGCAAGGAAGAAAATACATTTTAGACAGATTTTTGTCTGCAGTGTGCTGTTCAGTGATAATTTCAGAAACTCTTTCTGTGTATGGGGTTCTTTGACCTTCTGATAGCTATTGATTGTTCTACTTTTTTAGTTCTTGTGTGTGTGTAGTTTTTCGTCTTCACCCTGTTGTCAGATTATGGTGCTAATACTTTGCTGCTTTCCATGTGTACTGTGTCTTATTAATCTCATAATGTGCAAATTTAGGTAACTATATGCTGAGCCCAGACACCAAATTTTAAAGAATGCTCATAAATGGCAAATATGTAGGATAAAAACTGTGAGAGCCTCTATTATGAGTGACTATGTGAGTTATATTGTTCATATGTGTTTTGTGACATCATTTGTGGCTGCTGATGGCCTTTGGGGGCTTAATTTCTGTTGTTCAACAGTATTCCTGGTGAGGTTACAGTAGCTGAGTTCTAGATATTATTTTCCCACTATTCTTGAAACATATTTGAACCACCATTAATTATCTTAATTTTATAGGTTTAAAATGTAGTTTCACATTTTTTTACTATGCTCTAGGCACTATACTTAATACTCTGTGTATATTAAGCAACACAATGAGGCAGAAATACTATTGTTGCCACTTTATAGATGAAGAAACTGAGGCTTTAGAGAGCCTAAATAATTGGCCTAGAATGACACTTTGTGGTGGAACCTGGTCTGTCTCCTTTACAGCCTGACCTTTTAACAGTTTTGTCATCTGCTTCCACTTGCTGAGAAACTCAAAGAAAGCATATAGTCCTCACGTCAAGCTAATTTTCTAAGGAAGGGTGGCAAGCTGGCTCCCAAAAGCCCTCCCAGGGTGTATGTCTTAGATTATCTTGGTGAATTTATCTGTGGTTTGCCCTTAGGCTTGCAGTCTCCAAAACTTTGATGTAATAGCCACCCCCCCCCCCAAAATAGATCTGAGTCTTGGGGATACATTTACATTAAACCAAACTTTCAAGACTACTGGGTAAAATCCGAATGTCAATTAGGTATTCTTCTATAATAATGAATAAATATCACTTGAACATGTGTAGATGAACCATGCATTTACCCATAGCGAGCTAACCAGGGATCTTAGATACTTGCGGCTCTTAAGACAAGCAAATTGGATCTAGATTGCCTTTCTGACTAAACCAAGACAGGAACTGAAGGGCTAACAGGACTTGGGGAATTCAGTGTGGCAATTCTGTTATAAGCAAGATAAACTAGAATAATGACGTGGGCTTCTTATCTATTGAACTGGAGAAGGTTGAATTCTTTCTCTACTCAGCATGGCTGTGTGTGCCTACCTTTCAGAAAATCTAAATAACTCCTCCTTTGGTCACGGGAGTTTTATTGTGCCAGAGAGACCTGGCAGGAGAGTGTGTTGTTGAGGAGTAACCGAAGGAGAATCATTGGGGAGTGAAAGGAAAGTGATGAGGAAACCTGGTAATTTAGTATCTCTCGCTAAATGTTCTCTTCCCCTTTGCCAACAGACACTATGCGCACGTGCGCACATGCAACCCACATACACATTCACACTCTGCATCTTAATATGTTGACTCTTTGAACTCCCTATTTAAAGCATGTTTTGCTCTAAAACTGCCCACGCTTCTGTTCCCCTTCATTAATATGAAAAATAAGATAGTTAATTTTCTATGCTTAATTACTTTTGTTCACATAACTTCTTCAATATTTTCACTCTAATATAACAGGAGTTAAACTATATGAACATGTACAACTAGCAATACATGTAAAAGAGTAATTGGCTGTAGTTAAGCTAACTCCAAAAGCATTTACATGTGAATAATCACATTCTGACAGCTGGAACCCATGTTTTACCAACATTCTTTCAAATTGTCCATGTTCCCCTTGTAAAACGTTTGCTTTAGTATCCATCATCTGGAGAAAAACTGAAATACCAGCAGCAGGAGGAGCTACAGCAACTTCGCCAGAATTTGCACCGGCTCCAGATTCTGTGCAACTCAGCAGAAAAGGAGCTTCGATATGAGCGAGGAAAGAACTTGGACTTAAAGCAGCATAACAGCTTACTTCAGGAAGAAAGCATTAAGGTAACTCCAGTGGGCGTATCCTTCATTTAAGAGTCTCGGTTGCTCAATTTACCCTGGGAATAAAGGAATCAAAATGCCTCAACTTGATAATTCACGACAGAGTCCCCAGATGGGTAAACAATGTGAGCTATCTGGTAACTCCCTCCTTTAACTTCTCCCTACCGAGTAGGTACACAGCTCAATGGTTTCTCTGCTGCTGAAAGGCTGTGTGTGCTGTCAACCTGTAAATATGAAAAGGTTTAAGTTACGCAGTCTTTTGAAATCATTACCTAGACCTTTTAGCACTTAGTAAATTTCGATGACCTGTACTAAATCACTGGTGGTACTGCCCTAGTTCTATCTCTGGATGTATTTGTCTCTAATAGATGCATTCATTATTATTGGTTGAATCAAATATCAACTGCATCAAGGTACAAATCATGAGAGAGCAAAGTTGTTCTTCCTGACATGAGTGCTTCAAAAATTTGGGGGAACATCCCCTAAACATGCTTGTTTTAAAATAATCTATATAGAACTGCCATCCACAGATTCATCTAAATTTTATGAAACACAGGGGACTTCCCTGGCAGTCCAGTGGTTAAGACTTCATGCTTCCACTGCAGGGGGCATGGGTTCAATGCCTGGTCAGGGAACTAAGATCCCGCATGTCACGTAGTGCAGCCAAAAAAAAAGAGTAAGTTTTATGAACCACAAAAATGTTCAAACTGAACCACCATGTAAAATAGAACTTTCTTTTAATTGTGGTTCAATTCTGTAAACATATACTAGGAACCTAATATAAGCCCCTATCTAAGATTCTGGAATTCAACATTCAACAAATATTTATTGAGCATCAGTCCTACACAAGGCAGGCCTTCTTGTCAATACTGAGGGTTTAATGATATGCAAAACAGACACAGTTCTTATCCCCTAGTGCAGGGGTCAGCAAACTTTGACCTATGGGTCAAATCCTGCCTGCCTTCCATTTTTGTAAATAAAGTTTTATTGGCACACAGCCATACTGTTTGTTGACATATTATTGACGGCTGCTTTTGCACTACCACAGCAGATATGAGTAGCTCTGACGGAGACCATATGGCCCACAAAGGCTAAAATATTTACTATCTGGCCCTTTATACGAAAAGTTTGCCACCCCTAGTGTAGCAGGATCAATGACCTTATTCAAAAAGCGACATAAAAATGGATTAAGAAAGGTCCCTACTTTTAAGGAGCTCACAGTCTAGTAGGGGAGATATGGAGGAAAACAAATAGTCATTTATTTCGAACTTCAAAGGAAGCCCTTTTGGGAATTCTAGGATTAATTGGATAAACTTCTCACCCTTCATGGTTTTTTGAATTTGATCATATTCCCTCAAGCCTTTGTATTTTTTTTAATAAATTTATTTATTTTTATTTTTGGCTGTGTTGGGTCTTCGTTGCTGTGCACAGGCTTTCTCTAGTTGTGGTGAGTGGGGGCTACTCTTCATTGAGGTGCGTGGGCTTCTCATTGCGGTGGCTTCTCTTGTTGCAGAACACGGGCTCTCGGCATGCGGGCTTCCATAGTTGTGGCTCACAGGCTCAGTAATTGTGGCTCACGGGCTCTAGAGCACAGGCTCAGTAGTTGTGGCGCACGGGCTTAGTTGCTCCGCGGCATGTGGTATCTTCCCAGACAAGGGCTTGATCCCATGTCCCCTGCGTTGGCAGGCGGATTCTTAACCACCGCGCCACTAGGGAAGCCCCAAGCCTTTGTAGTTTTAAATTAAATTCCAAATCTTTCTCACATTTCAAGACAACCTTTTACCTTTCCCTTCAAACACCTTTCTTAGATCATTTTAACTGTCTACTATGAGCGTACTCAAGCAATGCTACATCTTTGTCAAGGCACAATGACCATAACAACAGATCATGACATCTTATATATGGTTGGCACCCTATAAATATTTGTTGATTAATGAACGAGTCCTTCAGGGATGGGTAAATGAGAGCTTGATAAAAAGAGAAGATATTTTTTGTTCTGTTTTAAATCTCCTTCATGGTGGGGTAAATTATTTGCCATTTCAGTAATGAGACATCATTCTTTTGGCTGGTCCCTTGGGCCAGGCATTTACGCAGAGTCATATGCAATAGCCAACTACCTTATAGTGACAGTTTGTCCACTTTATCTCTTATAAACCTCCCAACCCTGAAAGGTGAACATTTTATAGATGAGAAAACTGTTCAGGGGACTTCCCTGGTGGTTCTAGTGGTAAAGAATCTGCCTTCCAACGCAGGGGACGCGGGTTTGATCCCAGATCGGGGAACTAAGATCCCACATGCCGCGGGACAACTAAAGCCCGCGCACCACAACTGCTGAGCTCGCGCACCTCAGCAAGAGAACCCGTGTGCCGCAAATTACAGAGCCCACGCACTCCGGTGCCTGCGCACCACAGCTAGAAAGAGAAAACCCGCACACCACAACTACAGAGAAGCCCACGTGCCGCAACGAAAGATCCCGCATGCCTCAACAAAGATCCTGCATGCTGCAACTAAGACCCCACACAGCCAAAAAACTAAAAAAATAAATTAAATAAATAAATATACATACATATATAAAAAACTGTTCAAGTGGCAAAGCTAACAAATTGTGGAGTCCGAATTTAAACCCAGGTCTGTTTTTGTCTTTCCTGTGTAGAGTTATCTTTCCGTATTATCCCTTTCCTCAATTTGGGGTCATATTCGAACCTCAGCTTTGCCAATTTAGAGATTACTTTTTAAAATCCACTCAGAGGTAATCGAACTCTGGGTCTCTGGCTAATGTTAGGCGTACTTATAAGACTGGTTAAGAAACCAGAATACTTATTTGTTGCTTTTAAACTTTTTATTGTGAAATATAGCACTCAGGAAGTACACAAAACATAAATATACAGTTTAATGAATTGTTGCAAAGTGACTACCCATGTAACCACCACCCAGGACAAGAAATAGCACATTGCCTGCATACCAGCAGCCCCTGCATACCTCTTTCCCACCATAATCCCATTTCCTTCCATCTTAGCAGGAACCACTAATTTAAGTAATTACTCTCTTGCTTTACTTTATAGTTTTACCGTCTATGTATGAATTCCACACAGTATGGTTCAGTTTTGCCTGCTTTTGAATATTTTATAAATATAATCAATCAGTATACACACCTTGTATCTGTCTTCTGATGATCTACTTTGTTTGGAAGATTCATCCATGTTGTGTATAGCCATTGTTCATTCGTTTTCTTTGCAGTAGAGTATTCCACTGTAAGGAAATACCATAATTTATTTATTATTTCTGTGATTTATGGCCATATCACCTGTTTCCACATTGGGAATATCAAGAAGAATGCTATAGGTTTGCAGAGCTTCAGGCTGAGAGTGGTTCTGCCACCACCAATACTGAGACACTGTACTGAATCCTCTTCCTGGTGCTTAAATGTCCCAATCTGAAGCTTAAGAAGCCACTCTAGATGCACATGTCATTGGCCATAACAGTGTTTGCTCCAGTGTTGTCATCTTATTTCATCATTACCAGCATTACCAAAATGCTGAGCATTGTCTCTAAGACCAATGATCATAGATCTCAGAGGCCTTTAGCTTTCTTGGCCTATGGAGTAGGTGGATAATATATTATGAAACCTATATGCCCTTTCTATTTATAATAAGTTTAAGTTTCCTAATCCTGAACCAATCCAATGCACCAAATATTCCAACACTCAGTTTCTTCTTTTCTTTAGTTTCTTTGTTTCTTCTTCTATTTATTATAAAAGCCAAATAGAAACCAGTGGGACAGGAGATCAGTGGAAGAAGGGGGATTAACAGGATGATTTTAATCTGGCAAAGGCCACATCATTCAAGGCCAGGCATGCTGGTGGGATATGTTCTCAGAGTGATGGGGAAGCCACTGAAAGATTTAAGCAGGAGCGGGGGTCAAGTTGTTCAATTTATGTTTTTAAAAGAACACTTTGGCTGCAGTGTGGAGAACAGATTAGAAGGGAGTAAAAATGGAACTGGCATGACCAGTGCTATTGCTATGGCCCAGGATAGAGATGATGATGACCTAGCAAGAAATGACGAAAATGGATTGATGCAAGATGTGTTGTAGAGGTAGAGTGACAGCATGTGCTGAATAGGCTCACTATGGCAAAGGAAGGCTCAAGGATGGCTCTCAGGTCACTGGCCTGAACAAAAGGTTGGATGTTGGCCTCCTTTACTGAAATCAGAAAGACTGAGAGAAGAACGCTTTTGGAGACATAAGCAGAATCAAGGAGTTCCATTTTGGCATTTCCATTATGTATTGGCATAAAAGTGGTATTTTTAAATCATGAGAATGAACCGAGAGAGAGAATGATTCACTCTCTAGGAAGGCCTAGAATAGTCCAATAATGTTTAGAAGTTGAGTGCACTAGAATAGTCTACAAAAGAAACCAAGAAGCAACAGCAGAGGTAAGTGAAAACTAGGAGAGGTGGGTATCACAGACTCCAAGAGAGGAGAACTTTCTGAGATGGATGGAGTAACTGCTACTAACAGGTCAGCTGTCCACTGGACTTAAATTCTGGCCAGGGAAGGTCAGTAGTGCTCTTGGCACTACTGAAGTAGTGGGAATGAAAGCCGGCTTGGAGTAGACTGGAAAAAAAAAAAAGGATGGAAACTCTTTAGACCATGCATGTGTAGAAACCCTTAAGTAAATTCCTTTGTCCAGCTGCCATCTGGCTGGATAGACTTTGGCAAACCCTACTAACACAGAACAGCTCCAGAGAGGTAATCAGCCACATGACGTTGGTATTTGTCAGCTCTTGGGGGACTACACTTCCTTGAAAGCTGCTTATTCTAGCTCACATTCACATTCATTCCATGCTTATTTTTGTCACTTTTATTTATTCCCCACCTCTAGATCAAAATTGAACTCAAGCAGGCCCAGCAGAAGTTATTAGACAGCGCAAAGATGTGCTCTTCACTCACGGCTGAGTGGAAGCACTGTCAGCAGAAAATCAAGGAACTGGAGCTGGAAGTACTTAAACAGGCTCAGAGCATTAAATCACAGAACAACCTACAGGAAAAGCTGGCTCAGGAGAAATCTAGAGTTGCTGATGCAGAGGAAAAGGTAATTATCCTCACACTTAGTAAATAACATGCACTGGATACTACTACTGAAATGCTGTTTCCCTAAGGATTTTAAAAAATAGATACAGTGCAAACCTGATAGAATTCTAGGGGTTTTTTCACCCTCCCCTGCTTTCCTCTTTTGACGTCACCTGCTTCTACGGTTCCAGTAAATCTTGTGTTTTTTAAGACTACATGAACTCTGAAAGGTAAATTTCATTAAAGCTATAACATGAACTTAAAGAATTGAGACCAAAGGACTTTATATTATTTATAAAGTATATTATTTATACTTTATATTATTAAGTCAAATTTTAAAGGACTTATTCTCCTCTCATTTGGATTGCCGGTTTATTTGATTTTTATTTTGTAACTTTTGGAGGGATGAGTGTTGTGAAATGAACCATTTTGAAATATTGCCCCTGCCTTTTAGACTGCCTAACACCAGGTGGCAGTAGTATGTCACACTTGCACGTTTTGATCTGTGGGTTTGAGAGTCAAATCTTACATAAAAAATATTTCATCAAACCACATAAATATAAAACAAACAGCAAAATTAGATGATAGCAATATGGCTTAAACTCAAAAACCCAATGTTGACCTAAAGAAGCTGGCACAAAAGAGTTCATACTATGTAATTTCCCTTATATGAGGTTCAAGAATAGACAAAACTAAGCCGTGGTGATAGGATAATGTCTTTATGAGGGGTATGGAAGGGGACATGAGGGAATCTTCTGTGGTGCTGGAAGTATTCTTTATCTTGGTCTGGAAGAGGCGGTTATATAAGTAAAACTTCATTGAGTATGTAAGATACGTGTACTTTATCATATGTATGTTATTACTTTAAAAAAAGTAATTGGTAAAATTGATAAAGATTAGTAAAATTTTTAAATTTAGACATACTAAATATTATTACTGGATTTTGTGCAACAAGAATGCATGTTCTGACTGCAGCTGGAAGAGTAAACTAGTATAAACACTTCAGAAATCAATTTGGCATTAGATCTAGTTAAGTTAAAGATGTATATACCGCGCAACCCAACACTTCTACTAGGCATAAACACTAGGGGAACTATTCTACTGAGCATATATATCAGTATACGGGAATACAATCATTTTCATAGTAACATTGTTCCAAACAGCAGAAAGTTGCAAACGACCCAAATGTTCACTGACATGAGATGGAAGAGGTAAACTGCATATTTACACAATAGCATACAACAGTGAAAACGAATGAACTCTAGGTACTTGCTGTAGTTAATACAATATTGAATAAATACCAAATCACCAAAAACACAGTATGATTCCATTAATATAATGGTCAAAATAGTACAAAATAACAACTGAGTCATATAGAAATACATATTATGAAAAGAAAAAGCAAGAAAATGATTAACACAAAATTCAAGATATTGGTTTTCTCAGGTGAGGAGGGAAGGGGAGTGATCAAAGAGGGTCACAGAGTAGACTTCAAACATATCAGAAATGTTCTGTTTCTTAAATTGGGTGGCGGGTTCAAAAGTTTGTCATTTGCCCTTGACAGAGAAGCCAATGGAACAATACTTTCACCCGTGGAATTAAGATTGGCTATCTTTAAGGAAGCATTTGCCCTAGGCAGAACTAAATGGGGCAGCGCAAAGGAACTTGAGCTGGCCTCAGCTAACTGGCTGCCCACTGCCATTGCCCGTGAATCATTCTACATCTTCACCTCTCCTATGGTGAGTGGGCTCTGCAGAGACCTAGGGCTAATGCAGAAAGCCCTTCTCTTAGAAGAGGATTGCCATTCACTGGCATCCACTGAACGTCTGCGGGGAACATGGTGCCAGACCATTGTAAACGATTTGTTGTTGCATCAGGAATACAATAGAGGGAGAACAGCAATTCTGCTGAGAACTATGCATCTGCCAAATATTTACTGAGCACCTACTACATACTAGTCACAATTTTAGGTGACATAAGGGTTTATAAAAAATATGTAAACAAATTAAAAGGAGATCTAACAAGAAAATTTTAATGACACTTTTAGTCTAACATGTAAATTCTAAAATAAAATCATATATCTCTCTTTCAAAGTCATAAATCTTATTCTTAGTTCTACCAGAGCATTAAAGAATGCACTACTGGGACTTCCCTGGTGGTCCAGTGCTAAAGAATCCGCCTTCCAATGCAGGGGCCGCAGGTTCAATCCCTGGTCGGGGAACTAAGATCTCACATGCCGTGGGGCAAATAAGCCCACATGCCACAACTACTGAGCTCACACGCCTCAACTAGAGAGCCTGCATGCCACAAACTACAGAGCCTGCGTGCTCTGGAGCCCGTGTGCCACAACTACAGAGCCCATGCGCCCCGGAACCCACATGCCACAAGTAGAGAAAACCCACACACCACAACTAGAGAGAAGCCCGAGAGCCTCAACAAAAGGTCCCGCATGCCTCAACCAAGATCCCGAGTGCTGCCAACTAAGACCCGACACAGCCAAATAAATAAATATTTTTTAAAAAGAAAAAAGAATGCACTACTGGTGCTAGGCAGTATGCCAATAGGTACTTGGTTTGTAAGAGACTTCTATTTTGTTTTGAGATACTTATTCGTGAATTTAGCCACACCATGGAGAAACTAGACACTCTCACATGTTGCTGTTAGAGGTGTAAATTGGTCTAAAACCTATGGAGACAGTTTGGCATTATCTGTTAAACAAACAAACAAATAATCATAACCTTTGCCCTAGCAAAATACACATCTCATAAGTTATTCTAAAAACATTGTTTGTAATAGTATTGTTTGGAATAATAAAAGATTGGAATCAACCTAAATGTCCATCAGTAGGGGGCTAGTTAAATAAGTTATGGTATATCCTTACAGTGGAATGGTATGCAGCTGTAAAAGAGAAGAAAATTCTATATATTAAATATAATATGGAAAAATCACTGAGTGTACTGCTATAAAAAAAGCAAGGTGCATAAGTACATGTAATATACCATCATGTGTGTAAAAAATGTTTGTATGAGGGAGAATAGTATTTGTTTAAATGTGCATAAATAAATCTCTGGAAGAGTACATAAGAAATTAATACCAGTGATTACCTATTTGGTGGAGGAAAACTGGAAGGAAGACAGGATAAGGATGGGAAAGAGGCTTGTCACTCTAGCTTAGTTTACCCACATACACTAAATTATATGAATGTATTACATATTGCAAAAATTAAGTAATTTAATTCTAAAATTAAAAAAATCTAGTCACACTCTTTACTTTAGCTGAGATTTTTATGTTAGCACTACTGCTTGTGTTTTATATGGTATTTCCCTAATTGGAAAATAGGTCACACTCAAAGTTTTATTTGCAAACTCTTTTCATTTCAGATTTTGGATCTGCAGCAGAAATTAGAACATGCTCATAAAGTCTGTCTCACAGACACTTGTATTTTGGGGAAGAAGCAATTAGAGGAAAGGATAAAAGAAGCAATAGAAAATGAAGCTAAAATAAAGCAACAGTATCAGGAAGAACAACAGAAGAGGTAAGAGGAGCAAAGACATCATTTTTCCATGGGCTAACCATGACTGAGTTTATGAGCAGTGTCAGTTTACCACTGCGTTTCCTCTTTGTCCCCAATGAAGTAAACTCAGTCATAAAACTTCATATATTGATATATATATAGCACACTGTATTCTAATTCTTTATTTTCTTGCTTGTCTTTCATGCTAGAGTGTGGAATTCTCAAGGGCAGGGATTATTTCTTGTTCTGGAACACACTTGGTGCACCAGTAAATCTTCTTGAATGAATGGATTGCCTATGAAATATGATACCCTGGGATTTGCTTTTCTAACTCTAACATGATTGGCACAAAATGCACACTAGAATGTGGTTGGTGTTTTGTATTTATCAGCTGATTTTCTTCAAAGAATATCCAAGTACTTTACAGGCATCTTAATCATTAATAAGCTGCTACTGGGTAGGAGCTGTCATGTTTTTTTCTAAAAGTATTTTGATTATTATTAGGATTCTTACTTAAATGATCTTCTTGTATATCCTAAACTTCAGTAACTGATGCTTCTTACTTCTATGGCACTCAGAATGATTCACATATGTCTTAAGAAAAATATGGTTCTAACTACTGAAAAGATATATAGATATTCACATAAACTATTAAGCTCAGAAACTTACTTTCAGCTCTAGTTGAAAGCTCTAGCATAGACCCTGGCACTCAGTAGGTGCTCAGCAAATATGTTGTGAATAAATGAATGTTTGAATGAATAATGAATTCACTCAGTTAGGTACGATAGAAAAATACTTGTCTCACTGCCGCTTCTACCAGGATGACACCCTCCTCCTGTTTTAATACAACTAGATCCTGAATAAACTACAATAAGTATACCTTTTAAAGCACTGCTCACAAAGCAAGAGAAAGCTCTAGGGCAAGCATACAATGAGACAAAACAAAAATAATGAATGGTAAACAACCTTATAAGTCAAGGGGCAGATAACACTATCAGCCCCAGGTTCAAGAGAAGCTGAGGTAGTTTGCCACAAGGTAGGACAGCTGAACTAGAGACTCAAGTATCAGCTGGGCATCTTGAAGGAGCTATGGTGTTCCTCAATAGGAATCTCCCTTGCTTCCTAAGAAAATCCAAATTATCTCTGGGGGAAAGCAACCTCAATTTAGATATTAAAGGACTCCCATGTATTAAGTTTAATCAAATATAAGCTTACAAACAAAAATCACCAAATAACACGAGGAAACTGGTTACCATGAATGAAAGTCAGCAGAAACAACAAACATCAGATTTATAACTCCCAAGAAGTTCGCCGATTGGAATTAGGAAAACTAGATTGTAAAACAATTGTGTGACGTTTATGAAGAAACAAAAGATGCAATCAAAGAATTGACCAGGAAAAAGGCTATTTAACTTTCCTGAAACCTGGTTTCTTATGTTTGAAGTGGGAATAGTGATACCAGTTCTATACAACTTTTGTGAATATTGGCTAAAAAGAAATACATAGAAGAGACCAGAGGGCAGACAGCAGAAGCAAGAAGAACTACAGTCCTGCAGCCCATGCAACAAAAAACACATTCACAGAAAGATAGACAAGATGAAAAGGCAGAAGGCTATGTACCAGATGAAGGAACAAGAAAAAACCCCAGAAAAACACCTAAATGAAGTGGAGATAGGCAACCTTCCAGAAAAAGAATTCAGAATAATGATAGTGAAGATGATCCAGGACCTCAGAAAAAGAATGGAGGCAAAGATCGAGAAGATGCAAGAAATGTGTAACAAAGACCTAGAAGAATTAAAGAATGAACACCTAGAAGAATTAAAGAAGAAACAAACAGAGATGAACAATACAATAACTGAAATGAAAAATACACTAGAAGGAATCAATAGCAGAATAACTGAGGCAGATGAATGGATAATTGACCTGGAAGACAGAATGGTGGAATTCACTGCTGCAGAACAGAATAAGGAAAAAAGAATGAAAAGAAATGAAGACAGCCTAAGAGACCTCTGGGACAACATTAAATGCAACAACATTCACATTATAAGGGTCCCAGAAGGAGAAGAGAGAAAGAAAGGACCCGAGAAAATATTTGAAGCAATTATAGTCGAAAACTTCCCTAACATGGGAAAAGAAATAGCCACCCAAATCCAGGAAGCGCAGAGAGTCCCAGGCAGGATAAACCCAAGGAGAAACACGCCGAGACACATAGTAATCAAATTGACAAAAATTAAAGACAAAGAAAAATTATTGAAAGCAACAAGGGAAAAACAACAAATAACATACAAGGGAACTCCCATAAGGTTAACAGCTGATTTCTCAGCAGAAACTCTACAAGCCAGAAGCGAGAGGCACGATATATTTAAAGTGATGAAAGGGAAGAACCTACAACCAAGATTACTATACCCTATAAGGATCTCATTCAGATTCAAGGGAGAAATCAAAAGCTTTACAGACAAGCAAAAGCTAAGAGAATTCAGCACCACCAAACCAGCTCTACAACAAATGCTAAAGGAACTTCTCTAAGTGGGAAACATAAGAGAAGAAAAGGACCTACGGAAAAAAACCCAAAACAATTAAGAAAATGGTACTAGGAACATACATATCGACAATTACCTTAAATGTGAATGGATTAAATGCTCCAGCCAAAAGACACAGGCTCCCTGAATGGATACAAAAACAAGACCCATCTATATGCTGTCTATAAGAGACCCACTTCAGAACTAGGGACACATACAGACTGAAAGTGAGGGGATGGAAAGAGATAGTCCATGCAAATGGAAATCAAAAGAAAGCTGGAGTAGCAATACTCATATCATATAAAATAGACTTTAAACTAAGGAATGTTACAAGAGACAAGGGAGGACACTAGATAATGATCAAGGGATCAATCCAAGAAGAAGATATAACAATTATAAATATATATGCACCCAGCATAGGAACACCTCAATACATAAGGCAACTGCTAACAGCTATAAAAGAGGAAATCAACAGTAAGAATATAATAGTAGAGGACTTTAACACCTCACTCACACCAATGGACAGATCATTCACACAGAAAATTAATAAGGAAACACAAGCTTTAAATGACACAATAGACCAGATAGATTTAATTGATATTTATAGGACATTCCACCCAAAAACAGCAGATTACAATTTCTTCTCAAGGGCACATGGAACATTCTCCAGGAAAGATCACATCTTGGGTCACAAATGAAGCCTCGGTAAATTTAAGAAAATTGAAATCACATCAAGCATCTTTTCTGACCACAACACTATGAGATTAGAAATCAGTTACAGTGGAAAAAAAAAAACATAAAAAACACAAACACATGGAGGCTAAGCAATACACTGCTTAATAACCAAGAGGTCACTGAAGAAATCAAAGGGGAAATCAAAAAATACCTAGAGACAAATTACAATGAAAACACAATGATCCAAAACGTATGGGATGCAGCAAAAGCAGTTCTAAGAGGGAAGTTTATAGCAATACAAGCCTACCTCAAGAAACAAGAAAAATCTCAAACAATCTAACCTTACACCTAAAGGAACTAGTGAAAGAAAAACAAACAAAACCCAAAGTTAGTAGAAGGAAAGAAGTCATAATGATCAGATCAGAAATAAATGAAAAAGAAAGGAAGGAAACAATATCAAAGATCAATAAAACTAAAAGCTGGTTCTTTGAGAAGATAAACAAAATTGATAAACCTTTAGCCAGACTCGTCAAGAGAGAAAGAGAGAAAACTCAAATCAATAGAATTAGTAATGAAAAAGGAGAAGTAACAACTGACACTGCACAAATACAAAGAATCATGAGAGATTACTACAAGCAAATATATGCCAATAAAATGGACAACTTGGAAGAAATGGACAAGTTTTTAGAAAAGCACAACCTTCCGAGACGGAAGCAGGCAGAAACTGAAAATATAAACAGACCAATCACAAGCACTGAAATTGAGACTGTGATTAAATATCTTCCAACAAACAAAAGCCCAGGATCAGATGGCTTCACAGGCGAATTCTATCAAACATTTAGAGAAGAGCTAACACCTATCCTTCGCCAGCTCTTCCAAAATATAGCAGAGGGAGGAACACTCCCAAACTCATTCTATGAGGCCACCATACCTAAACCAGACAAAGATGTCACAAAGAAAGAAAACTACAGACCAATATCACTGATGAAAATAAATGCAAAAATCCTCAACAAAATACTAGCAAACAGAATCCAAAATATAGCAGAGGGAGGAACACTCCCAAACTCATTCTACGAGGCCACCATACCTAAACCAGACAAAGATGTCACAAAGAAAGACAACTACAGGCCAATATCACTGATGAACATAGATGCAAAAATCCTCAACAAAATACTAGCAAACAGAATCCAACAACACATTAAAAGTATCGTACACCATGATCAAGTGGGGTTTATCCCAGGAATCCAAGCATTCTTCAATATACACAAATCAATGAATGTGATAAACCATATTAATAAACTGAAGGAGAAAAACCATATGATCATCTCAATAGATGCAGAAAAAGCTTTTGACAAAATTCAACACCAATTTATGATAAAAACCCTCCAGAAAGTAGGCATAAAGGGAATTTACCTCAACATAATAAAGGCCATATATGACAAACCCACAGCCAACATCGTTCTCAATGGTGAAAAACTGAAACCATTTCCACAAAGATCAGGAAGAAGACAAGGTTGCCCACTCTCACCTCTGTTATTCAACATGGTTTTGGAAATTTTAGCCACAGCAATCAGAGAAGAAAAAGAAATAAAAGGAATCCAAATTGGAAAAGAAGAAGTAAAGTTGTCACTGTTTGCAGATGACATGATACTATACATAGAGAATCCTAAAGACACTACTAAATAATGACTAGAGCTAATTAATGAATTTGGTAAAGTAGCAGGATACAAAATTAATGCACAGAATTCTGTTGCATTCCTATACACTAATGATGAAAAATCTGAAAGAGAAATTAAGGAAACAATCCCATTTACCACTGCAACAAAAAGAATAAAATACCTAGGAATAAACCTACCTAAGGAGACAAAAGACCTGTATGCAGAATACTATAAGACACTGTTGAAAGAAATTAAAGATGATACAAACAGATGGAGAGATAAACCATGTTCTTGGATTAGAAGAATCAATATTGTGAAAATGACTATACTACCCAAAGCAATCTACAGATTCAATGCAATCCCTGTCAAACTATCAATGGCATTTATCACAGAACTAGAACAAAAAATTTCACAATTTGTATGGAAACACAAAAGACCCCGAATAGCCAAAGCAATCTTGAGAAAGAAGAACGGAGCTGGAGGAATCAGGCTCCCTGACTTCAGACTATACTATAAAGCTACAGTAATCAAGACAGTATGGTACTGGCACAAAAAGAGAAATATAGATCAACGGAACAGGATAGAAAGCCCAGAGAAAAACCCACACACCTATCGTCAACTAACCTATGACAAAGCAGCCAAGGATATACAATGGAGAAAAGACAGTTTCTTCAATAAGTGGTGCTGGGAAAACTGGACATCTACATGTAAAAGAATGAAACTAGAACACTCCCTAACACCATACACAAAAATAAACTCAAAATGGATTGGAGACCTAAATGTAAGACCGGACACTATACAACTCTTAGAGGGAAACATAGGAAGAACTCTCTTTGACCTAAATCACAGCAAGATCTTTTTTGATCGACCTCCTAGAGAAATGGAAATAAAAACAAATATAAACAAATGGGACCTAATGAAACTTTGAAGCTTTTGCACAGCAAAGGAAACTACAAACAAGACGAAAAGACAACCCTCAGAATGGGAGAAAATATTTGCAAACTAATCAACGGAGAAAGGATTAATCTCCAAAATATATAAACAGCTCATGCAGCTCAATATTAAAAAAACAAACAACCCAATCAAAAAATGGGCAGAAGACCTAAATAGACATTTCTCCAAAAAAGACATACAGATGGCCAAGAAGCACATGAAAAGCTGCTCAACGTCACTAATTATTAGAGAAATGCAAATCAAAACTACAATGAGGTATCACCTCACACCAGTTAGAATGGGCATCATCAGAAAATCTACAGACAACAGATGCTGGAGAGGGTGTGGAGAAAAGGGAACCCTCTTGCACTGTTAGTGGGAATGTAAATTGATACAGCCACTATGGAGAACAGTGTGGAGGTTCCTTAAAAATCTAAAAATAGAATTACCATATGACCCAGCAATCCCACTACTGGGCATATACCCAGAGGAAACTATAATTCAAAAAGACACATGCACCCCAGTGTTCATTGCAGCACTATTTACAATAGCCAGGTCAGGGATGCACCCTAAATACCCATCGACAGACAAATGGATAAAGATGTGGTACATATATACAATGGACTATTACTCAGCCATAACAAGGAACGAAATTGGGTCATTTGTAGAGACGTGGTTGGATCTAGAGACTGTCATACAGAGTGAAGTAAGTCAGAAAGAGAAAAACAAATACCGTATATTAACGCATATATGTGGAACCTAGAAAACTGGTACAGATGAACCGGTTTGCAGGGCAGAAATAGAGACACAGATGTAGAGAACAAACATATGGACACCAAGGGGGGAAAGTGGTGGGGAGTGGTGGTGTGATGAACTGGGAGATTGGGATTGACATATATACACTAATATGTATAAAATGGATAACTAATACGAAAAAAAAAGAAATATGTAGAAGAAACATGTGAACTAAGTATAGGAAAATGAAATATGGAGGGAAGTTATTTTCCACAACAAAGGAGACTATCTAGTACACATTGTTTTGTAACCTGAGGAGAGCAACCCCAATTTAGATATTTATGTTGTAACCTACTTTTTTCACTTAAAATAGTATAATCTGTTTACCTGCCATTGAATCTTCTTCTAGAACATTATTTTAATAACATGCCATAATTTATTTACTCTGTCCTTTATTGTTGGACATCTACGTTTTTCCCAGTTTCTTGCTATAGGAAAAAATAACATAATATATACCCTCCTAGCCAAATTTTTATGCATATCCTTTATTTCCTTGGGATAAATTCCAGCAAGTATAATTATAATATAACTGCCTATCATAAAATTTCAAATATTGAAGAGCTATATAAAATAAAAGGCATACGTTCTTCAGAATTTTACGCTTCAGCAATAACCACTTTAAGTGGTGCTATGTATTTCTCATATATTTTTCTATGTTTATGCATATATTTTTTATTCTAGTTTTATTTTCTTTTAAGTTGAATCATTTTACTCTATTGCTTTGGAATTTGCATTTTTAACCTAACAATATACTATGGACATCTTATTAGCCACTTAGTAGCTGTATCACCTTGGGCAAATTTCTTATCCTCTGTGCCTGTCCACGCCTACCTCATAGCATCAGCGTGTGGATTGGATGAGTTATAGGAGTTGGCTTGTATCAGTGTCTGGCACATACTAAGCACTTGTATCAGTCAGGGTTCAAACAAAGAAGTAAAAGCAGTAGGAGGAATATGTATTTATCAATAATAAGAGATTTGTTACAGAGAGCTCGTCTTATACAGTTGTGGGAACAGGTTACACAGTCTGTAAGGCTGACATCTTTGTTTCTTATGCTGGAACTTGAAGTCCGCAGGGCAACCAGTCAGGAAGTGAAAATGGATATAAAGTGAGGGAGAGCTGGAACCCATGAGCACAAGCTGAACCGCAGAGGCTGGCCTAGAACCCAGGTCAGTTTCACTGCCTCCAACCTTGATAAAGTAGGGAGAAGCTTGTCCCCCTCATCAAGGAGCTAAAAAGACACCTGGCCCAGGAGATGGAGAAGATGAAGGAGGATGAGAGGGAAGGTGGAGCAGTTGCAGGCCCAGCTGTCACCTCACGCCACGGTGAGCAGCAGATAAGCATCAACAGTATGAGCTGCAGAAGCACCTGCTCTGATTTTCCAAGTGTAAAAATGCTTCACTTCCACCCTCCAAATCTTGCACAAATAGATCTCTTGTAGCCCACTCTAACCAGAAACATACATGGAAGGAATTCCTAGCCAAGTTGACACATTTTACAAAGCCACTACTACCAAGGTGTTATTATTGTTGTTATTTCTATATTTGATGTTACTGTTGTCAAAATCATCATCTTCTTCTCTTCAGCGAAGTGGAATATTCATTTTGGCTAGAAAAAAATGTTTGGGGATAAGGGAAGTGGCAAAAAAAAAAAAAGAGAGAGACTAGAAAGGTAAGGTAGGCTTGGTCATGCTGAGCCTAACTAGCCACATTATGGAGTTTGGACTTGTTCATGGGTGAGATTGGTCTATAGTTTTCCTTTCTTGTAGTGTCTTTATCTGGTTTTGCTCTTAGGGTATGCCGGCCTCATAGAATTAGTTAGGAAGTGTCCCTTCTTCTTCAATTTTTCTGGAAGAGATTGTAGAGAAATGGTATCATTTCTTCCTTAAATATTTGGTAGAATTCACCATCTGGGCCTAGTGCTTTATTTTTTGGAAGGCTATTAAGTATTGATTCAATTTCTGTAATAGATATAGGCCAGTTCAGATTATCTATTTCTCCTTGTGTAAATTTTAGTAGATTGCGTCTTTCAAGGAATTGGTCCATTTTATCTGTTATCCAATTTGTGGGCATAAAGTTGTTCATACTATCCCTCTATTGTCCTTTTAATGTCCATAGGATCAGTAGTGATGATGATGATCCTGCTTTCATTTCTGATATTAGTAATTTGTGTCTTCTCTAGCCTGGCTAGAGGTTTATCAATTTTATTGAGTTTTTCAAAGAACCAGCTTTGGTTTCATGGTTTTTCTCTACTGTTTTCCTGTTTTGAATTTTATTGATTTCTCCTCTAATCTTTATTATTTCTTTTCTTCTGCTTTATTTAGGCTTATATTAGCCTTCTTTCTCTAGTTTCCTAAGATAGAAGCTTAGATTATTGATTTTTAATCTTTCTTCTTTTATAATATTTGCATTTAATGCTATAAGTTTCTCTCCAGGCACTGCTTTTGCCACATCCCACAAATTTCATAAGTTGTGTTTTCATTTTCATGTAAAATACACGTAGTTTAAAATAATTTTAAGATTTGTCTTTGACACATGTATTGTTTAGATAGAAGTATGTTTGTTTAATCTCCAAATATTTTGTGATTTTCCACCTTTCTGTTATGGATTTATAGTTTCATAATATTTTAAGCAGTTGTATAGCATTTTGTTACATAGATATATCGTAATTTATATAAAATGTTTTTTAGACTTTTTGCTGTTATAAAATAATTTTTTAAAATATTTTATTTATTTATTTATTTATTTATTTGGTTGTGCTGGGTCTTGGTTACAGCAGGTGGGCTCCTTAGTTGTGGCTTGCCGGCTTCTTAGTTGTGGCATGCAAACTCTTAGTTGCAGCTTGCATGTGGGATCTAGTTCCCTGACCAGGGATCAAACCCGGGCCCCCTGCATTGGGAGCATGGAGACTTAACCACTGTGCCACCAGGGAAGTCCCTAAAATAATTTTATAATTAATATCCTGACACATAAGACTTTGTAACTGTAACGAAGTATGAGACGTGTTATACTAAGGGAGGTTTAGGATGCTCAGATAACACATAGCAGGGACACCTAATTTGGTCTAGGAAGCTCGAGAAAGCCTTCCTCAAAGAAAGCTATTTAAGCTGAGAGTCAAGTCGTTGTTATGGGAAAGCTAAGTGGAAAATATCAGGCAAAGGAAGGCCTGGAAGAGGAGGATAGGGAAAAGGTTGGAGTTGCAGGGGAGGAATAAGTGTGGAGAATGACTTGTTTCAGGAAGTGAGAAAGTGCATTTTGCCTGGAACAAAATGTTTGAGGATAGAGGAAGTGGCAAGAAAATGAGGCTAGAAAGGTAAGCTAGCTAACAAACCATATTAAAGGAATTCCCACACTGCTGAGGGCCCGGGTGGGTTCAGTCCCTGGTCAGGGAACTAAGATCCCAAAGTCCAAAAAAAGAATTTTTACTTTATCTTAAGAGTAAAGGAGGGCTTCCCTGGTGGTGCAGTGGTTGAGAATCGCCTGCCAATGCAGGGGACACGGGTTCGAGCCCTGGTCTGGGAGGATCCCACATGCCGCGGAGCAACTGAGCCCGTGAGCCACAACTACTGAGCCTGCGCGTCTGGAGCCTGTGCTCCGCAACGGGAGAGGCCGCGATAGTGATAGGCCCCTGCACTGCGATGAAGAGTGGCCCCCGCTTGCCGCAACTGGAGAAAAGCCCTCGCACAGAAACGAAGACCCAACACAGCCAAAAATAAATAAATAAATTTATTTTAAAAAAAAAAAAGAGTAAAGGAGAATGCTACAGCAGTGTTAACATGTGTGCATTAGTATCAATAGTGTTTGTAACTAACAACCCTATATTAAAGCAAGAAGATGATGGGATTCAGCTCGTGAAGCACTGAGAACAAGTACAAAGAATATAGAATCCCGGGGACTTCCCTGAGGGTCCAGTGGTTAAGACTCCTCGCTTCCACTGCAGGGGGCATGGGTTTGATCCCTGGGCATGGCCAAAAAAAAAAAAAAAGGAAAGAATAAAGAGTTTGGAATTAGAGCCCTACCTCCATCTTTTCCTAGCCGTGTGACCTGGAGCAAGTTAATTAACCTCTCTGTGCCACAGCTTCCTCTGGTAAATAAGGAAAATTATTTCTTCTTCATAGGGTGGTTTTCAGGAGTGAGAGAGAAAACTAAGGAAAGCTTCTGTCACAAAGGAGTTTCCTTTGATGTTGGTCCCTTTATCTTATGGACACCTACCTTAACTCAGTGAACCAAAAAAATCCCCTGTGCCCAGTGTAACAATTTTAGGTCGAAGAGTTTCTTTTGCAGAACTTTGCAATTCACAGTGTGGTTTAATGTACATTAATTGCCCTCAGGAAACTCCTAGATCAGAATATGAATGAGCTACAAAAGCAAGTGAAAATCTTAAAGGATAAAGAGAATCAACTGGAAATGACCAGTTCTCAGCAACAATCCAGAATTCAGCAACAAGAGGCCCAACTTAAACAATTGGAATATGAAAAAAGAAAATCTGATGAGGTAAGAAAGCAAATAGGTATGCTTCTCAGTTTCCCTATTCCCTTAGGCCTAATTGATAGCTAATAAGAGCTAATAATTATTGAACGCCTAGCACTTTACCCATTAAGTTTAGTCAGGATTCAGTCAGGAAAGCAGAATCTACTCTAGGTATTGCAAGCAAGAAGGAATTTAACACGGGGAATAACATGCTTACAGAACTGTTGGAAGGGAGAGGTAGGGGTAAGTAGAAGGTTGCCAGCTTTCAATAAATCCAGAAGTTCAGAAATCACAGGGAAACCAACTCCTGCAGCACCAAAGTGGGAGATTTGCAGGAACTCTCCCTGAAGCCCTTACAAAAGTCTCATCTGCTGTCTTCCCATTCATTTACCTGGTAGTGTTACCCGGATACTGGATTTGCCTCTTGGTAGGTGTTGAGCCGAAAGATACAGCCAAGCCAAAG
Source organism: Eschrichtius robustus (assembly GCF_028021215.1). Taxonomy (NCBI): domain Eukaryota; kingdom Metazoa; phylum Chordata; class Mammalia; order Artiodactyla; family Eschrichtiidae; genus Eschrichtius; species Eschrichtius robustus. The sequence goes on from NC_090826.1 coordinate 35,050,413, forward strand.
AACAGGAGAAGGAAGGATTTGTTACTTGCAGCAAGTAAGAACACCAGGGCTCTCTCCCAAAGCAGTGTCTCCTTGAACAGCAAAATTGGGGAAGTTTTAAGCTAAGGGTACATGCATATTCATGAAAGAGCTTGAGCAGAGGAGAATTCAGCATAGAATTGGGGCAAAGGTCCATAGAGTCCAAGCTTTAGTTGACTGAAGTCATGAGGGTCAACATCATCATTCTGTCCTCCACCTAGGTGGGGGTCTTACTTCCTGTAGAACTCAAAGACGTGTATCAGATTGTTATGTATATCCCTTGAGGAGGAACTAGGACTAGATTTATCGCTGAACTATTGTTTCTTGACTCCTTTTCCTTTGTTCTTACATTCCCTCACTTCCCTTAAGATCATTAATTACTGAGACCTGTTCAAGGACAAGCATTTTGGCCAGGCTTAGATCACAAAATGGATTAGACCAAAAATGGCTTCTGTCAAGAAAGCCATGCCTGGTTCTTTCTCCAGGGACCCCCTACCATATCTGCTTCCAGTAGTGCTAGAGGAGAACAGTGGCTTTTCCTGTGCTTTCTCCCATGCTTTCCAAACTGTGTGCAGCTGCCTTTCATTTGCAGAAACCAAACTGGAACTCTGCTGTCAAGGGAGTTTGGGAAATGTTTTCAGACTTCCAACCTTGCAGTGCAGGGGACAGCTTAGAAAAATAGGGGCCCTGGTAAGCAATGTCACAGTCCACTTTGTATAGTCAGCTTCCAAACAAACCCTTTTACCCAATATTTAACCTTATAAACAATAAGAGGAATAGTATGCTTGAGAAGCAAGAAGAACTACAATTCTCCAGCCTGTGGAAGGAAAACCACATTCACAGAAAGATAGACAAAATGAAAAGGCAGAGGACTTTATACCAGATGAAGGAACAAGATAAAACCCCAGAAAAGCAACTAAATGAAGTGGAGATAGGCAACCTTCCAGAAAAACAATTCAGAATAATGATAGTGAAGATGATCCAGGACCTCGGAAAAAGAATGGAGGGAAAGATCGGGAAGATGCAAGGAATGTTTAACAAAGACCTAAAGAATTAAAAAACAAACACCTAGAAGAACTAAAGCACAAACAAACAAAGATGAACAATACAATAACTGAAATGAAAAATACACAAGAAGGAATCAATAGCAGAATAACTGAGGGAGAAGAACAGATAAGTGACCTGGAAGACAGAATGGTGGAATTCACTGCCATGGAACAGAATAAAGAAAAAAGAATGAAAAGAAATGAAGACAGCCTGAGAGACCTCTGGGACAACATTAAACGCAACAACATTCACATTATAGGGGTCTCAGAAGGAGAAGAGAGGAGAAAGGACCCGAGAAAATATTTGAAGAGATTATAGTCAAAAACTTCCATAACATGGGAAAAGAAATAGCCACCCAAGTCCAGGAAGCACAGAGACTCCCAGGCAGGATAAACCCAAGGAGAAACACACTGAGACACATAGTAATCAAATTGACAAAAATTAAAAACAAAGGAAAATTATTGAAAGCAACAAGGGAAAAACAACAAATAACATACAAGGGAACTCCCATAAGGTTAACAGCTGATTTCTCAGCAGAAACTCTACAAGCCAGAAGGGAGTGGCATGGTATATTTAAAGTGATGAAAGGGAAGAACCTACAACTAAGATTACTCTACCTGGCAAGAATCTCATTAAGATTCAACTGAGAAATCAAAAGTTTTACAGACAAGCAAAAGCTAAGAGAATTCAGCACCACCAAACCAGCTCTACAGCAAATGCTAAAGGAACTTCTCTAAACGGATAACACAAGAGAAGAAAAGGACCTACAGACACAAACCCATAACAATTAAGAAAATGGTACTAGGAACATACATATCAATAATTACCCTAAACGTGAATGGATTAAATGCTCCAACCAAAAGACACAGGCTCGCTGAATGGATACAAAAACAAGACCCATATATATGCTGTCTACAAGAGACCCACTTCAGACCTAGGGACACATACAAACTGAAAGTGAGGGGATGGAAAAAGATATTCCATGCAAATGGAAATCAAAAGAAAGCTGGAGTAGCAATACTCATATCAGATAAAATAGACTTTAAAATAAGGAATGTTACAAGAGACAAGGAAGGACACTACATAATGATCAAAGGGATTAATCCAAGAAGAAGATATAACAATTATAAATATATATGCACCCAACATAGGAGCTCCTCAATACATAAGGCAACTGCTAACAGCTATAAAAGAGGAAATCGACAGTAACACAATAATAGTGGGGGACTTTAACACCTCACTTCCACCAATGGACAGATCACCCAGACAGAAAATTAATAAGGAAACACAAGCTTTAAATGACACAATAGACCAGATAGATTTAATTGATATTTATAGGACATTCTATCCCAAAACAGCAGATTACACTTTCTTCTCAAAGGGCACACGGAACATTCTCCAGGAAAGATCACATCTAGGGTCACAAATCAAGCCTCAGTAAATTTAAGAAAATCGAAATCATATCAAGCATCTTTTCTGACCACAAAGCTATGAAATTAGAAATCAATTACAGGGAAAAAAAGATAAAAAACACAAACATATGGCGGCTAAACAATACGTTACTAAATAACCAAGAGATCACTGAAGAAATCAAAGAGGAAATCAAAGAATACCTAGAGACAAATGATAATGAAAACACAATGATCCAAAACCTGCGGGATGCATCAAAAGCAGTTCTAAGAGGGAAGTTTTTAGCAATACAAGCCTACCTCAAGAAACAAGAAAAATCTCAAATAAACAATCTAACCTTACGCCTAAAGGAACTAGTGAAAGAAAAACAAACAAAACCCGAAGTTAGTAGAAGGAAAGAAATCATAAAGATCAGAGCAGAAATAAAAGAAATAGAAACAAAGAAAACAATAGCAAAGATCAATAAAACTAAAAGCTGGTTCTTTGAGAAGATAAACAAAATTGATAAACCTTTAGCCAGACTCATCAAGAAAAAGAGGGAGAGGACTCAAATCAATAAAATTAGAAATGAAAAAGAAGAAGTTACAACAGACACCACAGAAATACAAAGCATCCTAAGAGACTACTACAAGCAACTATATGCCAATAAAATGGACAACATTGAAGAAATGGACAAATTCTTTGAAATGTATAACCTTCCAAGTCTGAACCAGGAAGAAATAGAAAATATGAATAAACCAATCACAAGTAATGAACTTGAAACTGTGCTTAAAAATCTTCCAACAAACAAAAGTCCTGGACCAGATGGCTTCACAGGTGAATTCTATCAAACATTTAGAGAAGAGCTAACACCCACCCTTCTCAAACTCTTCCAAAAAATTGCAGAGGAAGGAACACTCCCAAACTCATTCTATGAGGCCACCATCTCCCTGATACCAAAGCCAGACAAAGATACTACAAAAAAAGAAAATTATAGACCAATATCACTGATGAATATAGATGCAAAAGTCCTCAACAAAATCCAACAACACATTACAAGGATCATATACGATGATCAAGTGGGATTTACCCCAGGGATGCAAGGATTCTTCAGTATATGCAAATCAATCAATGTGATACACCATATTAACAAATTGAAGAATAAAAACCATATGATCATCTCAATAGATGCAGAAAAAGCTTTTGACAAAATTTAACACCCATTTCTGATAAAAACTCTCCAGAAAGTGGGCATAGTGGGAACCTACCTCAACATAATAAAGGCCATATACAACAAACCCACAGCAAACATCATTCTCAATGGTGAAAACTGAAAGCATTTCCTCTAAGATCTGGAACAAGACAAGGATGTCCACTCTTGCCACCATTATTCAACATAGTTTTGGAAGTCCTAGCCACGGCAATCAGAGAAGAAAAAGAAATAAAAGGAATACAAATCAGAAAAGAAGAAGTAAAACTGTCACTGTTTGCAGATGACATGATACTATACATAGAGAATCCTAAAGGTGCCACCAGAAAACTACTAGAGCTAATCGATGAATCTGGTAAAGTTGCAGGATACAAAATTAATGCACAAAAATCTCTTGCATTCCTAGACACTAACAATGAAAGATCAGAAAGAGAAATTAAGGAAACAATCCCATTCACCATTGCAACAAAAAGAATAAAATACCTAGGAATAAACCTACCTAAGGAGGTAAAAGACCTGTACTCAGAAAACTGTACGACACTGATGAAAGTAATCAAAGATGACACAAACAGTTGGAGAGATATACCATGTTCTTGAATTGGAAGAAACCATATTGTGAAAATATTGGACTATACTACCCAAAGCAATCTACAGATTCAATGCAATCCCTATCAAATTACCAGTGGCATTTTTTACAGAACTAGAACAAAAAAATCTTAAAATTTGTATGGAGACACAAAAGACCCCAAATAGCCAAAGCAGTCTGAGGGGAAAACATGGAGCTGGAGGAATCAGACTCCCTCACTTCAGACTATACTACAAAGCTACAGTAAACAAGACAATATGGTGGTGGCACAAAAACAGAAATATAGATCAATGGAACAGGATAGAAAGCCCAGAGATAAACCCACACACCTATTGTCAACTAATCTATGACAAAGGAGGCAAGGATATACAGTGGAAAAAAGACAGCCTCTTCAATAAGTGGTGCTGGGGAAACTGGACAGCTACATGTAAAAGAATGAAATTAGAGCACTTCCTAACACCATACACAAAAATAAACTCAAAATGGATTAGAGACCTAAATGTAAGACTGGACACTATACAACTCTTAGAGGAAAACATAGGAAGAACACTCTTTGACATAAATCACAGCAAGATCTTTTTTGATCCACCTCCTAGAGAAATGGAAGTAAAAACAAAAATAAACAAACGGGACCTAATGAAAGTTTAAAGCTTTTGCAAAGCAAAGGAAACTGCAAACAAGACAAAAAGACAACCCTCAGAATGGGAGAAAATATTTGCAAACTAATCAACGGAGAAAGGACTAATCTCCAAAATATATAAACAGCTCATGCAGCTCAATATTAAAAAAAACAAACAACCCAACCAAAAAATGGGCAGAAGACCTAAATAGACATTTCTCCAAAAAAGACATACAGATGGCCAAGAAGCACATGAAAAACTGCTCAACATCACTAATTATTAGAGAAATGCAAATCGAAACTACAATGAGGTATCACCTCACACCAGTTAGAATGGGCATCATCAGAAAATCTACAGACAACAGATGCTGGAGAGGGTGTGGAGAAAAGGGAACCCTCTTGCACTGTTAGTGGGAATGTAAATTGATACAGCCACTATGGAGAACAGTGTGGAGGTTCCTTAAAAAACTAAAAATAGAATTACCATATGACCCAGCAATCCCACTACTGGGCATATACCCAGAAAAAACCATAATTCAAAAAGACACATGCACCCCAATGTTCATTGCAGCACTATTTACAATAGCCAGGTCATGGAAGCAACCTAAATGCCCATCGACAGACGAATGGATAAAGAAGATGTGGTACATATATACAATGGAATATTACTCAGCCATAACAAGGAACGAAATTGGGTCATTTGTAGAGACGTGGATGGATCTAGAGACTGTCATACAGAGTGAAGTAAGTCAGAAAGAGAAAAACAAATATCGTATATCAACACATATGTGGAACCTAGAAAACTGGTACAGATGAACCGGTTTGCAGGGCAGAAATAGAGACACAGATGTCGAGAACAAACATATGGACACCTAGGGTGGAAAGCGATGGTGGCGGTAGAGGGGCCGGGAGGGGTTGGCTGGTGGTGGGATGAATTGGGAGATTGGGATTGACATATATAAACTAATATGTTTAAAATAGATAACTAATAAGAACCTGCTGTATTAAAAAAAAATTAAATTAAATTAAAATTTTTTTTTTAAAAAATGAAGAATAGTATGCTTTCTCCTAATAGGATGCACTATCACTCATATAAATGAAAATGAAATCGCACAACTCAGATTGGGACTTGAACCCAGCCAAAACCCAGACTGGGACTTGAGCCCACTGTCTTAATTGAGATCACACACCTGGTCTCAGGACTTAATGAAGCTGAGGTTCTTCTGTCTCATCTCAGAAAGAATTCAGTGGATAACAAAGTGATAGGTAAGAAATGGATTTATTTAGAGAGAAACATTTTCCATAGACAGAATGCAGTCCATCTCAAAAGGCCAGAGCAGCCCTGGGAGAAACTCACTCCACAGACAGAGTGTGGGCCATCTCAGAAGGTGAGAGGCCCCGAAATATGACGTGGTTAATTTTTAAAGGCTGGGTAATTTCATAGGCTAATGAGTGGGAGGATTATTCCAACTATTTTGGAGAAGGGACAGGGATTTGCAGGAATTGGGCGACTGCCCACTTTTTGGACTTTTATGGTTGGCCTCAGAACTGTCACGGCACCTGTGGGTATGTCGTTTAGCTAATTACGACGAGCATATAATGAGGCTCAAAGTCTACTGGAAGTCGAATCTTCTGCCATCTTTGATCTAATCGGTTCCAACCAGTTTTTGTCGTATCCTCAACAGCTATGTCATTCTTTTAAAGGTTGTGCCCTGCCTCCTGTTTCATTGATACACTTAACTTCTCAGAGTCCCAGCAGCATCTGTGGTCATTTGGGGGTAATGTTAATTGCTGCTTCTTCAGTCTCAATCCACATGGATATACTGACTTTAAAACTTAATTATAAGTTAACTACCAATAATACAATAACACATGTTTTGCCAATGAGGTATAGGTTTGAAAAGCCACTCCCATTCCAGCTCTTGGTTTCTTTCCCATATTCTGGCTCTGAGAGAAAGAGCATCATATATCAATCAATGGTTAAAAGTTTAGACATCATCTTATCAGACATCACTGAACCTCAAAAGATGTTTTCACCTAGCCAGCATCATAACTACATCTTCCATAGGTCTTTCCACTGTTTTGCAGGTTGGTTTTTTTTACTGGATAGTGGGATATATGGTGAGACCAATGACTCTCATATATATGAGCCTTTGTTTCACTTCTCTTACTGTAAAATGATTTTCTTGGTCAGAAGCCATGTTGTGTGGTAGTATATCATGACAAGAAATAAAGAATTTGGTAAGTCCACAGATGGTGGTCCTGGCAAAAGTATTGTGGACCGAGAAAGCAAATCCATATCTAAAATGAGTGTTTCCTTACTATGTATAAAATAGATAACTAATGAGAACCTACTCTATAGCACAGGAAACTCTACTCAGTGCTCTGTGGTGACCTAAATGGGAAGGAAATCTAAAAAAGAGTGGATATATATATATACGTATGATTGAATCACTTTGCTGTACAGCAAGAAACTAACAACATTGTAAATCAACTCTACTCCAATAAAAATTAATGAAAAGAACAAAAATAAAATAAAATAAAATGAGTGTCTCTTTCACCGAGGACAAATTGTTGTTCTCTGCATGGTGGAAGGGGTCCAGTATAATAAACCTACTACCAGGTGACTGCCTGGCCCCCCAGTGGATGGTGCCATAACTGTTGCTCAACATTGATCTGTGCTTTTAGCAAGTTGAGTGGATTAGCCTTGGTGACTCCTTATAAAATATATTCCTGCCCCCATGCACTTTGTACGTGAGCCCACTGAGTGAGCAAATAGGGGATAGAAAAAGAGGCTAAGTGACATCCAGAATGTACTATTTTTTCCACCTGATTATTGAGAGCCACCTCTTCTGTGGAAGCCCTCTGCTGAGCAGAAACACATGTAACACATATATGTTCACACTCTAGGCCTGTGCTGTCTAATATTGTCTAAATTAATATCTAAATTTAAGTTAATTAAAATTACATAAAATTAAAAATTCAGTTCCTCAGACACACTAGGCACGTTTCATGTGCTCAGTAGCCACAGGTGGCAAGTGACCACCATGTTGGAGAGTGCAGACATAGAACATTCCCACCAATTGGACAGCATTTCTAGTCCAGGCCCCTTTTCCAGGCCTCTTTTTCATCAGTCCTCCAATATTATTCTTTCCAAATCCCTGATCATCTGGCCAAACTATTAGAAACTTTCTATAAATTAGCATAGGTCCATGCCTCTGGACATCTCCCTTTCCAGGCAAAGTGAACACAAGCTTTGCCCACTGAGACTTCCCTTCCCCCTGGTCTTAAGGGCTACCCCTCAGTTGGGGCTGTATGCCACAGCAGCCCTACTTTTTATTTTTTTAACAGCTTTATTGGAGTATAATTGCTTTACAATGTTGTGTTTGATTCTGCTGTATAACAAAGTGAATCAGCTATACATATACATATATCCCCATATCCCCTCCCTTTTGCGTCTCCGTCCCATCCTCCCTATCCCACCCCTCTAGATGGTCACAAAGCACTGAGCTGCTTCCCGCTAGCTATCTATTTTACGTTTGGTAGTGTATATATGTCAATGCTACTCTCTCACTTCCTCCCAGCTTAGTGGTTGCTGCATATTGTACAGAATCATACGTACATCAGGACCGAATTTATTCTTCCTTGGCTAACTGGTCATAGAACTCCCCATTAGGCCATAGGTTTGGGTTGAGAGAGGTGGTGATGCAATAGAAGTAAGTACCACTTGCTAATGCAGCTTGGAACCTTAAGGACCTGCTTGGGCTCAGTATTTTACATAGCAATTCTGTTTGAGGATGGAGTACTACTGCACATGCCCAGCTCAATGCTCAGTGGATAATAGAACACCTCGTTACGAGAGTAGAACACCTCGTTTCAGGAAGGGCAGCTCAGGTTACTTGATACTTGATTTCTCACAGCCAACCATTCAGTCTCCGCCAGGGCCAGTCACAAGCAAGGACCTTTCTCAAAAGGCAAAGAGTTATTATGGGAGGAGAGATGACTTTCCTCCCAAATCATAACATTAAACTACAGTTTTCCAGAGGCTCTATATTGCTTCCTCAGCTGCCATGGAAACTTGGAGCAACTTTGGGTCTGCTGGGTCATAAAGCCCAAGTGGCAAAGCAGTTTGCACTGCAGCCTGGCACAGCACAGATCTTTGTTTTGCTTTGAGCACCACTAAAACCATACAGCCTTGAAGGTTGCTTGATAAATGGGTTGAAGGCAAAGGTGGTATAAGTTGATTCTAGACTCTGAAGAGGCATTCCAAGCACTTGGCCTTTTCTACCATCAATAGCCCTCAGGTCAGAAAGCCAACAAAGAGAATCTACTATTCCAGATTGTCTAGTTTGACTGTACATTCAAGAATTGGGGAATAATCACTGAGGAGATTCACAAACCCACTAGGCCCATCATGAAACCTACACTGAGCTAATGAATCACTGCAGACATACTCTAAGACACTCTGTGTGTTCAAACTCCATTTTCCACCTTACTTCTTTAAGCCCCCACTCTGAATTGTGAACCTTAGTCTCATTTTGGGTTCCAAGGTATTAGTGTTGAGTGAGAACCACTGTACTGTATGTAATTCCCCCAAAGTCTAGATAGTTCCCTTTCTCCAATGCCCAGTCACCTGGGTAAAAGGCCACAGGCCTCTTTGCGGAAGGCTTGGGAGAAGATCACATGCTTGTGGCCGCATCACACACAAGGTTCTTCCTGAAGACAACCTAGCAAAAGGACTCTGGGTCTGAACTGACTCAGGTCTGGGGATTGAGTAAGAGGCCATTACTCTCCATTGTTGTCATTCAAATTGGGCCTCTGTTCACCAGACCCAGGTGCATTTATTTATTTATTCATTTATTTAAAAATACAACTCAAGTAAAACTTTAATAGGCTGTTCATCTATTTTAGTCCTGTAATCACTGTGAGCAATTAACTACAACCAAAGATTGCTATGAGTCAAACCATTTGGTTAAATCTCTGGCCCTATTATCTAATAAGAGTAATAATGCCCACCGCGTATCAGGGGGTTAAACATTGCCACTTGACCTCTGACACACTGCAGTACCATCATCCCCACTAAAATCAGGGCTTCAATGTTGGCATCTCCCACCATCATCCTCAGTAGGAGAGCATTATAGAGCATTTCAAGGAATCGGGTGCTCCCCTCACCAGTGTATTTGGCAAAGCCTTGGTGAGAGGAGTGTCTTCTGAGTGATGTGTGGGTCATAGTGATGAGGTGGGTGAGCAGGTCACCCATGACAAATCTACTCCAAACGTCCTATCTACTTAAGACTTTGGATTCTTTCCTCTCTTATACCAAGGAAGTATGGCATCTTAATGTCATTTAACACAGGTCACTGTTGAGTCCAAGTTTCAGTCCACCAACCAAGCAAACTATTAAAGTCACGTTAGATGTTAAAATTAACACATTAAATCCTGAATCTCTGGTAAGTGCATCCATGTCAATAAATTCAGCCTATTCAACATTATATTCCTTTCTCCCTAGTATAATGCCCTACAAATACAGACCTACCTGTATTCCTCAGGTTTCTGCCAATTTAATTTGGCAGAATCTTTCCATTCTTTCAATATGGCAGTCCTCCTAGGTCAGTCCCTATACTCAACCCCCACTCCCCAGGATGGGCTGGGATCTGACTCTAGTTGTAGGGTTGGAGGCAAAGAGAAGCGGTAGTGGTATAGGGTGGGTGTTAAGAATAATAGGTATCCTTGCACAGGTAGCTGCCTCAGGTGGAGTCAGTAGAGTCCTCGATGCAAGAGTGGTTAATCTCCTGAGACAGCAGGACTGCTTATGCTGATAAGAGGGGCTCAGTAGGATTTCTAGGTCCAGGGTGCTCAAAGTTATTGGAATCCTGTCAGATGTTCTCGTTCCCAATTCTCAGATTTGCATGTATTTCCAAATAAAGCACTATTTTTCACATAAGAGATGTGGCAAGGCTATGAAATCAACTTATGCTGCGATTCTGCAACCTACTTGATGAAATTTGGGTTTTGGATATATTGACCTGCTGCCTACATGAAGGACGTGCTCTGGGTTTCTGAGTATGCCTTGTTCCAATAATTAAATCGCAAGTTGGACATTTTCTCCTCTGAGGCTCATTAACATGGTCAGGTGCGGCTAGCCACCCCACACTCCTTGGAGTTCTCAGTGCCTCTGTAACTTTGCAGCAGTCCTGTGGTCTGCCAAAGCACTTCACCACAAGCAACTATATTATAATTTAATCAACTTTTCTGTCATGGATTACTAGTATTAGTGACAAGATTAAACTGCCTTCAAATCCAACCAGCTCAGATACCAAGTCCAGACTCCCCGGAGCCACTTCTAGAACAAAATACTTCATTAGTCAGGGTTAGGTCAGGAAAACAGCTTTCACTCTACTTCAAGCTGGAAAACTTTCTATATGTGGAATTAAATGCTCACAAAACTACTGGAAAGGTTGGGGGAACAAAAGTCAAGGAAAAGAGCTATTGGCTTTCGGGAATTCTGGAAGTGCAAAGTCACAGGACGCTACTATGATTTCCATAAGCCTTTTTCAGCAGAAAGGCTTTGCCAGTTTACATTTCGTCAACATCAAACCTTTATTCAGCAGAGTATTCCCATTTTTTTTAATGTTTTTCAGCAGCTCAAGAGCAACCAGGAATTGTCAGAGAAGCTGTCTGGGTTGCAGCAGGAGAAGGAAGCTCTACGTGAAGAGTATGGGCAATTTTTGAAGCAGCTTGATGTCCATGTGAGGTAAACAAAAACAAGTTCCCTTTAGAAGACTGTGAGCTACTTCTTAGGGAGCCAGAGCAGGGGATGCTCGCAGAAGTGACCTTTCAAGAACACCAACACCATTTTCCTTCGTTCCCAGAATTTCTATCTATAGGGCTTTTCCTAGGGAGATGTGGGGCCTCATTTCTTCCCAAGAGAGGGAAGGGGAAGGGAATTACTATTTATTGAGCTCTAGTGGTATCTAACATCTTGCTCTTCCCCAAATACACCCCCTCACTTGCCTTCAGCCTTCTTTTTCCCTCGCGTACTTTCCTCAGTCTGGACCACGCTCTCCCTATTTCAACTCTTCATTCTCAGCCTAGCAGTCACCTCCTCAAGAAGCCTTTCTTGACACCTCCGGCCTGGGTTGAGTGAGGTGTCACTCTTTGTTTTCCTGTAGCCTTTTGTACATGGCTCTCTGTAATTATTTAAGAACTTGCCATGTTGTTGTGAAATAACGTGACTCACACCTGTCTTCCTCACCAGACTGTAGGTTTTAAAGGACATGGGCCAAGGTCTTACTCATCCTTTTATCCACAGGCCCTGGTATATAACAGGTGCTCAATAAAACTTTATGTTCCCAAACTACCTGCTCTTTCTTCCATTCCCTGGTCATCATCCTACCAGATTCCTCCTGCTCTCCTCCTCTCTGAAGTGTAGCTTAGTAGTTCAGAATATGGACTCTGGAGCCATATTGCTTGGGTATAATTACTGGTTCTACTAGGAACTAGCTGTGACCTTGGGCAAGTTAAATAACCTCTCTGTGCCTGAGGTATCTCGTCTTTAATATGGACAAAATAGCCATTCCTATCGCATAAAGTTGTTATGAGAATTAACTGAATGAATATATGTAAAGCGTTTACTTAGAACAGTGTCTAGCACACAGCTGTTATTATATCTACTTATTTTTAGTTTTTCTCCATGACCCACCTCTCTGCTCCGAGCTCTGCGCCCCTCTGCTCTATTCTTTCTATAGGTTGAAGTTTCTTATTCTCTTATGTTCTCACTCACCTACTATGTTGATGGTAGTCATGATAATGATTTAAAAACCATTTTCTGAAACTCCAGACCTTTGGTTGCAAAGCAACACTGTTTTAATCAGTGTATTTCATTCCTTGACCAGTGGTCAGCGCCAAGCAAGAACTTTAGCAAAACAGCTCAGGTTAATTCTAGGCCTGCTGGAATCAACCCTCACAACATAGCCCAGATTTAGTTAAGAATTATCCACTGGTCCTGTGATTGATGTTTTCATTCAAAGTAAAAAAAACCATTTTTGTACATATATTTTTCATTTTAAAAATTATTTTTATAGAGTAAATTCCCAGGTGTGGAATTACTAGTCCAAAAGCTGGAGCTATGGATCATAAAATGTATTATCAAACATTCAGAAGCATCCTACCAAAATTTTCTGCCGTCATTATATGAGTAACAATTTCACCACATCCGAATTTGCATTGGGTGCTACTTTAGGTGGGGGAGGGCTCTGATGAAACTTTCCCCAGTGTTCTTTCTTTTAATTGAGGTATAATTTACATATACACCGATTTTAAATGTACAATTTGATGAGTTTTGACAAATGTACTGTTTGATGAGTTTTGACAAATGTATACACCCACCTAACCACTAGCCCAATCAAGATACAGAACATTTCCATTATCCCTTTAATTTCTCTCCTACCTTTTTGCTGTCAGTCTGTATCTCTTGCTCCTCCACTTCCTCCCAGGCATCCACTCTTCTGATTTCTGCTTCTCCTAGAATTTCATCAAAATGGAATTATACTGCGTGTGATCTTTTGTGTCTGACTTTTTTTTTAAAATAAATTTATTTATTTTTGGTTGTGTTGGGTCTTCGTTGCTGTGCGTGGGTTTTCTCTAGTTGCAGCAAGCGGAGGCTACTCTTTGTTGCTGTGCATGGGCTTCTCATTGTGGTGGCTTCTCTTGTTGTGGAGCATGGGCCCTAGGCGCAGGGGCTTCAGTAGTTGTGGCACGTGGGCTCAGTAGTTGTGGCTCACGGGCTCTAGAGCATAGGCTCAGTAGTTGTGGCACATGGGCTTAGTTGCTCCGCGTCATGTGGGATCTTCCCAGACCAGGGCTCGAACCTGTGTCCCCTGCATTGGCAGGCGGATTCTTAACCACTGTGCCACCAGGGAAGTCCTGTGTCTGACTTCTTTTGCTCAACTTACTCTATGATTTTTAATGCTCAGTTATAGACATTTCTTTGATGGCTAGTGAGGCTGAATAGTTTTCCATATTATTTGTCCAAACCCTTTAGGACAGTGGATGCTAACCCTAGCTGCACATGCATGGGCCCCAACATAGATTAATTAAATCAGAATCTGTGAGGATAGGGCTTAGGGATCAATACTTTTCTAAAATCATCCCCATGTGATTCTGATGGGCACCTAGGGTTGAAAACTACAACTTTAGGAAAGAAAATGGAAGGGATTGTCAAAACTCTAGGTTCATTTTTGTTTTCATTCCCCTGATCCCACTCCTGACCTTTACAAACAATGCTTATTTTTTTCCATGTTTTCCCAGCTAATCTTCCAGAGGAACAAATTCCTTGCCTTTTTGAAATAAAAATAAATGAAAGACCATCTGGTTTTATATAAACATAAGCAAAAGTTGTCCTTAAATTTTAGAACATGAGTATTGTGCTGTCTTATTGTACAAATTAACAAAGCCAAACATAAACTTAGAAAATCCGCATGTTCTTCAGGCAAGTTGGCCAACAGAACTTCTGGCTAAACTAATAGGTGTGTCAAATAACCAGGCTGCTATGGAAGGGAAGGCTCTAAGCTCTCCCCAGCTGAACTGCATCCACATACTCTTCAAACCATGTAGCACTACTGAAAGAAGCCTGAATATCAAGCAATAGGAGCCAGTTAGGTCAAGTATAATACATTCACTTGATGGAACATAATACAGCTGTAAAAGATGGTGGCCATGAAGACTAGATAACAACATGGGAAAATGCTGTGATACAATAAATGAAAAGAGCATAAGAATTTTAATGTAGACAGTGTTTTAAAAAAAGATGCTTATAAAAAGACTGGAAGGAAATACAAGAATATTGTAATACTGATCATATGGGAGTTGGGTTTTTTCCCAAGATTTTCTATAATTTATAATCTTTAAAAAATAAATTAATATTTTAATAGTCCAAATGGCAGGATAAGAGAGACAGCAGCTGTCTGGCATGGAAGCTGCAGACGTGGGTTTTAATATCCCAGGGCAGAAAGGGTAAAAGCAATTCCAGAAATACATGTTGTGTTTCAAATGATGTCAAAAATCAGAGGAACTGTGAACAGCTGGGAAACTCAGAGAACAACAGGTGTACTGTTAGATAGTGTTAAACCTCTGAAGCTATGGACCAGAAGATGCTGAAACCCGGTGATATCTTTTGCCAAGCTCTTCCTAGTATAAGGGAAAATGAGAACATTTATGAGATAGAAGTATCTCCCTGTAAAGAACATAAGTCACAATCTGCAAGAATAGGTACCTCATATTATGTAGTGGGTGCTGCAAGGGCCACAGAACTGAACAGGTCTAAGGCAGTTTTATGAACGCAGGTATCTAGAGCAACTCTATTAATTAGGATGTAGGTTGAGTTGCTGCAGCAGAGACACTGAATAAGAATGTCTTTAAAAGGGGAGGGTTTTCTCTCTTACCTAAAAGTGCAGGATGGATATGGTAGCTCCATGTTTCCGAAATCTAGACTCCTTCCTTGTTGTTGCTCCAGCATCTTTAGCACTTAGCCACATAGTTCAGGTGGTTCACCACCATATCCACATTTCTTCCAACAAGAAGGGAGAAAGAGGGAACAGCAAGGGCATTCCATTCTCCTGGAAGGCACACTACTTCCACTCCGGCTGTTGGCCAGGACTTATTCCCATAGCCTCATCTAACTGCAAGGAAAGCCAGAAAATGCAGTTCCTATTTGAGCAACCAAGTGCCAAGCTAAATCCGTGGCTCTATAATAACAGAAGAAGGAGAAAGTGGATTGGGGACAATCCCCACAGTCAGTCACTGCCACGCGCACTGACAAGCTGGTGACAAGGCCCGGTATGCATGTCTCTGGCTTACCAGAATTCAAACTTCTCCGCTTGGCATCTGGCTAACAGCTAAATTAATCTTCTAAGGGAAAAATATACAAAATGATTCTTCTTTTTTTTAATTTTAATTTTATTTTTTTGGCTGCATTGTGTCTTAGTTGCTGCGCGCGGGCTTTTTCTCTAGTTCCGGCAAGCGGGAGCTACTCTTCGTTGCGGTGCGCGGGCTTCTCATTGCGTTGGCTTTTCTTGTTGCAGAGCACAGGCTCTAGGCGCACAGGCTTCAGTAGTTGTGGCTTGTGGGCTCTAGAGCGCAGGCTCAGTAGTTGTGGCGCACAGGCTTAGTTGCTCCGCATCATGTGGGATCTTCCTCGACCAGGGATCAAACCGGTGTCCCCTGCATTGGCAGGCAGACTCTCAACCACTGCGCCACCAGGGAAGTCCCTACAAAATGATTCTTTTATTTACAATCAGCAAGTAGGAGAGAGAGGGGTGCTATTTTGGAAAATGGAAGAGTCTTGCAAAAACACATTTAGAGGTAAGATATAACTTACAAGAACATAAGACTCTCTTGGAGTAGCTATTCCATCATAGTTTGACTAGAATTAGTACCTAAATAAGTCTGCTTTGCTCTTCCCCTCCCATCTGGTTCCTAGTTTTTATGTAAAACAAAATATCTCAAAGAGAAATTGACAATATCCGGTTTGCCTGGCTTTGCTGGTATTATAGCACTGGGGCATAGTCAGAGATCACAGCCTCTGGAGTCAGATTCTTCTCTGTAAAAGTAACTTCCCTCTGTGTCAGGAGTCCTCAAGACCACCCTCAGGTCTGGAGATTCATTAGGACTTACAGATCTTAGGAAAGCTTTTACATTCATGGTTATGGTTTATTACAGTGAAAGGATACAGATTAAAATCATCAAAGGAAAAAAGCGTGCAGCGAGAGTTCAGGAGAGACAAGATGCAAGCAAGCTTCCCACTGTCCTCAGTGGAGTAGTACGGGCAGTACTTAATTCTCCCAGCAACGTTGTGTGACAATATATATGAAGCATTCCCAGCCAGAGAAACTCACCTGAGCCTTGACATCCAGAGATTTAATCGGGGATTAGTCAGGAGGACAGAGAGAGCTCCTGTGATTGACCTTAACTACTTAGTCTCCAGTTCTCCAACCCCTGAAAAGTCGAACTGATCCAGCATGGCCCAGGCCCATGGTGAACAAAAATGCATTCACCATAAATCATTTTGTTAGCATAAAATATCTGGTGTGGCCCAAAGCCACAGGTATACAGAGACATTATTATCAGGCAGGATATTCCAAGGGCTTAGAGGTTGTCTCCCAGGAGTCAGTCAAGGACTGGAAACCCAGACCCAATGAGTTTACTGCACAGCATCCATCTCCTGGGTCATAGAGTGAGGACATCACCTTCACAAGTTTGCTTTAAAAGTACGCGAGGTGTCTTGTGAAAAGCCTGGAGCACACGTTAGTTCCCTTCACTTAGTTAGGACTTCCTCCAGTTTGAGTGTCAGAGCCCCAGACGGTTGACATAGGCAAACTGCCCAGCATCATAGGCCTGAATGACTGTGCCCTCCCATGCCTACACTGACAGAGAGCAGATGCTTCATTCCTTAAACACTTTTCCTTTCAGTTAAAAAGGCATTATTCAAATTTCTAGGCAATCAGGGAAATCAGAGGCTAGAGAGAGCATTAGAATACTCTTTTGTTTGTTTAGTTTTTCTGTTTTTAAGATATCAGGATGTAATTGACCACAGATAACAAAAAACCTGACTAATATATTTAAACAAACTTTTTTTTTTCTTATGTAACAAGAAATTTGGAGGAAGGTGATTATGAAGATTGATTCAGCTGCTCAGTAGCGTGCTTAAGGACAGGCTCTTTCCCTCCTTCTCCTCTGCCATGCTTGGCGGGCTGATGGCTTTGTCCTTAGGCTTCACACCTCATGGTTACAAGGCAGCGGCTGTAGCTGCAGGTAACAGCCTCGGCAGGAGGGCAGCCAGAGCAGAGAGAGACCTTTGCTCCAGTTCTCAGCTTTTCCTGAAATGCCCAGCAGGACTTATCTGTCTCACACACCCAATCCCCACCTCAACCCACCCGGCACACACCTGGGGCCAACCCACCTTCCTTGAGATCAAGGGATCCTTATGGATACCTAAATGAACTTGAGTTCTGTTAGCAGAAATGAAGAAAGGCCATACTGCCCTTACAGCCTGCCACAAGTAGTCTGATTACAATGAAACAGAAGTAGCGAGGAGGTCCCCCAAGGGTTTCTCCCAAACTTTAGCCTGCATCAGAACCCCCTGGAG
The DNA here is from genome assembly GCF_028021215.1 of Eschrichtius robustus. Taxonomy (NCBI): domain Eukaryota; kingdom Metazoa; phylum Chordata; class Mammalia; order Artiodactyla; family Eschrichtiidae; genus Eschrichtius; species Eschrichtius robustus. The sequence continues at coordinate 35,068,426 of NC_090826.1, forward strand.
GACCCAGTAAAACACAGATCCTCCTCCAGACTTTCTTATTCTGTAATTCTGGGATAGAGCCTGAGACTTTGCATCTCTAACAAGTTGCCAGGTGATGATGGTGTTGCTGGTCAGAACACAGTTTGAGGACCATTGCTATTGGCTTAGAGCAAACCTAGTTTAGGAACATTAGCTAGAGCAATGGTTTTCAGTAGGGGATAGTTTGCCTTCCAGGGCAAGGGGACACTTGGCAATGTGTGGAGACTTTTCAGGTTGTCACACTGTAGAAGGTGCTACTAGCATCTTGTGGGTGGAGGCCAAGGATGCCGCTAAGCATTCTTCAAAGTACAGGTCAGCTCTCTACACGAAAGAATTATCTGGCCCAAAAGGTCAGTAGTGCAGAAATCCTGGTTCAGAGTGATTTTGTGTTATTAGACCTCATAGGTTTGATCTCGGAGAGGCAGCAGTGAGCGGTGGCGCGAAGCTAGAGCTTAATTCCCTGCCCAGGAATTGAACCTCGGTAGCCTGTATGAAAACCAGGAATCCTAGCCACCAGACCCCCTGGCTCTTGCCCGCAGTGAAAAATGCATTTCTCACGGAGGCAAAAACTATAAAAAAGGGTACGAAGTTTGTTATTAGAGACATACCACAACAACAAGTGGGAGAGCACACAGAGAAACAGTTTGTTTAGTTAAGATAGAAGCAAGGCAGAGATTCACACCCGGGGAGAAAGGGTGTGGGTGTCCTCCCTGATGAGGAGTGCAGTAAAGAAGCGGTTAAATCATTTACATAGGGCAGTTCTTCCAGGTCTTTGTATACCTTTGGCCAATTACCTGGTTTCTTTTTCCACACCTGACCTGCCCTAGCACCCTCCCCAACATGCGTGCGCAACTTTTTTCCAAGATGGATTCCAGCCCAGAGGCCTATGGCGCCGCCTTAGCATCACATATTATGGGGTGGTGCCCCCTCCTTTTTGACCCCCAAGGAGGCTTTCTGCGCATGTGTAGTGTCTCCCTTGCCCCAAGGATAGGAAATGTATGACCTCTTGATCTTTTCCTCAAACGGGGTTTAGCCCTTCTCTGTCCCTGCCATGACTGTTATCTTAAGGCATCCACAGGAGACAAAGCCTGACTCTTTACCCTGTTTCTGCTGTTACTTCCATTTCGGAGAGCAAACAGGAGGCTGGCTGTAAATGCCTAACCTGGAGCCCACCTATCTCCTGTCTCAGGAAATGCAAACAGGAGGCTAGTTACTTGTAAGTGTCCAGCCGGAAGCCCACCTTTTTCTCGCCCCAAGAAATGTGAACAGGAGGCCAGTTGTAAATGGCTACCCTGGAGCCCATCTATCTCCTGCCTTAGGTTCAAAGTGAAAGTTCTTAATTTTTAATTTGAAGAAGCACTTTCTGAGTAACAATATTCTTATTTGGAAAGCACAATCGTCTTCAGAGCAGTTTGCCTAGTGGTGGTATGCAGGATTTAATCTATTTTCTTGTTTACTCAGGTTAGCTGTTGTAGTAGCTTGAAATGGTAACTCAGATTTTTGTTGTCTTTCTTTTAATAGCAGGTTTATTGAGATATAATTCACATACCATACAATTCACCCATGGAAAGTGTACAAATCAGAGGCGTTTAGTTGTACATCCATCGCCACAATCGATATTAGAACATTTCATTACCCCAAAAAGAAACCCTTTAGCTATACCCCCCAGCCCCAGGCAATCACTAACCTACTTTCTTTCACTCTATATTTGTCTCTTCTGGACATTTCATCTGAATGGAATTGTAAAATATGTGGTCCTTTGTGACTGGCTTCTTTCACTTAGCATAGTGCTTTCAAAGTTCATTCATGTTGTAGCATGTATCAGTACTTCATTCCTTTCTGTAGCGGAATAATGTTCCATTGTACAGATACTCCATATTTTGTTCATCGATTCATCAGTTGATGGAAACTTGGGTTGTTTTAACCTTTTGGCTGTTGTGAATAGTGCTACTATGAACATTCATGTACAAGTTTTTGTGCGGACGTATGTTTTCATTTCTCTTGGGTATATACCTAGGAATGGAATTGCTAGGTCATATGGCTCTACGTTTAACCATTTGAGAAACTGCCAGGCTTTTTCCATTTGCCATTCCTACCAGCAGTGTATGAGTGTTCCAGTTTCTCCACATCCTTCTCAGCACTTGTTATTATCTTTCTTTTTTATTTTATCCATTCTACTAGGTGTGAAGTGGCATCTCATTGTAATCTTGATTTGCATTTTCTTTATAGCTAATGATGTTGAACATCTTTTCATGCGTTTATTAGTGGTAAGTCAAATTTATGTCAGAATCAGAGTAAGAGTCTTGAGCAGAGACATATAGAATTGGCATTTAAAAGTCTAGACTCAAGGCAAGGACTGAGAGCAAACCCAGTTATCTGGAAAATAGACAAGATAGAAGTAGTGGGTTATATCACTGTCCAAGGGTGTAGCCAAGAACTAGAAATGTTTAAATTGATGGCTGAATCAGTGGAGCAGGATTCCACATTTTTAGATGTCAGGGATCAGAAGTCAAGGAGTTTCCTGAGTTGGGGATGACTGAATCTTGTGTTATTTAGGAGGTTGTACTTGGTCCATTCCCCCAACTTGGGGGCAAGAAGTCCTGCAGATGTGAGGCAGGACAAGTCTCCATCTGTGGTGCCAGTCCCTGACAAAGCAAGAAGAGGAAACCCAAGAAAGGTGCATACTGAGGAGGCAAAATAGTTTTCACTGTGTTCAGGTGCACCTATATTTAAATTTGCTTTTGTAGAAACTATAATGAGAAGCATCACCACCACAAAGCCAAGCTTCGCAGAGTCAAGGATCGTTTAGTTCATGAAGTAGCTCTCCGAGATGAGAGAATCAAACAACTTGAAAATGAGATTGGAGCCCTGCGGCAACAAATGGAAAAGGTGAGGGGAAAAGGTGGAGAGCTCACTGGTGATGCTGGTGTTGGTCATCTGGAGAAAGCCCATTCGTTTTTTAATGTATTTGTGGCCTCTTCATAGCCCAGGTTTCCATTTCTTTTCTTTGCACCCTTTTTCAATTTGAGTAATTGTTTAAGCCCTGCCCCAAAGTGTGTAAGACTCATAGTGATGCTAGATCAAATTAGACACTGAAAATATTCTGCACTGCTGCTTAGGACTAGTGTCTTGCCTTCAAATGAAAATATCTTCTTAATCACCCTGCAGCAGAGACTTCCAGACCACCCTCCGTAACTCATTCCTACTTTATGCAGCCTTCATTTTGCCTCACACTTCTGTCAGTTTTAAATGGCAGTGAAAACAGGTGACCCCTATTCTTTTATCAGTCCTTGACTGGTGCCTTCAGGCTGTTTTCTAAATATCCCTGGTTTCTTTGTTTGTCTTGTCGCCCCTGTGACTTTCTAGTGTGTGGGTAAAAAGGAAATGGGACAGATGAATGGGATCAAATGACAAATGGCCTTGAGAGCATTAAACTACATCGACTCAAAATGGAGAGCAACTGATTTGGCCAGGAATGTTTCCCTTCTGGAGATCCCCAGCCCATTTCAGAATTTTGAAAACATTGTCCTTGGTCCTAAATTACTCATTTCTTCACCCAACAAATTTTCATCATACCACCACTATGTGCCAAGGATACCAAAACAGTTGATGTAAATTCAGTTATTCCATGGGCTATTATAGGACTCCAGGGTAAGAATCCTTAGATTACACACAGAAAACATCTGAGGATTATAACAGATGGGTCACCATTGTTGTGTTTTTAGTTTTAAAAAATCCTCTTGATACTCTAAACTGTAGTAAAAAAGGAAAATATGTTAGATTTTGCAGTACCCTCCTATTTTGGCACTAATTAATCCAACTTTTAAAGACTCAGATCCACAACTAGGAAGACAATATAGAAAATATAACAGAAGAAAGTAGCAACCCTGGTTCATGGGCCCCCCAGAAATATCACCAACCTATTCTGTATTACCCATTCTTCCTTGTGATGCCTGCCTTCCACTTCCAGGCGTACATGGCAAAACCAGCCTCCTGCTTTCAGCAGGCATGTTTCCTGACTGTACTGTGTTCCAGTGTACCCCCAAAATTCATGTCTACCCAGAACCTCAGAATGTGACCTAATTTGGATGTAAGGTGTTTTCAGGCATAAACAGTTAAAATGAGGTCATACTGGTTAGCGTGAACCCTAAATCGGATATGACTAGTATCGTTATAAGAAGAGGAAAAGACACACACAAAGACAGACACAGGGCAAGAAGGCCATGTGATGATAGAGGCAGAGATCGGAGTCATGAAGCCACAAGCCAAGAAACACCAAGGATTGCTAGCAACTACCAGCTAGGAGAGAGACATGGAACTGATTCTCCCTCAGCGCCCCCAGAACTAACCCTGTCCACACCTTACTGGCCTCCAGAACTGTGAGAAAATAAATTCTTGTTGTTTTAAGCTACCCAGTTTGTGGTAATTTGTTACAGCTGGCCTAGGAAACTAACATATCTGCCCAAAAAACCACAGGCCTCCATGAAATTAACTGGAGACTGCAAGTAAGCAGAGGCGAGGAAAGAGTGGTAGGTGTTGGCCTTGGACAGACTTGGATGCAAAGTCTAGCCCTGCCACTTGATAGTTCTGTGACCTTGCCCGAGTCCCTGTGCATCATTTTCTTCCTCTGTAAAATGGGGAAATAATCCCTACCTCACAAGGTTTTCATGAGGATTAAAATACAAAATGCCTAACATGGGACCTGGCACATATAAATTTTCATAAATATTATTTTCTTCTTAGTGTAAAATCTCTTAGAAGCATGTTAATCAGTAGATGTACCACAGTGGTACAAACCTGGAGCTCCTGATTTTACTTATTTTAGGGCCCGTGAACCAGAGCCCCAAGCATACAAAAGCTGGGCTCACTTTCTAAGCACCTAATCTCCAGAAAATAATGCCACTTTGGGGGGCTTCATTCCTTCAGCCTTCTCTTTATACAGTGAGCCAGCTTAGTCCTCTGACTGTGTGACCACCCAAACCAGATTTCCCCAGATATTTGATCCTATTATTACAGCAGATGTCCTGATTTTTTGGTTCCAAAAAATTACAGTATTTCCAACGGACAGGGTGTCAGTAGCCTGCCCCACTCAATTTCCTTTCTAATCCAGTTATAACTGCAGAGAGCATTATTTGTGGGGTAGCTGCTTATATTCTCAATCCTTATCATAAATATATTTAAATAATAGCAGGCAAGACTATTGTTAGACATTGAAGGGTCCTGGATGAAGGACTTTAAGATCTGGAAGAGCTTGTTTCAAAACATACTGTAATCTCCTTCCTTACAATTCCTTAATAATAGATGGACAGCCTTTCTTTCTTTCTTTCTTTCTTTCTTTCTTTCTTTCTTTCTTTCTTTCTTTCCTTTCTTTCCTTTCTTTCTTTCATTTTGAATTATAAATGACATAACATTTTATTAGTTTCAGGTATATAACGTAATGATTTGATATTTATATATATTGCTAAATGTTCACCACAATAAGTCTAGTTAACATCCATCACCACACATAGTTACAAATTTTTTTCTTGTGATGAGAACTTTTAAGATCTACTGTCTTGAGGAAATCCCAGAAGGAGGCAGAGGACAAATTGCAACCTGTACGGAACAGGAGGTTAAAGGTGCTGATTCTCCAAGGAGGGAGATTGCTAGTAAAGGGGCTGGAATGGCGAACCCGAGCACAAGGAGATGAGAAATGAGGTTTTAAGATTCTTACTAAGAGAGGATTAACCAAGATGGCGGAGTAGAAGGACGTGCTCTCACTCCCTCTTGCGAGAGCACCAGAATCACAACTGGCTGCTGGACAATCTTTGACAGGAAGACCCTGGACTTCACCAAGGAGGATACCCCATGTCCAAGGACAGAGGAGAAGCCACAGTGAGACGGTAGGAGGGGCGCAATCAGAGTAAAATCTAATCCCATAACTGCTGGGTGGGTGACTCACAGACTGGCGAACACTTATACCACAGAAGTCCACCCACTGGAGTGAAGGTTCTGAGCCCCACGTCAGGCTTCCCAACCTGGGGGTCCGGCAACGGGAGGAGGAATTCCTAGAGAATCAGACTTTGAAGCCTAGTGGGAATTGATTGCAGGACTTCGACAGGACTGGGGGAAACAGAGACCCCACTCTTGGAGGGCACACACAAAGTAGTGTGCGCATCGGGACCCAGGGGAAGGAGCAGTGACCCTGGGGGAGACTGAACCAGACCTACCTGCTGGTGTTGGGGGGTCTCCTGCAGAGGCGGGGGGTGGCTCTGTTTCACTGTGGGGACAAGGACTCTGGCAGCGGAGGTTCTGGAAAGTGCTCCTTGGCGTGAGCCCTCCCAGAGTCTGCCATTAACCCCACCAAAGAGCCCAGGTAGGCTCCAGTGTTGGGTTGCCTCAGGCAAAACAACCAACAGGGAGGGAACCCAGCCCCACCCATCAACAGTCAAGTGGATTAAAGTTTTACTGAGCTCTGACCTCCACAGCAACAGTCAGCTCTACCCACCACCAGAGCCTCCCATCAAGCCTCTTAGATAGCCTCAACCACCAGAGGGCAGACAGCAGAAGCAAGAAAAACTACAATCCTGCAGCCTGTGGACCAAAACCCACAGTTACAGAAAGATAGGCAAGATGAAAAGGCGGAGGGCTATGTACCAGATGAAGGAACAAGAAAAAACCCCAGAAAAACAACTAAATGAAGTGGAGATAGGCAACCTTCCAGAAAAAGAATTCAGAATAATGATAGTGAAGATGATCCAGGACCTCGGAATAAGAATGGAGGCAAAGATTGAGAAGATGCAAGAAATGATTAACAAAGACCTAGAAGAATTAAAGAACATACAAACAGAGATGACCAATACAATAACTGAAATGAAAACTACACTAGAAGGAATCAATAGCAGAATAACTGAGGCAGAAGAACGGATAAGTGACCTGGAAGACAGAATGGTGGAATTCACTGCTGCGGAACAGACTAAAGAAAAAAGAATGAAAAGAAATGAAGACAACCTAAGAGACCTCTGGGACAACATTAAACGCAACAACATTCGCATTATAGGGGTCCCAGAAGGTGAAGAGAGAGAGAAAGGACCAGAGAAGATATTTGAAGAGATTATAGTTGAAAACTTCCCTAACATGGGAAAGGAAATAGCCACCCAAGTCCAGGAAGCGCAGAGACTCCCAGGCAGGTTAAACCCAAGGAGAAACACGCCGAGACACATAGTAATCAAAGTGGCAAAAATTAAAGACAAAGAAAAATTATTGAAAGCAGCAAGGGAAAAACGACAAATAACATACAAGGGAACTCCCATAAGGTTAACAGCTGATTTCTCAGCAGAAACTCGGCAAGCCAGAAGGGAGTGGCATGATATACTTAAAGTGATGAAAGGGAAGAACCTACAACCAAGATTACTCTACCCGGCAAGGATCTCATTTAGATTTGATGGAGAAATCAAAAGCTTTACAGACAAGCAAAAGCTAAGAGAATTCAGCACCACCAAACCAGCTCTACAGCAAATGCTAAAGGAACTTCTCTAAACGGAAAACACAAGAGAAGAAAAGGACCTACAAAAACAAACCCAAAACAATTAAGAAAATGGTCATAGGAACATACATATCGATAATTACCTTAAACGTGAATGGATTAAATGCCCCAACCAAAAGACATAGACTGGCTGAATGGATACAAAAACAAGACCCATCTATATGCTGTCTACAAGAGACCCACTTTAGACCTAGGGACACATACAGACTGAAAGTGAGGGGATGGAAAAAGATATTCCATGCAAATGGAAATCAAAAGAAAGCTGGAGTAGCTATACTCATATCAGATAAAATAGACTTTAAAATAAAGAATGTTACAAGAGACAAGGAAGGACACTACAGAATGATCAAGGGATCAATCCAAGAAGAAGATATAGCAATTATAAATATATATGCACCCAACATAGGAGCACCTCAATACATAAGGCAACTGCTAACAGCTATAAAAGAGGAAATTGAAAGTAACACAATCATAGTGGGGGACTTTAACACCTCACTTACACCAATGGACAGATCATCCAAAATGGAAATAAATAAGGAAACAGAAGCTTTAAATGACACAATAGACCAGATAGATTTAATTGATATATATAGGACATTCCATCCAAAAACAGCAGATTACACGTTCTTCTCAAGTGCGCACGGAACATTCTCCAGGATAGATCACATCTTGGGTCACAAATCAAGCCTCAGTAAATTTAAGAAAATTGAAATCATATCAAGCATCTTTTCTGATCACAATGCTATGAGATTAGAAATGAATTACAGGGAAAAAAACGTAAAAAAGACAAACACATGGAGGCTAAACAATACGTTACTAAATAACCAAGAGATCACTGAAGAAATCAAAGAGGAAATAAAAAAATACCTAGAGACAAATGACAATGAAAACATGATGACCCAAAACCTATGGGATGCAGCAAAAGCAGTTCTAAGAGGGAAGTTTATAGCTATACAAGCCTACCTCAAGAAACAAGAAAAATCTCAAGTAAACAATCTAACCTTACACCTAAAGAAACTAGAGAAAGAAGAACAAACAAAACCCAAAGTTAGCAGAAGGAAAGAAATCATAAAGATCAGAGCAGAAATAAATGAAATAGAAACAAAGAAAACAATAGCAAAGATCAATAAAACTAAAAGTTGGTTCTTTGAGAAGATAAACAAAATTGATAAGCCATTAGCCAGACTCATCAAGAAAAAGAGGGAGAGGACTCAAATCAATAAAATCAGAAATGAAAAAGGAGAAGTTACAACAGACACCGCAGAAATACAAAGCATCCTAAGAGACTACTACAAGCAACTTTATGCCAATAAAATGGACAACCTGGAAGAAATGGACAAATTTTTAGAAAGGAATAACCTTCCAAGACTGAACCAGGAAGAAACAGAAAATATGAACAGACCAATCACAAGTAATGAAATTGAAACTGTGATTAAAAATCTTCCAACAAACAAAAGTCCAGGACCAGATGGCTTCACAGGTGAATTCTATCAAACATTTAGAGAAGAGCTAACACCTATCCTTCTCAAACTCTTCCAAAAAATTGCAGAGGAAGGAACACTCCCAAACTCGTTCTATGAGGCCACCATCACCCTGATACCAAAACCAGACAAAGACACTACAAAAAAAAAAAAATTACAGATCAATATCACTAATGAATATAAATGCAAAAATCCTCAACAAAATACTAGCAAACAGAATCCAACAACACATTAAAAGGATCATACACCACGATCAAGTGGGATTTATCCCAGGGATGCAAGGATTCTTCAATATACGCAAATCAATCAATGTGATACACCATATTAACAAATTGAAGAAGAAAAACCATATGATCATCTCAATAGATGCAGAAAAAGCTTTTGACAAAATTCAACACCCATTTATGATAAAAACTCTCCAGAAAGTGGGCATAGAGGGAACCTACCTCAGCATAATAAAGGCCATATATGACAAACCCACAGCAAACATCATTCTCAGTGGTGAAAAAGTGAAAGCATTTCCTCTTAAGATCAGGAACGAGACAAGGATGTCCACTCTCACCACTATTATTCAACATAGTTCTGGAAGTCCTAGCCACGGCAATCAGAGAAGAAAAAGAAATAAAAGGAATACAAATTGGAAAAGAAGAAGTAAAACTGTCACTGTTTGCGGATGACATGATACTATACGTAGAGAATCCTAAAACTGCCACCAGAAAACTGCTAGAGCTAATTAATGAATATGGTAAAGTTGCAGGATACAAAATTAATGCACAGAAATCTCTTGCATTCCTATACACTAATGATGAAAAATCTGAAAGAGAAATTATGGAAACACTTCCATTTACCATTGCAACAAAAAGAATAAAATACCTAGGAATAAACCTACCTAGGGAGACAAAAGACCTGTATGCAGAAAACTATAAGACACTGATGAAAGAAATTAAAGATGATACCAACAGATGGAAAGATATACCATGTTCTTGGATTGGAAGAATCAACATTGTGAAAATGAGTATACTACCCAAAGCAATCTACAGATTCAGTGCAATCCCTATCAAATTACCAATGGCATTTTTTATGGAGCTAGAACAAATCATCTTAAAATTTGTATGGAGACACAAGACCCCGAATAGCCAAAGCAGTCTTGAGGCAAAAAAATGGAGCTGGAGGAATCAGACTCCCTGACTTCAGACTCTACTACAAAGCTACAGTAATCAAGACAATATGGTACTGGCACAAAAACAGAAACATAGATCAATGGAACAAGATAGAAAGCCCAGAGGTTAACCCACGCACCTATGGTCAACTAATCTATGACAAAGGAGGCAAAGGTATACAATGGAGAAAAGACAGTCTCTTCAATAAGTGGTGCTGGGAAAACTGGACAGCTACATGTAAAAGAATGAAATTAGAATACTCCCTAACACCATACACAAAAATAAACTCAAAATGGATTAGAGACCTAAATATAAGACTGGACACTATAAAACTCTTAGAGGAAAACATAGGAAGAACACTCTTTGACATAAATCACAGCAAGATCTTTTTTGATCCACCCCCTAGAGTAATGGAAATAAAAACAAAAATAAACAAATGGGACCTAATGAAACTTAAAAGCTTTTTCACAGCAAAGGAAACCATAAACAAGACGAAAAGACAACCCTCAGAATGGGAGAAAATATTTGCAAACGAATCAACGGACAAAGGATTAATCTCCAAAATATATAAACAGCTCATTCAGCTCAATATTAAAGAAACAAACACCCCAATCCAAAAATGGGCAGAAGACCTAAATAGACATTTCTCCAAAGAAGACATACAGACGGCCACGAAGCACATGAAAAGATGCTCAACATCACTAATTATTAGAGAAATGCAAATCAAAACTACAATGAGGTATCACCTCACACCAGTTAGAATGGGCATCATCAGAAAATCTACAAACAACAAATGCTGGAGAGGGTGTGGAGAAAAGGGAACCCTCTTGCACTGTTGGTGGGAATGTAAATTGATACAGCCACTATGGAGAACAATATGGAGGTTCCTTAAAACACTAAAAATAGAATTACCATATGACCCAGCAATCCCACTGCTGGGCATATACCCAGAGAAAACCGTAATTCAAAAAGACACATGCACCCGAATGTTCATTGCAGCACTATTTACAATAGCCAGGTCATGGAAGCAACCTAAATGCCCATCAACAGACGAATGGATAAAGAAGTTGTGGTACATATATACAATGGAATATTACTCAGCCATAAAAAGGAATGAAATTGAGTCATTTGTTGAGAAGTGGATGGATCTAGAGACTGTCATACAGAGTGAAGTAAGTCAGAAAGAGAAAAACAAATATCGTATATTAATGCATGTATGTGGAACCTAGAAAAATGGTACAGATGAGCCAGTTTGCAGGGCAGAAGTTGAGACACAGATGTCGAGAATGGACATATGGACACCAAGGGGGGAAACCTGCGGTGGGGTGGGGATGGTGGTGTGCTGAATTGGGCGATTGGGATTGACATGTATACACTGATGTGTATAAAATTGATGCCTAATAAAAACCTGCAGTATAAAAAAACAAACAAACAAAACAACTAATTCTAAACTTTCATTGGGTTATTTGTATGGAAATATGTTAATATAAATGTTTCAGACATTACATGAAATTTCTAAAAATCTTGTATTTGTATGGAAATATGTTAATATAAATGTTTCAGACATTGTACGAAAAAAAAAAAAAAGATCTACTGTCTTCACAACTTTCTCATATGCAATACAGTATTACTAACTATAGTCATCATGCTGTACATTATATCTTTATGACTTATTAATAACCGGAAGTTTGTACCTTTTGACTGCTTTCACCCATTTCGCCCACCCCTCTCCACCTCTGGCAACCACCAATCTGTTCTCTGTATCTATGAGTCTGGTTTTTTTTGTTGCTTGGGTTTTTTTAGATACCACATATATGGACAGTCTTTTCTGAATGATCTGTATTAGTACCTTATTAAAAGAAAGAAAGTTGCCCCTCTTAACCCTGTGATTCACCCATCTACCAGAGGTGATTTTTCTCCTCCCATCCCCACTCGCTCCCACACCTGGCAGGTGGAAACAAACACAAATAGGTGAAGGCACTTGCCTGTTACCATTGACAGGTTCTTGGTGAAGTGAGAAGGGCAGTTCTACACTTGTGAGCTTCTAAACTCCTCACCAACAGTGATATTTACTAATATCTGCTGACTCAATATAAGAATGTTCGTGTTTTTTCACAAAATATAATCCTTTATCATTTTAGCTATAACTTCGCTAGCTATTGCTTCCAGGGAAAACGTTGGTAGAAAATGAAACATGGTGTCAAGCTAGAAATCATTTCAGCATCATCACTGCAAGAATATTCTCGGTACCTGGTTTACATGCTGAACTTGCCAAGCCAACTGAGACCCTGACATTGGTTGTCAGGTGAGGTGGCTAGATTCCCATCTTCCTCCCTTTGCCTTAAAAAGACTATAACTACAAAGCAGATGGAAATGTGTCACCTGGAAATCTTTCTCAATATGGAGATTCAGAGAATTCAGTTTATTTGTTAGTGACTCGATACCTATGGAATTAGAATACAGATGAGAGCATTGGGACCTTACTGGGAGTTGAGCGTTCAGATATTTTTAAATGTTAACCCAAAAGAATGAGTAAATGTCCAAACAAAATACGTGACATAAAATAACCAAGATAAATAGAAGAACCATCTAGCTGACAATTCAGCAAACAGACAAAGACAGACTAGAAGACAGGAGAAAAGAAGTTCACAAGGCAATTTGCTGTCAGAGTTTAGAAACAGGCTGATGCTCTTAAATGTGTGATTCTTTTTCCTGCTGGGGTAATTAGGGGGCTTTATTATCCCTAGGAGAAGGCATTCCAGGACCAGATCACCACCCAAAATGATATCCTGCTCCTAGAAAAGAGGAAACTTCTGGAGCAGCTCACAGAGCAAGAGGAATTGATCCACGGCAATAAATGGATAATATCTTCCATCCAGAGCAGGTAGGTGCCTGCCTGAGTCACCTGTCAGCTCCACAAAGCGGAGGTTTCTCCCTCCACAAAGAGATCTTTCCAGAGGTAGTCCTTTGAGTTTGCGGCCTATCTGATAACTGTTTCTCTGCCATTCTGCTGTTTTTAGCAGTTCATACAAGTGGCAGAGTTGTGAAATTAAAGAGAAAAATATCATGGAGAAGGCGGGCTGGGCATTCAGATAGGCTCTTTCATGGCAACATTGCCTCCTGAGGACCCAGCTATGCTCATTCGGGCCCATCCCTTTGTGTGTGTTGACACTCATGTTTATCATTTGGGACCTATGGAATCAAGGTATAGACCAAGAGAGAAGCAGGCTGGCATCCCAGCTCAATGACTTTCTGGTTTTATCTTCTCACGCAAGTTACTTTCCCCACTCTGAGCCTCAGTTTCCTCATCTGCAAAATAGGCTTCATAACAGTATCTCTTTTATGGGGTTGTTGTGAGGATTAAAGGAGCTAATACATGAAAAGTTTTAAGTGCTTACTGTGTGGATAGGTTGCAATACCTAACGTACATGGTAAGTACTTGGTAAATGGTTGCTGCTGCTACTACTATTTTTACTTCTACTACTACTACTACTACTACTACTACTACTACTACTGAAACAAAAGCATGGGATGACTGAGATTAGAACCAGATGTAGGCTGTGTATGAACAGTGTTCATACACAATGTATGGCTGTGTATGAACCAGATGCAACCAGATGAACAGTGTTTGAAGGGATGCAGGGTCCCTCCCCTAAATGGGATCGTATCCTTCCTTAAGTTTCTGGAGGGCTGGAATTGTGCCTTTCGTATTCTTGCATATAGTGTGTCTCTGTTCTCAGTATGTATTTAATGACGGTGTACAAGCCGGAGGCTTATTCATTTTTCACTTGGTCTTGGAATATGGTGGGAATTATTCTGGCAAAGTTGGTTCTAAAAACTGGCAGTGGGCTAAGACGCAGAACTAGTGGGAAATGGGAGAGAGTTTTTAGGAAGGATACAGAAATGTTTAGTTATGCCTCTGATTTATGCCATCCTTAGAGTACTTTTCCTGGATAAAGAAAATAAGCAGCTACAGGAAAACAGTCTCCGGCTCACCCAGCAGGTTGGTCTCTTAGAGCGGATCATAAGGAGCATCCAGATCCGCAGAGGGGAGGTAAGCCTTGCTGTTCTCACTTTCCTTCATCTTCTGCAAGTAGCTGTAGCCTGCACTTGGCCTCACGGTGGACTGCAGCGAAGAGGCTCGCCGGCTGCACACCGGGGCAGCAGGCCTTCAGACTGCTCTGGACCAGCTTTGCTCTTCACTGGGTCAGCCTTTGTCCAGCGTGCTCCTCCTGTGTGATCCCAAAGCAGTTCGTGTATGCCTCCTAGCTTCTTCCTTAACACCCTGTATTGTCATCACCTTTTCACTTCTCTATCTCATCGTCTCAGCAGCGACATCCTGGAGGGCAAGGGTTGCATCTCATATGCCATTGTATCTGTGGACAGGTACTCCATAAATATTTGAGAATGAACGGATGTTAAATGTCCTCACACAGATGCCTCCTTCTCAGCTATCCTGTTTAACATGTATTATTCTTGCCCCAGCTGAGAGATGAGCCCATCTGAGGCTCAGAAAGGTAAAGTGAAGCTAGTCTGCTCTGGCAAGGAGTTAAGCCTAAGGAGAACATCTGAGTCAGAGGAAAGCAATTATGTTACAAAAAAACCGTGCTGGCAAGTAGCCAAGTCCAGAGAGCTGCAGCAAATAAGGCTCTCTGTTCAGATGAGGTCCAGAGTCTGGCTGGTGAGCAGTCAGCCAGAGGGACTTCAGTAAGCAGAGCTGCATTCTGACTCCAGGATAGAGGCTGCTTGCTTTCTTCCCTGGCTTGTATCACCTGCTAGGCGTTTCTTCCTAGGATATTTCACAGTAGATCCTGCTCGTTGGGTACTATTGCTATAAGCGTTAAGGCCTGCATCATGTTTGGTCTCAGGAAGGTGATAGTTTCCAAGTTTTTGAGTTGTTTTGCAGATTTTCTTAAAAGTAGAACTGCCACAAAAACAGAAATATAGATCAATGGAACAGGATAGAAAGCCCAGAGATAAACCCACACACACGTGGTCACCTTATTTTTGATAAAGGAGGCAAGAATATACAGTGGAGAAAAGACAGCCTCTTCAATAAGAGGTGCTGGGAAAACTGGACAGCTACATGTAAAAGAATGAAATTAGAACACTCCCTAACACCATACACAAAAATAAACTCAACATGGATTAAAGACCTAAATGTAAGGCCAGACACTATAAAACTCTTAGAGGAAAACATAGGCAGAACACTCTGTGACATAAATCACAGCAAGATCCTTTTTGACCCACCTCCTAGAGAAATGGAAATAAAAACAAAAACAAATGGAACCTAATGAAACTTCAAAGCTTTTGCACAGCAAAGGAAACCGTAAACAAGACGAAAAGACAACCCTCAGAATGGGAGAAAATATTTGCAAATGAAGCAACTGACAAAGGATTAATCTCCAAAATATACAAGGAGCTCATGCAGCTCAATATCAAAAAAACAAACAACCCAATCCAAAAATGGGCAGAAGACCTAAATAGACATTTCTCCAAAGAAGATATACAGATGGCCAACAAACACATGAAAGGATGCTCAACATCACTAATCGTTACAGAAATGCAAATCAAATGTACAATGAGGTATCACCTCACACCAGTCAGAATGGCCATCATCAAAAAATCTACAAACAATAAATGCTGGAGAGGGTGTGGAGAAAAGGGAACCCTCTTGCACTGTTGGTGGGAATGAAAATTGATACAGCCACTATGGAGAACAGTATGGAGGTTCCTTAAAAAACTAAAAATAGGGCTTCCCTGGTGGTGCAGTGGTTGGGAGTCCACCTGCCAATGCAGGGGACACGGGTTCGAGCCCTGGTCTGGGAGGATCCCACATGCCGCAGAGCGACTGGGCCCGTGAGCCACAACTACTGAGCCTGCGCGTCTGGAGCCTGTGCTCCGCAATAAGAGAGGCCGCGATAGTGAGAGGCCCGCGCACCGCGATGAAGAGTGGCCCCCGCTCGCCGCAACTAGAGAAAGCCCTCGCACGGAAACGAAGACCCAACACAACCATAAATAAATAAATAAATAAATAAATAAATAAATAAATAAATAAATAAATAAATAAATAAATAAATAAATAAATAAATAAATAAATAAATAAATAAATAAATAAATAAATAAATAAATAAATAAATAAATAAATAAATAAATAAATAAATAAATAAATAAATAAATAAATAAATAAATAAATAAATAAATAAATAAATAAATAAATAAATAAATAAATAAATAAATAAATAAATAAATAAATAAATAAATAAATAAATAAATAAATAAATAAATAAATAAATAAATAAATAAATAAATAAATAAATAAATAAATAAATAAATTTATTAAAAAAAAAAAAAACTAAAAATAGAACTACCATACGACCCAGCAATCCCACTACTGGGCATATACCCTGAGAAAACCATAATTCAAAAAGAGTCATGTACCAAAATGTTCATTGCAGCTCTATTTACAATAGCCAGGACATGGAAGCAACCTAAGTGTCCATTGACAGATGAATGGATAAAGAAGATGTGGCACATATATACAATGGAATATTACTCAGCCATAAAAAGAAACGAAATTGAGTTATAGTGAGATGGATAGACCTAGAGTCTGTAATACAGAGTGAAGTAAGTCAGAAAGAGAAAAACAAATACCGTACGCTAACACATATGTATGGAATCTAAAAAAAAAATGGTTCTGAAGAACCTAGGGGCAGGACAGGAATAAAGACGCAGATGTAGAGAATGAACTTGAGGACATGGGGCGGGGGAAGGGTAAGTGGGACGAAGTGAGAGAGTGGCATGGACATATATACACTAACAAATGTAAAATAGATAGCTAGTGGGAAGCAGCCGCATAGCACAGGGAGATCAGCTCGGTGCTTTGTGACCACCTAGAGGGGTGGCATAGGGAGAGTGGGAGGGGGACGCAAGAGGGAGGAGATATGGGGATATATGTGTATGTATAGCTGAGTCACTTTGTTATACAGCAGAAACTAACCACTGTAAAGCAATTATACTCCAATAAAAATGTTAAAAAAAAAAAAAAAGTAGAACTGCCAGATGATGTGACCTAATTTCCAACAGTTTATGTCTTTGCTTGAGCTACAACTGTTCTTAATTGTCTAGTCATTCACTCTTTTACTTAATCATTCATTCAACAAACATTTATTTATTTATTAAAGGGAACTTTATTATTTTTATTCATTTATTTTTGGCTGTGTTGGGTCTTCGTTGTTGTGCGGGCTTTTCTCTAGTTGCAGCGAGCGGGGGCTGCTCTTCATTGTGGTGCGCGGGCTTCTCATTGCGGTGCCTTCTCCTGTTGCAGAGCACGGGCTCTAGGCACGCGGGCTTCAGTAGTTGTGGCACACGGGCTCAGTAGTTGTAGTTCACGGGCTCTAGAGCATAGGCTCAGTAGTTGTGGCGCATGGGCTTTGTTGTTCTGCGGCATGTGGGATCTTCCCGGACCACGGCTCGAACCTGTGTCCCCTGCATTGGCAGGTGGATTCTTAACCACTGCGCCACTGGGGAAGCCCTCAACAAACATTTATTAATTCCAAGAACTGTGATAGGTCCTAGGAATATGGAAGATAGTTCCTGTTTTCAGAGACCTTCAGTCTAGTAGAAAAGGACAGACACATACGTGAATAAATGCTATAGTATTGTCGGTGCTGAGTTACAGGCCTTAAAGGAGTATTTTTTAGGACCAGTGGTTTTGAGATCCACAATATTGTCATCAAATCAAGATAAGAAATGTCACATGGGTCAGAACCAGAGTACATCAAGCTCAGTATCCCACGTGTGACAAAGGTACCAAGTTGTAACATCTTGACACCTATTGGAATAAACTCCAAAACTGTTTATAAACTTAGAATCTTAAGGATCCTCCAATCCAATCCTCTCATTTTACACAGGAGGGAGATAAAACCCAGAGAAGTTGAATGATATGTCAAAGACCACGTAGCTACTGCTTACATTTCTAAGATCTGTTGATTCTCAGTGATTACCACATATGCAAATAGATCAGTATATAGATCCCTGAGATCAGACATATCCTAGGTTGCTTCCTTTCTTGGGGCTACAGTGGTGACAGCTTGACATTCGTTGGGTGCTTACTATGTGCCTGGGACTGTTCTAAGCATTTTATGTATATTATCTCCTGTAATCCACAAAATAATCTTATGTGAAAAGCCTGTCATTCCCACTTTCACAGTTGAAGAAACTGAGACCTGGAGAGGTGAAGTGACATTATTGCCCAAGGTCACATAGCTGATAAATAGAAAAACAAGGACTGAAAACAGCACTCTCTGGTCCCTGCTCTTAGCCACTATCTCATAATACTCCAAGTCAACTGTTTCCCTTGCAGGGGCATTGGAGTAACCAGGGACATAGCCTTTGTAATAGACCATGTTGCTGCCTGTATTGTAATTCCATCTTTCTTCTCAGTTGGCTTATAAACTCCAAGAGAGCAGGAACTCTGCCCATCTTGTTACCCATTGTATCCCAAATACTTGGCACCTGGGTCACGGCAACAACTTCTTAACTCATCTCCTTTCAGTCTTTCCTCCTCTTCTAATCTGCCCCGCCCACGCCACTAGACCCATCATTGTGAAACACTGCTTGATTTCATAGTACTTCACATCAAAGAGTTTCAGAGACTGCCTTTGTCTATAAGACAAAGTTTATTCGTTCAACACATATTTATGGACCATATACAGTGTGCCAGGCCTCATGCTGTTCCCCATGTGGTTTAAATATGATGGTGAACAAGAGATACTGTCTGTCTTCCCAGAACTCGGGCCCAGTGAGAGTGACAATCATGTAACTTGCAACTGCCATGCGCTAAGTTCTACAAGAGCAGTAGGCCCAGAATGCTGAGGAAGCAGGGGGAGTGGTGTCTCAACCTGTCTGGGGTGGCTAGGGAAGGCTTCCGGAGTTATTGATGTCTAAACCAGAACTGAAGCCACATAAGAACTTTCCATATTCCAAATACCTTTCTGACAAACCTGATCAAAAGAAACTAGCCTATTCACCGTTTCCCCAAAAGCTCTGCCGTTTCCTCCCCTGAATCATGTATTTCCCTTGCTTGGGAAGACACATCTCATCTCCCCTGTCCCATCTTCCCAGGCTTTGTCTTTTGAAGTTCTATGGTTCTTATAGTCTATGGCCGGAGGGGTCTTTAGAAAATACATGTAGTCTGAGCTGATGACTCAACACTGTGCGAGGATTTCCCGCAGTCTTCAGAATAAAACCCGCATTTTCTGACATGGTCTTTATATGCTCTGTGAGTAGGCCTCTGGTCTGTTTTGGTCTACATTTTTCTGAGAAAGAATATTTGGTTTTTAAAGTAATGGAGCTCAAAACAGTTACGTGTTTTTTATGATTTAAAGGGACAGAAAATGTTTACCAGAGTATTAGGAACTCATCAAATAGAATGGAATGATTATATCAGCTAACATGAGGTAATTCATGTAGAAAAGTGAATATAAAAAGCAAGCTAACAGTGAAAAGCACTAATATAAAAAGTATGGCATTTAATTTTTTTGTTGTTGTTTTTTGTAAATAACTGCTTAACTGCTTAAATGTTATTAAACCTCTCTAATATTTGGTCTCTTCGCTTTTTTTTTTTTTTTTTAATTTTTATTTATTTATGGCTGTGTTGGGTCTTCGTTTCTGTGCGAGGGCTTTCTCCAGTTGCGGCAAGTGGGGGCCACTCTTCATCGCGGTGCGCGGGCCTCTCACTGTCGCGGCCTCTCTTGTGGCGGAGCACAGGCTCCAGACGCGCAGGCTCAGTAGTTGTGGCTCACGGGCCTAGTTGCTCCGCGGCATGTGGGATCTTCCCAGACCAGGGCTCGAACCCGTGTCCCCTGCATTGGCAGGCAGATTCTCAACCACTGTGCCACCAGGGAAGCCCAGTTATTATTTTTAAAATAATTTTATTTATTGAGGTAACATTGGTTTATAACATTATATCAGTTTCATGTGTGTAACATTATACCTTGCCTTCTGTATACACTACAGCGTGCTCACCACCAAAAGTTTAGTTTCCATCCATCCATCCCCCTTTTGCCCATTTCACCCTCCCACACCTTCCCCTCTGGTAACCACTACTCTGTTCTCTGGATCTATGTGTTTATTTTTGTTTGGTTTGGTTTGTTCTTTTTTATTATTATTATTCCACATGTGAGTTAAATCATATGTTATTTGTCTTTCTCTGTCTGACTTATTTCACTTAGCATAATACCTTCAAGGTCCACACATGTTGTCACAAATGGCAAGATATCATTTTTATATATGTATAATCTACTTAATCCATTCATCCTTTGATGGGCACTTAGGTTGTTTCCATATCTTGGCTATTATAAATAATGCCATAGGGGTGCATATAGCTTTTCAAATTACTGTTTTTGTATTCTTCAGGTAAATACCCAGAAGTGGGACTGGTTAGTGTGGTAGTTCCTAATTTTTTTAGGAATTTCCATAGTGTTCTCCATAATGGCTGCACCAATTTACATTCTGACCAACAGTATACGAGGGTTTGCTTTTTTCCACACCCTTGCCAACACTTGTTATTTCTTGCCTTTATGATAACAGCCATTCTAACGGGCGTGAGGTAATATCTCATTGTGGTTTTGATTTGCACTTCCCTAATAACTGGTGTTGTTGAACATCTTTTCATGTGCCTATTGGCTATCTGTATGTCTTCTTTGGGAAAAAATGTTTATTTAGCTCCTCTGCCCATTTTTTAATTGGGTTGTTTGCTTTTTGTTGTTGAAAGTATGACATGTATAGTTACCAAATATTCTATAGGTATTAGGGATTACAGTTTTCCCCCCAATTTTGTTGATATAATTGACATATAACATTGTATAAGTTTAAGGTGTACAATATAATGATTTGACATATATATGTATTGCAAAATGATCACCACAATAAGATTAGTTAACATCTATCATCTCATATAGTTACAATTTTTTTTTCCTCATGACAAGAAATTTTAAGATCTATTCTCTTAGCTACTTTCAATATATACAATACAGTACTGTTAAGTATATCATCATGTTGTACATTACATCCCCAGAACTTATTTCTCTTACAAGGGAAGTTCATACCTCTGACCACATTCACCTAATTCCCCCATCCCTGACAACCGCAAATCTGGTCTCTATTTCGATAAGTTTGGTTTTTTTAAACTCCCAGTGTATATGAGTTCATACGGTATTTGTCTTTCTCTTTGTCTGACTTATTTCACTCAACCTGATGACCTCAAGTTCCATCTGTGTTGTCACAAATGGCAGGATTTACTTATTTTGTTAAAAGAATTTGTTTTTTGCTGAGTAGTATTCTATTGTACGCATATTCTTTATCCATTCCTCTATCAGTGGACACTTAAGTTGCTTCCATATCTTGGCTATTGTAAATAATGCTGCTATAAACATGGAGTGCAGATATCTCTTTGGGACAGTGTTTTCATTTCCTTCAGATATATACCCAGAAGTGGGATAGCTGGGTCATATGGTAGTTCTCTTCTTAATTTTTTGAGGAACCTCCATACTGTTCTCCATAGTGGCTGCACCAATTTACATTCCCACCAACAGTGCACAAGAGTTCCCTTTTTTCCACATCTTCTCCAGCATTTGTTATCTCTTGTCTTTTTGATGATAGCTAGTCTAACAGGTGTAAGTTGAGGGGATTATATTTTTAACCAAAAATATATATAAAGCATAAGTTTTAGGTTCATATCGCCAATGGTTTATCATTATAATTTTTTAATATTCATCCTTTCTTTTCTTTAAGGAAACAACAATTAGTGACATCCCTGAATTTGAAGTATTGAATAAAATTGTGCCCTTACCAAACTCCAGGTGAGTAAAATCAAGACAGTCATCTGCATGCCTGAGAGTTATGGCTGCCTAGCTAGTTCTAGTTGCTGGCTTGAGAAAGCATAGCAGGGACTTTCCCGGTGGTCCAGTGGTTAGGACTCCGCGCTTTCACTGCCAAGGGGGAACTAAGATCCTGCAAAAGTTGAAATTCTATTGATGCCTTAACTCTGTAACCCCAAAGTGCTACCGAGAGATCCTGTCTATACAAAGTCCTCACACATGGCCATTCTTAGTTTTTCAGGAACGGGTTTGGTAGAGTCAGCTGGAAGTCTTCAAGAAACTGAAGAACATAGGTCAGAAGAAGCAATGGCAAACCCCAAGTCCCTCGAGTCTCTTTCGTGTTCACAGAATTCTGAAGCTGGATACATAAACGTGGCTTCTCTGAAAGAAACACATCGCATCCAAGAATAAGGCCAAGTCAGAACTGTAAAATCACTGGTGTCTAAAACTAGACTGATCAAAGCTGCTAACTTAAAGCTTGGGCATGAGGGTGGAGCATGACGTGGAGAAGAGCTATGACAGATCCTCACTGGACGTCAACCAGGAGTCTTCAAAATTGCTGATAAATTCATTAAACCTGTTCTAAAAATGGATTTCTCAAGTTTGTTTGGTATCCTCAAATGCCTTGTATTGATCAATGTCGTGACTTAAGTTCAGTGGTTTAATTAGGGTTCTTTTTTAAAGATTTTTTTTGATGTGGACCATTTTTTTTAAAGTCTTTATTGAATTTGTTACAATATTGCTTCTGTTTTTTATGTTTTAGTTTTTGGGCCCCAAGGCATGTGGGATCTTAGCTCCCCAACCAGGGATCGAACCCACACCCCCTGCACTGGAAGGCAAAGTCTTAACCACTGGACCACCAGGGAAGTGCCTAATTAGGTTTTTGTTCAGTAGAGCACATATACAGCTAATTCAGCATTCTTTCTATTCTTATTATCATGGGTATTTTCTTATTTATTTTTTAATTTAAAAGTAAAAACAATGTAATCACCTTAAAGCAAATATTTGAGGGGAAAAAAATCTATAAAGCCCACATTCTTAACACAACTATTTTCATTTATTCTTTTCTGGTTCTTATTCAAATGTATATACTTTAAATAGTTATCATATTGTATATATTCATTTTCATAGTCTGATTTTAAATTTAATATTTCATAAAACATTTTCCCATGTTTCAACAGTCTTCATAATTATTCTTTCAAAAGCCACATGGTAGGGCTTCCCTGGTGGTGCAGTAGTTAAGAATCCACCTGCCAATGCAGGGGACACGGGTTCGAGCCCTGGTCTGGGAAGATCCCACATGCTGCGGAGTAACTAAGCCCGTGCGCCACAACTACTGAGCCTGCGTGCTGCAACTACTGAAGCCCGCGTGCCTAGAGCCTCTGCTCCACAACAAGAGAAGACACTGCAATGAGAAGCCCGCGCATTGCAACGAAGAGTAGCCCCTGCTCACCGCAACTAGAGAAAGCCCGCGCGCAGTAAAAGAGACCCAGTGCAGCCAAAAATAAATAAATAAAAATAAATAAAAAAATTTTTTTAAAAGCCACATGGTATTCTATCATGTTGATGTCCTATAAATTCTCTTGTTGTTTGACCTTTGTTTCTACTTTTTTACTATTTAAGATTATGCTGTGATGAAAGTGTTTGTAAATGTAGCTCTTTTCTTCTCTTGAGTACTCCATAAAACACATTTACAAGATCAGCATAATTGGGCTAAAGATATAAATGTTAATAGTTTTGATATGTCACTTGTCAAATTACTTTTAAAAAAGATTGTTTTCTATAGTTGAACTCTTTAAACCTCAATTTCTTAATCCATAAAATGGTAGCAATGGTAGTTCCTATCCCATAGAGTTGTGAGGACCAAATGAAATGAAGCATGTATTTAGCACTTAGTAAAAGCTTAACAAATACTAGACATCATTATTTATTTTCACTAGCAGTTTGAGTGTACTAGTTTTTCCACAACCTCATCAACATTGGATATTATCAATTTTTAAAAAATTATTCTAAATAGTTGGTATAAAACTATACTGAAGGATGGTTTCTGCTGCTCCTTCCCTTCCTCCCCCTTTCCCTCCTTATTCTCCTCCTCTTTCTTCTTCACCTTCAATTGGAGGTAGAGAGGGAGACCAAGGGGAGAGGGAAAGTAACCAGAAATTTTTTAAAAGACCCCTTAAGTTGAGACACACTGAATTTTTATGTGTGATCCTTGCTTCCTCAGACCACTGAACTAGAAAGGATGGTCAAAGGATATAGAAAATAATAGCTGTGATATTGAATCTAAGCCTTACCCAATTCATTCAATTCACTGGATTCACTGAGTCTATTTACTGAATCCCTACTGTGTGCTATTCAATAGTGGGCACACCTGTGAAGACAGGCAAGGAGAGTCTCGGTTTTTGTCATTGAACCCAAGTCCATGTGCCCGAAGCACAGTGAGGACAAACAAACATTGGAATTTGGAGCAGAGGAAGGCTTACTGCATGGGCCAAGCAAGGAGAATGGGTGGCTCCTGCTCAAAAGACCTGAAGTCCCCAGTGGTTTTCAGGGAAGAGTTTTTAAAGGCATCTTTTGGGGTGATGGCTTCAGGGTGTATGACTTTCTTCTGATTGGTTGGTGGTGAGGTAACAGGGTGGTGGTCCAGGAATCTCAATCCTCAACCTTCTAGTTCCCACCAGTCTGGAGTCCCAGAAGGTAGTTACCATCCTCCACCTAGGTGGGCTCCTTAGTTCCTACAGAACTCAAAATTTCTGTGTCAGATTGTTATGTATATCCCATGAGAAGGAACTAGGACTCTGTTTTATCACCGAACTGTAATTTTTAAAAAATTTTATTGGAGTGTAGTTGATTAACAAAGTTGTGTTAGTTTCAGGTGTGCAGCAAAGTGATTGATTGAACTATAACTTTTTGACTGCTTTTCCTTTGTTTCTGCATTCCCTCACTTCCTTAATTAGTATCTGCTTGAATCTGCTCTTTGTAACTCAGGGAAGGTCTAGGAGGCTGAAGCCTTTTTCTACAAACAAGAAACGGGGTACACGGAAAGGGTTTTGTACACGGGAGTGTCCTGCAGGGTCCTCCTCAGTTTTGGTCCCGCCTTTTCTTTGGTACTCCTCAGTCTTCATGGAAACAGGTGGACAAGAAAGGGAATAAAGGTTTGGATAGGTTATTCATAAGCTCGGCAGAGGAACCGGGTTTAGGGGGACTCGGTTTCATTTTCATGGAGTTAAATGTGTGTGAGGCTACAGGTGAGGTGGGGAAACCATATAATTTTGGATGGTGAACGGCATGAAGAAAATAAACCAGTAATGTATCTGAAAGTGTGACGGACGGCTACTTTAGATTGGGTGCAATGTTCCTGAGTGATATCTGAGCTGAGACCTGAGCTACAAGACCACTCCCCATCCCCATTAAGATCTAGAAGAATATTAAAGACAGTTAACAGCTAGTACCAAGGCCCTAAATAGAGTATGGGAACTCTGTGACCTCGAGGAACAGACGGCCAGACTCCCAAGAAGGTGGCGGCCAGATAATGTAAGGTAGGCCTTTTATGTAAGAAACTGGATTTTATGCTAAATACGGGGAACCAGGAGTGATTTATAAGCAGATTTATTTTAAAAGCTCTAGCTGCTCTGTGGCAAATGATTTGGAGGTGACTGAAAGCAGAAGCCCGTGGCAGAACTGGAATTAAAATCCTAGCGTCCTGACTTCAAGGAAGTGCTGAGTATTTACTGAACAAGCCTGATAACGCCAGGCTCTTCTAAGCGCTGAGGATGAACACAGTTCTTGCTTCCGTGGGGCTCCACACTAGTGGACAGGGGTAGAAAACCGCACGTACGACGGTTCACATAGGTCTTAATTTCAAAGGCTGATATGGACCCTGAAGACTGCCTAGTCCAAGCCCCCCAGGCTGAGCGAGAATAATTTGTACTGCACTTAGTGTAGCCAAGTGAGTGGGATGTCCGTTGACCTTGAGCAAAAAATGCCGAGTTTTTCCTCCCGGCTCAGCACCCAGGGAGAGTCAGGTTAGCTAACAGCTGGCTGACGTGCGGGTGGTCAGCAAGGAAGTTGGCGCTGGCCACCCACGCAGCGCCCAGTTTGGCGCTGGAGGCGGAGAACTTCCGGGGGCGGGGCCTGGCCTCGGTCGGCTTTGCCTGCGCCTGCGCCGGAGACGAAACCCTCAGAGCAGGGACTAGGTTCGCCGGAACCCCGCGCTCCCGATTTCTGCTTCCGGGTCGGAGCCATGGCGGTGGCAAATTCAAGCCCTGTCAATCCCGTGGTGTTTTTTGATGTCAGCATTGGCGGCCAGGTGAGGTCCTGGCAGCCACCCAGCCCAGCGCCGAAGGGAAGTGCACGGGGTCTGACAGGCAGATTTCATCCCCTCCCCAGGGGTAACGGACTCGGAAAGCCAGAAAGTGAAATTGGACCAGAACATACTGACCTGCGGGGCGGGGTTGGGGAGGAAGGGAGAAAGAGGAGGAGTCTTGCCCGTCGTGGCGCCCCGCTTGCGGAGGGACTGGGTGGAAAACAAGGGTAGGCTATGGAGGCGGCAGTGGGAGAGAGCAAGCGTCATGTGGGAGGGAGGGTTCCCTGCTCGGTGAGGCCTTCACGGGCTTGGACTGGGCTTTCTGACCGTCTCCCGCCGGTTGCAGGAAGTTGGCCGCATGAAGATCGAGCTCTTTGCAGACGTTGTGCCTAAGACGGCCGAGAATTTTAGGTAAGAAGATGTTCCAGCCTTGCTAGATTAACTAAACCAGAAGCTGGGCCACAGTCTGTGGAATCGTCTGCCTGCCTCTGTCCGTCCACTCACTGCCCTTGAGATCTGATTCCTCTGGGTATCGCTCTGAATAGTCTTGACTGTTCTCGTGTCAATTTATGTTGTTAATCTGTATGCCTGAGTGTCTGGACATCTGCCTAGCCGATAGGTGGGCTTGCTAGCGCCGATGTCTGTGCCCTCCCCTCCGAGGTTAGGAGCGCTCACAACTGTGATGCCATGGTGACTGAATTATTCACTCCTTTCCCTTTCAGGCAGTTCTGCACTGGAGAATTCAGGTCAGTCTCAGACGTGGTTGAGTTCTCTGCTTTCTCCTGAGGGGTGTCCTGGGGCTGCAGTGAGGGTACTGGGGAACCACCGGCAGGCCTTGAATGATTGCTGGTGGCAGTAATAGAAGGTAATCTCCCACGGGTCTATCCTCAGTTCATTTGCCTTCTTTATCTCTCTTCTCTGACCATCTTTAGGAGAGTCTCTTTGGTTCAGGTGTGTGGTAAACTGGAAAGGCCTATGATTACCTGTCATCATTCCAAGTCTCTTTCTTTTTGGTTATAGAAAAGATGGGGTTCCAATAGGATACAAAGGGAGCACCTTCCACAGGTAAGGCCTTTGGCAAGCCATACTGGGGGGCTTTTAGGAAACAAAATGGAGGATAATTCTTAGATCTTGAGAAGGGATGTTGTTGTGAACTCAGCAACTGATTTGAAGACTTACTAAAAGCCAAAGTGATAAACATTATATTTTGAAATCAATGTTATTCTAAACTACAGAATCTTCTCTCAGGATGCTTTGTTCTCTGTTTCAGGGTTATAAAAGATTTCATGATTCAGGGTGGAGATTTTGTTAATGTAAGTATTGTTCCTTGCCTATTAAGGACTTACACGTTTGGTTTTTTGTTGTTATTGCAGCTGCTGCTGTTTTTACTTCAGGGACCCAGTCTTAAGGCTTGAGAACAATGGCCAAGTTTGATGGGGAGAGGGTGGGGATGGGAATGTCCTTCGATGGCTACTACTCACTGCATCACTAGATGACAGATATCAGCACTTTGAGTCACTGACTTCCAAATCTCAGCCCTTGAGGGCCAGAAAGTGAACTTTCCCAGCATACCAGTAGATGATCCATGACAGACCCAAATTAATTGGCCACATAGAATTTAGCTAGAAATTGGATGCAATTTGTTTTTTCTAAATGGTTGTTAAGTCCCTTTCCAGTGAGCTAAATGCTTATGCCCCATTTTCCTGTCCACTTCTGGAAAGCTGAGTTTTTTTTAATCAGAAGTTCATTAGTGGGAAAGGAATCAGAGCAAGAGAGTTCTGGAAGGATGTTTTCCCTATTCACTGGGAGAGACCAATGAACTAATCCTTCACTGCTAAGCATGTCTTTATTGTGATGAGACTGTATGTATCCCCATATCAAGCCTCCTCCGCTTCCTCCAACCTTGGAAGGTGCTGAATAAACCACATTTATGCTTTCTTAAGCCCACTTTTCTCCTTACCCACCCACTTCTGTGCATGATCTTTCTTACTAATATCATTTGGTTAGTCATGATGCTGTTTTCTTGGATCTGGG
Organism: Eschrichtius robustus; assembly: GCF_028021215.1. NCBI lineage: Eukaryota > Metazoa > Chordata > Mammalia > Artiodactyla > Eschrichtiidae > Eschrichtius > Eschrichtius robustus. The sequence continues at coordinate 35,096,832 of NC_090826.1, forward strand.
AGACATTCTTTCTCCTTTATATGTAAATTTAGTTTGACTCTTAGGAGTTTTTTAAGATCTCTCTCTTTCCTATCTAGGTAAGTTTACAAAGTGGCAAATTTGGGGCTGAATCAAAAACAGATCTGTTTTGTTTTATCTGTTTGATGTCACAAAACTGGGAGATTTTAACCGAAAAATTTTCTCTCTAACATACGGAAAGTAGGTGTACATGAGGCCTGTGTTCCTCATGCAGCAGCAGTTGGTTGGAGTCAAGTAACTGCTCCCTTTAGACACGGTGTGTCCGTGTTATTATTAAACCTTTTGCTTCCTTTATTTATGTCATCTGCCCCTGTAGGCATTTAAGTTTGCAACACCTGGTCACAACTGATCATAGTAGGGCTTGGGGTGACCATATACTTTTTTATTGGCTGCTAAGAGGGCTGAAAAGCTATTCTCTGCCTTCTTTCCTTTCTTCCCACAGGCTCCTATATTGCCATATTGTCTTAGCAGGGACAGGACCAGCTTCTTACGGGTCATTGCCAGAATCTTTGCCAGGCACATTTGATCACTAGCTGCTAGCCCCAGGGTTAGATAGCAGTTGGTCAGCCAGAAGGCTGAGTGTCAGAGAGAAGCAATTACTCAGAGCTACACTTAGGGCAGAAAAAATGGAATGAGGAAGAGGCAGAAGAAGCAGGATTTGAGACCTTCTAAAGTTGGACCAAGAATATTTGTTTGTTTTAATAATATTTGTTTTTGGTTTTTTTCTGATTGCACAAGAAAAGTACAAAAATGAAAATAAATCATCTCTCAAGGAATCTCGCCTCCCAAGGAATATACTCTTGGCATTTTAGTTTAAAGCTGCCTGTCTTATCATTGCATATATATGTGTGTCAAATATTATTTTTAACAGACTTAAGATCATATGTGTGTTTTAACTTTTTTGTGCTTAATAATTGTCTGCATTTTCCCTTGTCATTGTCTTCTTCCAAAACAATCTTTCTAATAGTTACCTAATATTCCGTTATGAATAGACAATGAATCTATTTGATCAACCCACTGTTATTGAAGATTTAAGTTGCTTTCTCTTGTTTGCCCTACAAATTAATTTTGTCATTTTCCCTACTGTGGCTTCTGGAGTGCAATAGATAGTATGATTATATAGAGAATGATGTGGTAACTGTTCTGTTCTCTAGGTTTATTGGGAAATTGGAAATGAACATGTTTTCCTTCTGTATGTATGTATGTATATATTTATGTGGAGTTAAAGGTGTAATAGCTTACGTTTACATAGTGCTGTATGGATTGCAAAACACTTTTCTCATAGACACTAATTGGATCTTTATGGCAATGGTATAAGGAGTAGGTGATTTCATCCTCACTTGATAGTTGAGGAAACTGGGGCTCAGAGATAGGAAGTGACTTCCCCAGCTCAATAATGATAGTTCTGAAACTCAAATCCAGTCTTTCCACTATACAGAGCTTGGTTTTATTGATAATTTTTTTAAAATAAATTTATTATTTATTTATTTATTTATTTATTTATTTATTTATTTATTGGCTGCGTTAGGTCGTTGCTGCACGCAGACTTTCTCTAGTTGCAGCGAGCAGGGGCTATTCTTCGTTGCGGTGCGCGGGCTTCTCACTGCGGTGGCTTCTCTTGTTGCGGAGCACGGGCTCTAGGCGCACGGGCTTCAGTAGTTGTGGCCCACAGTTTCTAGAGCGCAGGCTCAGTAGTTGTGGTGCACGGGCTTAGTCGCTTCACGGCATGTGGGATCTTCCCGGACCAGGGCTCGAACCCATGTCCCCTGCATTGACAGGCGGATTCTTAACCACTGCGTTACCAGGAAAGTCCCAATAACTTTTAGTCAAATAACGATTTGGATTTGAGTTTTCTTTTCTTCCTTGGCTTATGTTAATTCCCTTTAGTAGTCTTTGCTCCAGTAAGGGCCCCTTGATTCTACACTAGGTCAGTGTTTCCATATTCCATCATGTACCCGATATTTTTTTTTTTTTTTTTTACTATGTTGGGGCTTCATTGCTGTGTGCGGGCTTTCTCTGGCTGAGGCAAGCGGGGGCTACTCTCCTCTAGTTGCGGTGAGCGGGGGCTACTCTTCCTTGCGGTGTGTGGCCTTCTCGTTGCAGTGACTTCTCTTGTTGCGGAGCACGGGCTCTAGGTGCGCAGGCTTCAGTAGTTGTGACGCGTGGGCTCAGTAGTTGTGGCTCGCGGGCTCTAGAGCACAGGCTCAATTGTGGCGCACAGGCTTAGTTGCTCCATGGCATGTGGGATCTTCCCGGACCAAGGCTCGAACCCGTGTCCCCTGCATTGGCAGGCGGATTCTTAACCACTGTTTCACAAGGGAAGTCCTAATATTCTTTTTCTTTACTAACTGGCTGGGAGAGATTGGTCTTTTGGCACTCTCTTGATATTACCTTTAAACCCCAGGGATTCTATTTAAGGTACTGCAAATATGGCCTTGGTCAAGTTGCTTTATTACCCTGACTTAAGTTTGCTCACCTGAAAAATGAGGAAGATGATAATGCTTATTCCACAGAGTTACTGGAAAAGCAAAGAGATAACACAAATAGAGCTAGTTTAAGCATAAATTGGGGATTTATGACAAGGTGTTTCCTGGAACCCAAAGGAAGAAGTAGATGTAGGAACTAGAGAGCCACAGAACCAATGAGTCCCTTCTCTCTGTTTCTCTAGCGCTCTCTACACATGTGTTGCCTTCTCTTTCTCTTCTCCAGTCCACCTTAAAGAAGATAGTTATCTCCAGCTTCCAGGTTTACATGATACAAGTTCACCCTCAAGAGAGCAGCTATTCTACTTCATGTTTCCCAGAGAAAGAACTCTAGTTGGCCCTGCATGAATTAGGCATCCTCCCCTGGACCTCCCCTGACTTCAACTTTGACCAGGAGGGTGGTATCCTGTTGTATAGATTACACTTCCAAGAGCCCACCCACCTGCATAGTTGGGGGAGTGGAGCCATAGACAGTTAAATAGATTCTATTATATGACTGCAGACATGAGAGCCTTTGGGAAGGGCATCGAGACATCGATTATGTATGTGATCACTGTACTGGTGTCCTCTGCTTTGCTTGTGTCTTAGCCTATCTTTCTAGAGGCCCAGCTGTGACCTGTTGTTTTTTTTCCAGCCCATGAGATGCCCTGGCCAGGTTGTGGGCTGCATGTTCCTTGGATGGGGCTTGCTTTGATTGCAAGATAGGGTCAAAGAGGTGTGGCTCCCAAAGTGACCTGCAAGAGTAAGAGGACTTTAAAGCAGTGAGGCTTGGGGTGCAGCAGCTGCTTCCTCTGGGCTCTAGGGGCCAGTGCTCACAAGTTGCTAACACTTCCCTTCTCTCTGCTCAGGGAGATGGTACTGGAGTCGCCAGTATCTACCGGGGGCCGTTTGCAGATGAAAATTTTAAGCTTAGACACTCAGCTCCAGGCTTGCTTTCCATGGTAAGTTGGGACCAGTCAAGGTTTTGGGCTAGATTTATAGCCAGCTGACTTCTGGGTCCCTCTTGAGGCCCAGTGCTGTCTCTTGGGATGGAAGCAAATGCTTTCCTTCCCTTGCTTGACCCAGGATTCACCTCTGTACTGCCCACCTCTTTCCTCAATCTGGTTTGATATTGTTGGGCTGGATCCACTAGCAGGCTGGGGAACCAAAATTGAACTCTGATGTGTGTTTTCTTACTTTGTTTGAGCCAGGACGTGTGGTTGGGCACTCAGCCTTGCTGCTTAGAATGTAGCCAGCTGTGCTTTCAAGACCCAGTGTTCACGCCTCTACCACACCACTCACCAGGACTCTCACAGCACCCATTCGTTTACACTGCCTTCTGGCTGGTCACCCCTTTCAGCTCACTCACCACTCCTCCTTCCCCATCCCAGTACCCTTCCTTCCCATTTATAACCCCACTCACCCATCTCATTCCCCTTTCACCGTCCCCCTGCCCACCTCCTTCAGCCCCTCATCTACACACCCCCACTCGCTCCCCCTTCACTTGCCCTTATTCACCCCTCACTCCTCATTTCCCCTTACCCCTCCCACCTTGCTTCTCTTTCACTCTTCAAGCCTCTCCCTCCCTCCTGTCATCACCCATTTCCTTCTCTCAGTGCCCCAAGTCTCACTCCCCCAAACCCAATATTTACATGCACACATTCTCCGTCCTGCTTGCCCACTCCTCCAGTCATCTAGTCAGCCATTCATCAAATAAAGATTGTTGACATACACTGTTTCAGGCCTCATGGTAAGGCATGAGGATACAGGCCTGATCCCTGGCCTCGTGACATTTAACATCTAGTGGGGGAATCGCACATGCAGAATGACGGGTCCAGTATAGTATAATTCATGCCATCAGTGTAATAAGGGGAGGGTACCTCAGTGTATGTAAAAGTACTGTGAGGGCCCCAAGGAATGAGAGTAATTGCTGCAAGGATCCAAAGAAGTTCTCTACCAGACGGCATTTCAAGTGAAGCAAACTGGCTAGACAAAAGATGTGTGACCATGAAATAGCAGGGTGGCATGGGCAAGGGACAGAAAGTGAGGATAGTGTTGTGAGTGGGGGAGGGAATGACTAGTAGAGACCACCGGAGAGGCAGGTGGGTGTAGGGCTTTAAATGCCAGAATAAGGATGAGGTATGTGGACCTTATTTTATAGGATATGGAGAGCCATGCACTTTTTTGAGCAGGGCTGATCAACTTGGTGTTTTAAAACAAAGACCCTGGCTGCAGTGTGAATGGAAGACAGGAGTGGAGAGGGTAGGGCAGAGAAGCCAGTTAGGAGGCTGCCATAATAATTGGGTGAGCCTAGCATAGCAAAGAGTGTACAAGTCTCTTTTAGGAAAGTGAGGCTGGGCAAGCGTGGGTAAAGAGCGCAGAAGTGGCTTAAGTGGGCTTGGGTCATCGCCGTGAGGACTGCATGCCACTGTGTTAGCATCTGGGGAGGAGTCAGAAAATGGAAGGGAGCCTTGGTCTCTGCTCCCTTCAGGCTGACACTAGTTAAGTTGTGCTGTCACACATCTTGTAGCATAATTGTTTTTGCTTCCATCCTCCACTAAATCATGCGTTCCTCGAGGGCAGGGACTGAGTCTCATTGATCTCCAAGCCTTAATACCTGATACAGAAAGGTGCTGAGCAGATACTGATGAATGACTGAAAGATAATCAGAATAAAGGCTAATGTTGAGCACATACTCAACAACACTTTATTTGCATTAATTCATTTTAATTCTCTCGTTATTCCTTTGAGATAGGTACAAGTGAGGAGACCGAGGCACAGAGAGGTTATGTGGCTAAACTAGATCCCAGTCAGTGATGGAGCTGGGATTCAAGCTCAGTCATCTGGCTCCAGAGCTTATTCCCTAAACCAGTAAGCTATCCTGTCTGGAAGAATGGATAAGTGAGTGGCTAAGGGCAGAGAGTTCCCTGAGCTAAAAACACATGTTGTATGACTGTTTTCCTGCCTGCTTGCTAATAAATGTTTATACATTGAGCAGCAAGATAGGTAGATAGATAGATAGATAGATAGATAGATAGATAGATAGATAGATAGATAGATAGATAGATGATAGATAGATACAAGAAACAGGAAGAAGGGAGGGAGGGAGGGAGGAAGAACTGGGGCCACTGAGGAGTCCGCCCTCACTGCAGAGCGTAGGTCTGTTCTGACCGGCTCAGGCTGTCCCTTGCTTTCATATGTGAGATGTTCCTGCAGACACGTGCGAAACCCCTGATAGCCTCGTCTCACGTGGGGAATTTCTAAAGTATAATGTGACATCCCTAATTAGAGCTTACCCCTAGACAATGTCTTTAATGTATTTCATATACAGTTTTATTCCTTCAGTGTTGAACACAGACTCAACCAATTTAATTCCATTAAGCATCCAGTTAACTCTAGTGACCTATCTAATGATTTCCAGTGTTGCCTCTGTAGTATTACTTTGATAAGACCTGTGCTCTTAATAGTACTAGTTCTTTCAGTTTTCCATTTTCCAAAATAATGTAAGTATGCATTGAAATACTCACATAGTTACACAGACATTGTGGTAAGGCAGTGCTGCTGAAACGTGATGTGGGTTTGCTGATTGCTTTGCGTTGTAATTATAGCCTGTTCTTTTATAATGTATTGTGAAATATAATGATATAAAGACAATTTCACGGGAGGAAAAGGGAAGGGATATGGCTGAAGAATTTGAGATTCGTGATTTAAAAAACTTTTACCGATAAAATTCAATAATAAAGGATTTGGGGTGTAGCTGTAAAAAGCAAATGTCATTGATTAAATGTAGTCTTTTTTCTAGCATAGCACTAGCATAGCAGCTTCTTGCCCCTTAAATTTTCTTATTACCATTGTTAAGGGACAGTACAGAGTCATTCAGACAAAGTAGCTTATGGCACAGGCAACAGGCTTTTTCTCAGCTGGTGCCTAATTTGTAAGTGTAATCCAGTTATTACTGGTTTTGGACTAAATACAGCAAATCTGGTTCTATAATCAACTGTTCCCATTATAAAAATTCACACTGTAGGAGAAATGTACATTTATTCAAGGATGTAGCTCCTTGAGGGCAGAAATTGTGTATTCTGTTCCTCTCTGTATCCTTGGGTCCTGGCTCAGGCCCTGGCTCATAGTAGATGCTCAGTCAGGTTTGCCGAAAGAAAGCATGGAGGACTCAGGGCTACAGGCTCTTTTGGGGAGTTTTGTCCTTTGGCTGACATGGCCAGGAAAACTCACTGCAAATATATTTGGTTTCCATCAGGCAAACAGTGGTCCCAGTACAAATGGCTGCCAGTTTTTCATCACCTGCTCTAAGTGTGATTGGCTAGATGGGAAGCACGTGGTGTTTGGTGAGTCCTATTCCTGTCCTAGTCCAAGCCCAGTTCACCCAGAGCGGAACTTCCTATGGAGCCGATCCCCTGACTCTTGTACCAAGAGTGCTCGTCAGGTGTAACTGCCCTGGGTAGTAGTAGGAAAGGTGGAAGCCATGGGAGGTGGGGAGGATTTGTGGTTAGAGAGCTAGAGGGGAGGATGAAGGGGCCATCTGATGTAGTGAGTAACCACCTGGGCGATAGGTGTGTCTGAGGGGGGGATGGTAGCACTTAAGAAATACCACACAGAGGCAGCATGGTATAGTGGAGCTTTGCAATTGCTCAGACCTAGTTTTGAGCCCTAACTCTGCTACTTACCACCTGTGACCTTGGGCAACATTTCACTTCCACTGAATATTAATTTTCTGATGTTAGTCTGAGGATCAAATGAGATAATGGCTGAGAATGGGCCTTGGAGGCTGGAAAGTACTGTGCAAATGAGAGTAATAAAGTCCAGCTCATACTCTTCCCACAGGAAAAATCATTGATGGACTTCTGGTGATGAGAAAGATTGAGGTGAGTCCTGTTTTGATCTCCTCTTTCTCAGCCATTCTGGCCTAGTGCTACCTCACTCGTGTTGAGGAGCGGGAGAACCATGAGTGGGCTCTGGTTAGGCCCAGGCTTCACTCCTCAGTTACAGGGAGGAGAAGAGGGAGGAGAGATCACGTACCCCCCAAGTGTTCTGGGCCCTCAGCCTCTCCGGTGCGGTGCCTACTGAGGTTTGGCCTCTGGTGTCTCCTCCATCTAGTTGAGAAGATCCTCCTCAGCATTGTACTCAAGGTCCTTCACGATCGGGTCCCTGCCTCCCTCTCCACGACCCCTTCTGCCACTGCCACTTCCACATTCTAGTCCCATCAGGCTACTAGCCCTCCTCTAAATGTGCATACACGTCCCTGCCTCTTGCTCCTTCCTGCCCTCAAGTCTTTGCTCATGCTGTTTCCTCTACTGAAGTGTTCTCCCTTCTTTTCCTCCTGGTGGGATCCCATCCATCCTGCTGGGCCCAGCTCAAATATCCCCTGTTCTGTGAATCCTTCCCTGGCCAGTGCAAGCAGCAGTTTAGTTGCTTCCTCACCCTGTATACAACTCTCTCTTATGACTTACTACATTGTTACATGTCATGGGTTTGATGTTTTCTAAATGTTGTACATTTTCTCTTTGATATGTGTTATATTCTTCCCGTCTGCTAGGCTGCAGACTGTTGTCAGATCAGCCTGTAAGCTCTCAGTCCTTAGCCTAGGGGCCTGCAGGCATCAGTAAGTGTGTGGTGGGGGAGTGTCTGAGTGGAGGAGTCACCACTGTGCTTTCTCTCCTAGAATGTTCCCACAGGCCCCAACAATAAACCCAAGCTGCCTGTGGTGATCTCACAGTGTGGAGAGATGTAGTCCAGAGGAAGACTGAATCAGGTAAAGTGTGTCTTTCTTGAGCAGGAGTCAGGACCCCAGAGAAGGCAGCATGGTCTAGTGGAAAGAACTTTAGACCTGAAGACACGGGATTGAGCCCATTTCCTCTCTGCGTGCCCTGGGAGAAGTCACTTGCCTTTCTTGAGCCTGTTTTCTCATCTGCCAAAATGGTGATAATACGTATCTCCTCGGGTCACTGCAAGCATCGAAAGAGAAAGGGTTGGTAGGACACTTTGCTTTTCTAACACTTTATAGTTCACAAAGTATCAACCTGAAAACCATCAGGCACTTTCTGACGGCACTCTTAGACTCTAGTTCCATTCAGTAGTCCCGCTAGGAAGACCTGGCTCCATCCCTGGGTCACTCCCTTCTGGGACCAGCCTGGGCAGCCAGGAGACACCCCTATCATGCCTCTCGCCAGAACTGACGCTGCAGTTCCAGCCCCTGACTTTGTATTTGCCAGCCTCATAGGTGAATGTGACACATTTCTCAGCCGACATAGACTCACTTCCTACCCAGACTTGTCACTCACTGCCTGCTCTGTGCTGGGCATCATTCTGAGCATGGGGATGGGGGAAAGAATGGAAAGATGCCTCCACCCTTTAGGAGCTTATGGAGAATAAAACACATTCTCAGAGGTGATCACTAGTAGTATGAGTGATGTTGTTAAGGATTAATAAGAGTTCAAGAAAGATATTGATCACTTCCAGCTAGGTAAAGGATGGTAGTGCTTTGCCTTTCTTTTCTTTTTTTCTTTTTTTTTTAAATTTTCAAACCTGCAGAAAAGTTGGAAGAGTAGTACATTGAACACCTATTTACCTTTCATCTAGATTCGCCAATGTTTAACATTCTTGTTTTATCATTTTACTTTGACATTTGTTTCTTTCCCTTCTTCCCTCTCCTCCCATTTCCATTCCTCTCCTGCTCCTCTTCCTTCTTTCCTTCCTTTCCCTTTCTTCATTTCTTTTCCATCTGGAAGTTGAGGACTTCTTGACATTTTACCCCAGAATACTTCAGCAAGCGACTCCTAAAAATAAGAGCGTCCTGCATAATCACAATAATATTGTCTAATGTACATGCTCAAACTTCCCCAGATGTCCACAAAGTAACTTTTTTTAGCTCTAAAAAAAGAAATCCAATCAAGGTTCACATATTTCATTTGGTTATTTATTTTAGTTATGAAAGCAACATCATCTGCTGAAACGAGGTATGAAAATTTTCACAGAAAACAGTTAAGGCCCCCCCTTAACCGCTCACCCCCATCCACATCTCCATCCCACTGCTCTCCTCACAGGAAACTTCTTCATCAGTTTGATGTACGTCCATAGGGCCTTTTCTTTGCCCATCTAATTTTGGGAGGTTTTGTTTTTCCTAAATGGCATCATACTATTTGTTCATCACTTTATTTCCATTTGATCTTATGTCTGGAAGACTTTTCCTCCTCCATTCCTGTAAAACTATGTTGCATTTAGACTAAACAAAACTGATATGATATGCTATAAGATGTTTGTAGCAAATATTTTATTTTACCTTTCTCTTAATGATTTGAATAATTATACATTCTGAGTCTTAGTTCTTTACATGTTTTGACCATTTTGTCTAGAATATATTTTAAGAAAAAACTGGCAGTGGGTTTCTTATCTTAACTTTGGTGATATCCTTTGTTAAACGGAAGTTCTAAATTTTGATGAGATCAAAATTTTTAATCTTTTCCCTTGTGTTGTGTTTTATCTTGTTTAAGAAGGTCCTTACTACCTCAATCATAATGCCTTCTGTATTTTTTCTAATGTTTCTATAGTTTTATTTGTATACTTACAAAATTATCTAGAATTTATTTTTCTGGACTCTGCCTTTTTTTTCAAATGGAGATCTAGTCAAATACCAGACCATCTTAATGACTGTGCATACCTCCATCTGTGACTTACTTTGTGTTCACAGCATCTGGCACTTACAGGCATTCAGTTAAAATTTATTACATGAGTTAATAGAGAGGGAGAATGTCAGGCATTTTAGGCAGGGAACTGGTGTGAGCAAATGCCAGGGCAGGAATGCACAAGTGTGTGCTGGAAGCTCACGTGGACTCTCTTGTTCAGCCAAATGCTCCCTTCTCAGGCCTAGTTGACACTCTGAGCTTTCTTTTCTGCCAGTACTGGGGGCCCCAGGCTCAACGTGCTTTCCCCCTGCCCTCGCTGCTGGCCATTCCCTCTCCTACTCGTTTCTTGGCTGAACTAAAGTTGAGCTCATAAGTCCTTTTCCTTCTAAAGACTGACCACTGATCACCAGCAGAGGACAGAAGATCACAAAAACAATAAAATTTAGAAATCCTTTTATGTTTAGGGCCTTTTCTGTATTTTTCTGAGACCCTTACAGAAAGTTACTGGAAATACATGTTAGGAGTTTGTTTTCTGAGGGTGGGCGATCATCAACCCTCCTCTCCTCACCCGCTATTAGCAAAGGTCACGGAAACATTTGCCCCCATGAAAGCCCTTCCTTTTAGCCTACAACCCCAAGCAGAACAGATTCCATGGAGAACATTTGATGCTCCAGAGGCCCTCTAGACCAGAACTTTCCAGTAGGCATTCCTTTCTGTGGTGGTGGAAATGTTCTGTATCTGTGCTGTCCATTATGGTAGCTTCCAGCTACATGTGACCATTGAGCACTGGAAAAATGTGACTGGTGTGACTGAGGGACTGAATTTTTACTCTTATTTAATTTTAATTAAATTTAAAGAGCCACATGTGGTACCTCCAATTTAGTCTTCTAACCTTGACTTGCTCAGAATTAAATCTTTCATAGCTTATATTTAGAGACAATACAGTAAAAGCAGTTATATCACTTATTGAATATTTCTTGTGCTCAAATTCTGAGCTAAGAACCTTACTTTAATTATCTCATTTAACTTTACCAAGTTAAAAACTCATAGGTTTTAAGGTGTTAGGGAATCTAGGTGGCAGCCTGACCTTAAGGCATTCCACAGATGGGTTCCCCACTTTGGGTTTCTGAGTAATGGATTTGGGAGAAAGTAAGGAAAAGTAAGGAAAGTAAGTAAAAGATTTGGGAGTATGATATCATTTCATCATGTTTCTTCCCAGCTGTGAAGTTACAAGCATCTCTGATTTCTAAAGGAGTATTTCAGATCCCTCAGGTTGTTTGAGGGCAGAATAATGTTTGACAGCCAGTGTAGATGATGTTTTTAAGTCCTACTAGGCAGTATTTCTCAAACTTTAATGTACATATGAATCACCAGGAGATCTTGTTAAGGTGCTGGTTCTGATTCAGTGGGTCTGGATGCAACTTAAGATTTTGCATTTCTAACCAGCTCTCAGGTGATGCTGATGCTGATTTGGAGTGGCAAGGCTACAGGGGAATAACAGTCTGTCTTTTAATTGAGAACCCACCATATTCCAATCAGAAAAGACCCAGGAGGAGATAATCTCTTGGTGGCATTGGTCCAGCAGGAATCTACTGCATTCACATCAAGAGATCACCTAATCATGCATTTAAGGCCTGTGCCTAGTCACTGGAAATAGAAGATAGGAAGGAGACAGAAGATAGGTGAAGTCACTTGATCAACTGTACCTCCCTATGAAGAACTTCCTTCCTATGAAGAACTTCCTTCCTATGAAGAACTTCCTTCCACAACTTCTTTTGTGCTTTACCTTAGGTCCTGACTTTGGTTTTAGTGAAAATGAAGTTTTCTGTACAACTCTAGCTGTAGTAACCTCGGTTTTATCTCAGTGGGTCCTGTGAAAGCTTTTCACGTTGAATTTGATTAGGTACACATAAACGAACTTTGGGCCTCAGGATTCTCCTACCCAGTCTGAACTGGGTTCTTCGCTACTTACAACTGCATGGGGGGTGGGTGGGGCAGGGGCGTGGAACCTCTGTTTTGAAAACCTGAGAGTCTCTTGGAAAAGAGAGTGGCTGTGAGCTCTGACAGCCCTGCTAATCTCCCTGTGATCCCCAAGCCTGGTACTATCAAGCAGCAGAGATCTTTCTTTAGTTCATTGTTTCCCAAATTTCCCTGAAGATGAGAATCACGTAGGGGCACTTGTTAAACCTACTAATTCCCAGATCCCACCCGAAGAGTTTGAGTGAATTTGAGGTAGGATCCAGGATGCTATGTTGCTTCAGATGCTTCTTATCAGAGAAATGTGGGTAACCCTGCTTTAGGTGGTGCTGGTTGAATGTTTTTTAACATTTGTCTCTTAGGAAAAAATATAATTATACAGCACCTAATTTGACAGGTATTATAGCTTACACTGAGGTGTTATTCGAGTTCAAATAGTCAGTAGGTTAAAAGTTAATTGTACCTGTGGATAGTGGATATGGTAAGAGCTGTGACACTGCTGTTGGAATGACTGAGGTTTAGGAAATACTGTCCCCCAATCTGGGATTTCCTGTAGATGTGATACATTCCTGTAGAGGAAGATTCTGAAAGACACATTGGTGGCATGTGGGCTGGTCTTTCATTAATTAAGATAGGTCCCACACTGCAGATGAGGCAACAAACTTGGAAAGCCCAGTTCCTGCCTTAAAGGAACTCACAGTCTCTTGGGGAAACTGACAATTACAGTACAGTAAAGCACTGAACTGGAGGTTTTAAGACAAAGGAAGGAAAGTGAATGCCTGTGTCTGCCTGGAGTGTTTGGGAAGACCGCAGAAGAGATGTTTCAGCTGACTACATGAAAGAATGGAGTTTGTCAGGGTAGCTAAAACTGGAGAGGGCATTCCAGGCAGAGGGAATGGCATGAGCAAAGGCACCAAGCAGGAAACAGCAGGAAGTGTAAGGGAAACTGCAAATAATTCAATATAGCCAAAGCAGGAAGATATGAAAAGCAAACTGTAAGAGGCGAGGCTAGAGGAGGCCAGGGTCAGCTGTGAGATCCATTGCAGGCTGAGGTATTCATATGTTAGCCTGAGGATGGGGGTGAGCTTCAGGCAGTGTGTACATCTTTCCCCCCTAGGGTGAGAGGTCACCATGCTCCTGAGATTCCAAAGGGTAGCCTGACCCTCCAAAATGAACCGGGCCAGTAGGAGCCAGTGAAGGATTTTGAGCAGGAGAACACTGTAATTGACTTTACTTATTCAGATGATTCTAGCAGCAGTGTGGAGGATAGGCTAGAGGCCAGTGAGGTGTCCACTGCAGCAGTCCGGGCCAGAGCAAAGAGGTTCCACATGAAAATGTGCGTCTAGGGAGCACCAGAGATGTGGCAGCAAATATTTGCATGCCTGCTGGGCATGTAACACCGTTCCCCGCCCTGAAAGTCAGAAGCCCTGCCAGCTAAAAAGGGTGGGGAAGGGAGAATGGCTCCATTCCAGTCCCTCCAGTACAAAGGCGAAGCTCCCTGCCCTGTAACCAGGCCTTACACACAGAGAGATACATCACGTCCATGGAATACTACATAGCCTTAAAAAGAAAGAGGTAGATCTGTATGTGTTGGCGGATTTCTAAGGTAAATTAAGGGACAAAGTCAAGATGTAGTACATTATATAAACATGATGCTATTTATTTTGAATTACTCTTTCAGAAATTACTGTAGTGATAGATAGCTTTCTGGTAGTAATGGTTACCTCTGCAGAGTAGAGATAGCAAAGAGACTTTCTTTTCAGTTTATATTGTCCTGTATATGCTTGAATTTTCTACACTGGGCATGTATTTTATAATAGAAATACATACTGTATATATGTAGTTTTAACGAATCCTAGTTCCTCCCAGCCCTTGCCAGGAGCATGTAGCTAACATCAGTTTGTGAATCATTCCCTGGTCCCCTCCTGGGTGCACCCACAGTACTTGGTTCATCCCTCTATTACAGCATTTAACACAGTGTATCATGAATATGTTGGTCTGGTTTTCTCTAGACTGAGAACTCCTTGAGGCAGGGGCCATGCTGACTAACACAGTGCCTGGTCAGTGATAGAGCTTAGGTCCCGGAGCACCACGCAACTTGTAAAGTGCATTTATACATTTTTGTACATTCTGCTTGAGGGCCCAGGGTTAAACTTCTGTCTGAGCCTGCAGTATGAGGCCAGGACCCACTGTGCTCTGGAGGAAGAGGGGTGTGGCCATGTTTGGGGGGAGGGGAACAGTAGTAACTGAGTGTACTCACCCTGTTCTTTTAGGACAGCTAACTCCAAGGCCATAAACAGAGGGTGTGGAGTTTCCTTTCTTTATAACCCTGGGACCAAGACCTTCAAGGAAAAGGATTGCTCTTTGTTCTAGAGCTCCACAGAGAGCAATCAAGGTCTGGCAGAAAGCACACAGACTTCGGAGCCAAGTAGACCAGGAAGCCCCATCACTGTCAGGCCATTAAACCCCTTGGAACCCAAGTTTTTCCCTTTGCTTAATTATAAATAATATATACTGCACAGAGTTGTGAAGGGTAAATAATAAAGGAGACAGTGTATTGGCCGTAAGTATTAGTTTCTTTCTTGGTTCCGTGTAACACGCCTCTCAGCTCTGCTCTGGGGCACCAAAGGTCTGGCCTGTGGAAAGAATCAAAGTGGTCTGCTCTTTGGGGAAAGGAGGGTTCGGGGTGTAGAGGAGAGCTGCGAGTGTCTTCTCTCATGGACTGTCCCCTCCCCGTTCCTCTGAGCTGCTTCTCTCTTCCGTCTCTCACAGACCCTCCACATCTGCCATTGCAGGCCTTCCCTTGCTCAGGGTGATGCTCTTGAGTAAGATAAACTGGACTGGCCCCTGTGTTTGCTTCCCTGCCTGCTGCTGCCCCATTTGATCAAAAGACCTTGGAAGTATCACAGACTCAGAAGCCAAGATTTTGTGTTTAAGTTTTCAACTGTAAATAAAGTTGTTCTTTTTTTTTTTTTTTTTGGTTTTGGGTTTTTTTTGTTTTTTTTTTTTACCGTGTGTTGTGTTCTTTTTAAATGGTTGTAATGATAGCCCTGTCTCCTCACTCCTTAGCTCCAGCCAGGCGTACTGACTCTCCCCAGAGGCCAGCATGGGCCAGAGCCAGGCCCTTGATATGTAGAGTTGATGCCTCAGATTTACAAGCAGTTGTAGCAGTCCCCTCTTAGGTTCAAGCTGATCGGGCAAAGAAGGCAAAGCCCCAGGGCCTTATGTTCCCAGTAGGTTCATTTTGGTTAGTTCTAGAGCCTGTGGGTGAAGGGTCACTAGCTTGGGATATTTTTGGATGGGAGACCATTTGGTAGAATGTGTCTTGATCATGATGAAGTGGAAATCATTTATTAATAGTTAAAAATCTTGGTTTGAATCCGAAGTCATTTTTTAAACAGTTGAGGTCTTGAGACGTTCACTTCCCCTTTCAGAGCCTCGGTTTCCTCATCTGTAAAATGGGGATAATAATAGTACTTCATAACATTGTCGAAAGGGTCAAACAAGAGAATGGAGATGAGGGTAACTTGTAGACAGTAACGTGCATTGGAAAATGTTTGTTTTCAAAGGAAATAAAAGGATAATATAAAAACATAAAAGAGAAAAAGATCCCAGTGAGTATAATGTTCAGGAGGTAAAGAGTTCCCTGGTATTCCTTTCATGAGGCAGTTTCTCATGTTATCCCATTCCTACTTTCTCCTGGCTCATGGCAGGAATGACTCATAACTACTAGCAGCAGGCTACGGCAGCAGCAGAGTAGCAGAGAGCTGAATTCTGTGATAAAATAGAACCAGGCTAAAAGTGCCATTTCAGTGTATTGGGGGACAAGAAAGGTGGTGAGGTATACAAGGGCCCTATAGTTTGGATATTTGCAACTGTCTAGCTAAGTAAACAGGATTCAGGGCACACGGGGAAGAAAGGGTTGTGATCTAGTGGAGGAGAAATCTTCAAGTAACTAAACGGGGTAGAATCAGAGAGAGGAAGGAAGATGAGCAGCTGGGATCCTGAGCTGACGTTCTTATGATGGGCCATTCAGTTGAATTCAATTACACTTGGCACCTGCATTCTTTGCCAGTTTCTGTCCTGGGCACTGGAGCTGTAAAGATGAGTAAGATGTGGCCTGTGCTTGTGACAGGGGATAGGCATGGTTTGGATTCAGTGCGGTTGAGTGTTAGAATGGGAGCCCTTATGAGGACAGGAAATTTGGTCGTTTCTGTTTGTTTTTCACTGCCGTCTCCAGCACCTAGTAGCCAGTAAGTGCTCAATAAATATTTGTTGTGTGAATGATAGTGGTATGTATAAGATGCTACGGGAGCAGAGCGGAAAGATTGGGGGTGAGAGGAAGAGGCAACATTTGAGGTAAGTATTGACAGATTGGTTGGAATTAGCCAGGAGATAAGGGTGGGGAGGGCTTTCTAGGAAAAGGCAACTAC
This sequence comes from Eschrichtius robustus, assembly GCF_028021215.1. Taxonomy (NCBI): domain Eukaryota; kingdom Metazoa; phylum Chordata; class Mammalia; order Artiodactyla; family Eschrichtiidae; genus Eschrichtius; species Eschrichtius robustus. Next base: position 35,113,362 of record NC_090826.1, read on the forward strand.
GTTTTGGGGCCCAGAGTCTGTTAGAGATGGGGACAAGGTGAAAGTTTTGCAGAGGAGATTCTTGGAATGAAACCACTTGTCTTTCAGATCACTTAAAGGTAGACACTGGAGCTGTGGTCACCACGCTGGGCTCTCAGGGTGGCAGGGGGACTAGGAGAACTGTGGCTTGGGGAGCTCCCACCTTGGAACAGGAGATGAATTTTGACATGAACTGTTTCTCCTCCAGTGCTTCAGTACCATCTCTGCAGTGGTAGAGAGGGGGCTACAAGGAAACTAGTTTCTTAAATCGCTCATCTTTATGTTCACTGAGCATGAAGAGAGAGTTTAGTGAAGTAATTGGATGAGTAAGTAATGATACTTTCAAGTAACATTTTAAAGACAAATATTACAGAATTTATATTTCTGCTTGAGAAGCCATCCCTTCAAAGCAGTTACATAAGGAACGTTACTTATTCTCAGAGGTGCTGCTGCCATTATTCTAAGTGTCTTTATAACTCCACTTTGGGGAAAAGCTCTCAAGCCTATGGGGCACACTTTTAAATGTCCTAAGTTTTGGCAGAGTTGCCTTTGAGGAAATATTTTCTTTTTAACAGTCAAAAGTCACCTGGAGCTGGAACAGATGAATAGCAGCTCTGGGATCCACCTACTTCTTTCCCTACACACTGTTGCTGCCGCAGACCTTTTTCACCTGGATTACTGGTGCTGCTGCCCAGATGACCTCTCTGCTGCCAGTACCTTCTTCTCCAATCCATTTTCTACATCACATCATTCACTTGACACATTAAGATACCGTGTGTCAGGGACTATGCTAGATGCCTCAGGAACTCATAGTGTGGCAGGGAAGATATGAGTGCAGTACAGTGTGTTAGGAGAGGGTCTCCTAACCTAGTAACATCTGAGGCAAGACCTAGAGGATGAAGAGTTAAGCAGGCAAAGGAGAAGGGAGAAAGGAAGAATGTTATAAGTAGAGGGAATAGTATGTGATAGCTCAAAGGAAGCAGTGGCTAAAAGGTCACCTGGAAGGTTGGACAGGGAATGTGACAGAAGAGTGGGAAGTAAGTTTAGAGGTCATGCAGGGTCCTGCCAACCACATTAAGGAATCTGGACAATCCTGTGGGTGGTGTAGTCACTAAAAGATTTTAAGTAAGACAGTGTCGTGATCAGATGGATGTTTTCAAAAGAACACTGGATATTGTGATGGGGAATATTAGAGTAAGAAAGGTAGAGACACTGGCTAGGAGGCCGCAGCAGTGCTCTAAGCCAGGGGTTGGCAGGCCAGGTGTCACTCCCTATTTTTCAGTGTTTCGTGAGCTAAGAATAAGAATGATTTTTAAATGTTTAAATAGTTGGGGGAAAAAAAGTTTAAATAGTTGAAAAATCTAAAGAATATTTTGTGACATAAAAATTGCATGAAATTCAAATTTCAGTGTCCATAAATTACATTTTTTGGAACACAGATGTACTTGTTTACTGATTGTCTGTGGTTACTTTCAGGCTCTAAATTTGAGTAGTTGAGAATCTGGCTTGCACAGCTTAAAACACTATCTGGCCCCTATTGAAAAAAGTGCTTACTCCTGCTCTGAGCAATGGATGATGATGGCCTCCACTAAAGTAGCAGCAGTAGGAAGGAAGAATCTCTGGATTGGCATTTAGAGATTTTTTAGGACTGATTCAGGGAGGCCTTTAACGGGTGGAATTGACAGGCCTAGATGATACCAATGGGGTAAGGACTACTGCACTAGCCTCCTAGCTGGTTTCCCTACTTTCATTTTTGCCCCTCTGCAGCCCATTCACTATTCCCTAGCCATTAAAGAAAAAAAAAATTGCCATTCCCTACTTTCAATTCTAAAATTACCCTTCTCACTATTGCCCTTAGGTTAAGTTTCAGATAAAATGTTCCTAATTTAACCCTGCCTACCTCTATAACCCAAATGTCTTCATTCTGGTCTTAATTAGACTACTTTACTTGTATTTGCCCCAGACCCCATCTCTTCTTGCCTCCTACGCCTTTGCATAAACCTCCATGTGCTTGGAGTCTGCACTAAACCTTCTTCCCACCGCCACTCCCAAAATGCTTTGTGCATTTGCAGCGCTGGAGTGTTGGGTGTGTTGCATGTTTAAATTTCTGCCTTTATACCTAGACTGAATTTAAGAAGGCAGCAACTGGCGCACTTGTCCATACCCAGCAGATAGTAGACGCTTAATAAAGAACGAACTAAGGTGGACGATTTCATCTACATCATGCGGCAGCCTCAATTACAAATCGTTTGTGAAACGTGCATAGTAATCCCTATTTCACATGGCTGTTGTAGGAATAAAATGCACGAAAAATGTCTAGCGTGCTCAATAAACGTAAGGTGAAATTAAATCTGATTTGTGGCCAATACGAAAAGACGTGAATACTTAAAGACAGTCCTCCTGTGCCTGGTATGATAGATCGGAAGGCAGGTCCCCACGGAGTACATCCCCGCCCTCCATATGCTGGGCAAGGGCTGCCTGATAGCTTGCGTGGTCCCCCCAAGGTGACTGATCCGCCGTAAACCGACGCTCTTTGAATGCATACGTTTAAGTCCGTTCCAGAAACTCTCAGCTCTGCCGCGAGTACACGGCCATTGTAGAAAAGACAGCTCCATCTGCAGTCATGGTCTGAGGTCACAAGGACCATATTTGGAGCAGGGCAGGCGGGAGGCCTTCTCTCCATAAGGAACTAAGGTGTAATTGGGCCCCGGGTCACGTCGGGTAATCCCGGCTCAGGCGTCTGGCCGTGCCTTTCCTTCGGCCAGGACACAGCCCCGGACTTCGGGCCCGCCCAGGTTGCCGCCTCGTGAAAGTCACGTTCCCTCTGCCCGTCCTCTCTAGTACTCTATGGTTCTCGTGCTGACTCTAATTCTAGTTCCGGTCTCTATGGCGGCGGCGGAGGCAGGAACGGTTGCAGGTCGGCCGAATTAGCTGCCTAAGGGCCAATGACAGTGGAGGAGTGATAGAGTATTAGCCAATAGAAGCCAAGAGTTGAGGTCAGGTGGTGAGATTGACAGCATTGCTGGCCAGTGAACGATCCTTGGGGCGGGTCGATCGCCGGGCTTATCCCGCCCGTCCCGCCATTCTCGCTAGTTCGATCGGTAGCGGGAGCGGAGAGCGGACCCCAGAGAGCCCTGAGCAGCCCCACCGCCGCCGCCGGCCTAGTTACCATCACATCCCGGGAGGAGCCGCAGCTGCTGCAGCCGGCCCCAGTCACCATCACCGCAACCATGAGCAGCGAGGCCGAGACCCAGCAGCCGCCCGCCGCCCCCCCCGCCGCCCCCGCCCTCAGCGCTGCCGACACCAAGCCCGGCACGACGGGCAGCGGCGCAGGGAGCGGCGGCCCGGGTGGCCTCACATCGGCGGCGCCTGCCGGCGGGGACAAGAAGGTCATCGGTGAGGACCGGACGGGGACGGGGGTGGGGCGGGAGGGAAGCTTGGCGGTGGAACCGTTACCCGAAGCGGGACGAGCCGGCGGGCGCGCTGCCGGCGGGGACCGACTCGGCGGCGCGCGGCCACCCCTCCCCCAAGCTCCCCCCCCCCCACTCGTGGACGCCGGCCCGCCCGGTCCGCGTGCCCGAGGCGCGCCTGCGCCGCCTCCCGCGCCCCCTGCAGACCCCGCGCGGCCGCGCGCCCCTCCCCCTGGGCGGCCGCGCGCCGCCGACCGCGTGTGCGGCGGGGTCCCTCCCCTCGGCGCCTGCCCGCCCGCCGGCCGCGTGCGCTCGGGCCCGCACGCCGTTGTTCCGTCCCCCACCCGCTCCCTTCCGCGTGTACTCTGAGGGCGCGGCGCGCCGCCTACGCAGGCCGGAGTGGGCTGGGCGGCTTCCCTTTTCTCACGTGCTCGCCACAGCGCCCGCAGCCCGCGGTCCCCCCGCACACCCAGCTCGGGCCCGCGCCCCGGGCTTCCGCAGCGGTGGGCTCACCCACGTGGACCGCGCGGCTGGCCGGCGGCCCTGGAGAGAAAGGCTGTCAGGTGGCCGCGGGCCGCCGCCGGGGAACGCGGGAGCCACCGGATGCTGATGCGTGGCGGTTTAAAAAAAAAAAAGGATGTTTGGTAATTGTGGGGTTTTTTTGTTTTTTGTTTTCCTCCAGCAACGAAGGTTTTGGGAACAGTAAAATGGTTCAATGTAAGAAACGGATATGGTTTCATCAACAGGTGAGATGACCGCCGCTGAAGCCTCGTCCTGTCTCTTGCATGCTCTGCCCCATCTGTAGGCTTTGCGGACTTGGGATTGTTGGAGCTTGTGTAGGTTGCCACCTCTGGTGTATTGTTAGTGGGATTTTGTTTTCCTTGGTGACTTGAAAGGATTAATGGATCTAGAGATTGTCTTTGTTTTGCAGCTAAATGTTAATCTAAAGCTAACTTGAAAGGTACAAAGCGATTTAAAAGGCAAGCGGAGTGAGCCATCTCTTACCAGTTACGGCAAACTGAGAAAGCTAAGATCTGGTATAATTCCGTTAGGCTCAGGCCCACCACATTTTTATCCTTGTCAAGCTTTTATACGTTGCTGAAACTGGTATTTGAAAATGTGAGCCACTAATTATGTAGGTTATTTACAACTTGTTACCCTTTAGAGACAATGTGATTTGATAATGCAAGTATGTCGTTTTGACTAAGGATATAATTCCTTTGTTTAGTGTTCCACCGTATACTGTTTTACAATGCCTCTGATAAATTTCACGTTAGGGCTGTTTTGACAACAGTTGTTTTTATTTGCTCATACTGTAACATCTGGAAGAAAATGAATGGCCCGTTTCCTTTCCTCAATTTTTATTTCTCCTACTTCCGTGCCCCCAAATCGTACTTACTAAAGCTTTGGTTGTAGCTTATTAGAGCGGTCTTAGTCCACGGTAACATTATTCTTCGTATTTGAAGGCAGAGCTACAAACTGCATCTTTAGGATTAATCCTTAGAGTTGTTTGTAGCTATAGTGATGGTAACAACGGCAGTTTACTCACAGTGCTCTTCATGGTCTCCTTGTCAGCCAGGCATCATATCCAAGATGGCTGCCAAGGCTAGTAGTGCAGTTACCAGGGTGCAGAGCACTGTGCACGCTAACAGCAGTATTGGCCTTACACGTGTGATACAGTCATCGCAGCATTTTCTGTCTTCCATCCTTACTTACACTAGACGTTTGAAAGAACTTAAGAATAAGAAGTAACACCAAATGTTTCTGAAATGGGCACTATTGAAGGAAGCCAAATGGTCACGATTAAGCTTAGACACGCAACTGGCTGGTGAAAAACCGTTAGTTACTCAACCATAAGGTATTGTGGAAGCATTCAGAGCAAAAGAGATTGTAAGCGTTTGATGGTTTGTTTTCCACGTTTGCAGTTGTGGGGAAACATTTTGTCTCTTCCAAAATCTTTAGGAATTTTCCAGATTGCCTTTGGGACAGGCCAAGGCCACATTGTTTTCATCAGTTTTTTGATAATGGGCTACTAGTGAGGAAGGAAGGAAGGGAATGCTTTGATGCCAGTATTCGATCACTTTTTAGGTGATCTCTGAATTTGTTAGCATTTCCATTAGTATTTCAGTCTTAACTCTGATCCTCCTTATTGGCCTCACCTTTAAACCAGTGGTTTTCAAATTTAAGTGTGCTTACTTTGGAAGGGTAAAAATGCACATTCCTGAATTCTTCCTTCCCAGCTTGGATTCATTGGGTCTGGGGTACATTTTTAAGGAGAATTCCAGGTGATTATGGCTTGTGGACCTTACCTTGAGAAACACTGCTTTTGACCTTTGACCCAATGTGATAGGGTATATCACTGGTGTGCACATGAAGAGGGACTGTAATTTGCAGGGTTTGTGCTTTAGAAATTGTAGCATATGTTTTTTGTTTTGCTGCATTTGTTAAGTGGGCTTAGGTTATGATATTTTTCAAGTGAACAGTTGATAATCCAAGATAAAAGTAGTTCTTCATATACTCTAAATTTTTATTCTGTGAGATGCCATTCCTTGAATCTCTCTGTTCTGACTTGCAATCAACTCATTTGGCCATCATACAGGGCAAGTTAAACGTAAGTTGGCTTTTGATGATCCTTTGTTTGGACTGTCTTAACCTCAAGTATTTTGTCACACTAACTGGTTCAGATGTGCTTTACATTTCTAAAACTTGTCGTTTCAATGATTCAGAGACTTGAACAAGACACTGTAAAACCTAACAGCAGGTAAGTTCAGGAGAGGTTTACCTTACTTAAGGGAAAATGTATGTCTTAAAGAACTATAGTCCTGGAAGCTAGCAGGTGGTTCGGGGCTGGAGGCACCTGGCTCTCCTGAGAGAGAAAGTGTGTGTGTCACACACGGGTACTGTTTCTGTATAAAGGAGAGGATGCAGTGTTTGGGATGATTGGTGTAGGTCTAATTTTAACCTTGGAATTCTATGAATTATATATTCTAGGTTCTTCAAGTATAATTGAAATACATTTTTAATGTAAAATTTTCCTTTAAAGAAATGTATTTTTATTGTAAACATGTATTTCCGTCTATGTTATTGCCTGCAATAATTGTTATAGCCTTGTTAGAATTATTTTTTAAAGGGTTTCATTGTATGAAAGGTGCTAAATAAGAGTAGAAAGATTTTAACACAGCAAAGTTCTTGGTTTTATTTTGTTAGGCTGTGTAGTCTAGGAATTCATTGTTATTCCTTTGTGTGCTGTGTCTGCAAAAGATAATTGGATTATGTGACTGGAGGCGTTTATTAACCCCCCAAAATTACTTTTCATTTTATAATGAGAAACTTCACTCAAGACTATTGAAGATGGCATTAGAAGGATGCCACGGGGTCAGTGGTTTCAGGGTTTGATTCTCTGCTTTTAAATCTAGAAACTTGATTTTTTCTTTTGCTTCCAGGTGTTGAGGATTAATCCATGCTCACCAAACTTACGAAAGATTGGCATGAATCAGTAACAATTTATTTTACAATCGGACATGCATCTTTTTATAGTGACCAGAAGAGGAATACTTTTCTGTTATCCAGAGTACTTAAAATGCTGAGTTGTAAGGGTTGGGCAAGGTATATGGAGCAAAAAGAATCAAACAGAGAAGAGATCACAAACTGGTGGCCTACCTGATCCAGAGTATCTTCTTTTTTTTTAAGAGCTGTATTTTAGCTTTGGGGTCTTTAGTTCCATGTAAATGAAAATTAGCTGCTCATGAGTATTACCACCTGTAAATGGGGCATACATTCTCTTTTTACCACAGTCTGTCAGGCTTAGTTCTTTCCTGTTGTTGACTTCCCTTCCTATATGCATTTATGTGTATTACTTTTTACCCATGGTCTAGGATGATGTTTAATAAACCAAGCCAGGGAAAGGTTTAGCTGTCCCTCCTTAGAAAAAATACTTAGTCATGGCTGTCAGGTTTAGTCTCCCTTTGCGGGGGGCCTACCTATTGGGGATTCCATGTGTGTATAACTGATCCTTCATTATGGTGGTGATAAGAGTAGCTAATGTTTATCAAGTATTTATGCTAGGAACTGTAGTAAATGGTTAAAGTCAGCTAATGGATTTAATCCAACCTTTCAGGTAATAGGTACTATCCTGAAACACAGAGAGGTTGAGTAAACTTGCCCCGGAAGTGTAGCTGCTAAGTGGCAGAGCTAGGATTTGAACTCTGTTTTCTGACACTGGAGTTTGTGTGTGCTAACTGCTGTTATTGCTGTCTATGAAAATAGACCCTAGTCGTCTTCAGTTTGGTTGTTTCTACATGGTTACAGATAATGGGGGCAGGGGTTATTCTTGGCCATTGAAAGGTTCTTCTTAAATGATCTCTAGCTTGTCACTAGAGCTGTATGCTACTAGTTCCCCAGATTTGAAAAGCTTTCTGCTTTTCACTGCCTATTTTCGTATAGTTAGGGATTGCTGTAATATAGTTCTAGTCCAGCGTGCAGATTGTCTTTACGAAGTAAAGGACTTGCTTAATACCTAATATTGGGAGGCAATTAAGGAATTAAAAGAGAGTATTAGATCTTTATCTTTTTTTTTTAAGTTTCATTTTTTTAAAAATTTTATTTATTTTTGGCTGTGTTGGGTCTTCGTTTCTGTGCGAGGGCTTTCTCTAGTTGCGGCAAGCGGGGGCCACTCTTCATCGCGGTGCGCGCCCGCGGGCCTCTCACGATCGCGGCCTCTCTTGTTGCGGAGCACAGCCTTCAGTCGCGCAGGCTCAGTAGTTGTGGCCCACGGGCCCAGCCGCTCCGCGGCATGTGGGATCTTCCCAGACCAGGGCTCGAACCCGTGTCCCCTGCATTGGCAGATTCTCAGCCACCACGCCACCAGGGAAGCCCTAGATCTTTATCTTTAAATCCATTCTGTTTTTATATGGTCTGTGAACCAAGAACGGGTTTTGCCTTTTTAAGTGTTGTTAAAAAAGAGAAAAATATACAACAGTCTGTGACCCTACAAACCCTGTTAATTTTAACTTTATAGACCTGTGGAAAGATGATTGCCAAGTCTCTTGGGCTGTTAAAGTCAAACTGATAATAACTTGATCGCACAGTAAGAACCAAGAAATCATAGGTAGTCTGTAACCTAAATGAGTAAATGTTGTGGCACTAGGGAAGGCTTGAAGATTTGGTGGTGTGCTAAGGGAGGGATGGGGTGGGGTGGAAGGGGGTGGAGGCATAAAAAGACATACCTTCATTGTGCTATATTAGGAACTTTGAAGAGAGTTCCATTTTCTTTAGATCCCTGCAGGATTTCTTTTTCTTTGGCATTCTCTTAACTTAAAATGGTCTCCCCTTTTTTTCTTCAGTGTCTTGCTATCTGTGTGATTTCTTTTTCCTTGAAGTCACTACTGTGTTATTTGCTGAATAAGAACAATATTATATTTCTAGATAGGTGAGAAAAGTATGTTTTCATTAAAAAATTTTCAGTAGTAAATAATGATCTATTAATACCAAGAGGTGGAGTAGAAGAATACAGCAAAAAGAGTACACTTGACTGCAGGAGAATGGGAGGGCTGGTGTGTGATACATGGAATGACACTGTTGGAACACTTTAAGTCTATGCTGTCCAATACAGTAGTAGGTACATGTGGCTATTAAGCATCTGAGAAACTGAATGTAAGATACTTCAATATTTTATGTTGACCATGTATGTTGAAATGATCAAATTAGTTTTACTTGTCTTTACTTTTTATTATGGCTACTAGAAAACAAACTTAGATATTTGGCTTTACAAATAAGGCACTTTGCCCAAGATTATGTAGTTAGTAATGGGGATAGCCAGGATTCCAACCTTCGCTCCAGTGGTTCTGGTAAGGAGCTCTTAACCATTGTGTTCTATATGCCACCTTGCCCCTCTCTCCTCCTTCCTCTCTGATTAGTATGACTTAACATACTATAATATGTAGAAAACCATATTTGGTAATTCAGCTGCTGCCTTAGATTGAATAGTGGTGGCCTTCTAGATAGAAATCCTTGAGGATAGGCCACATCTTATTTTTATTTCTTGTGCTTAGCACAACGCCCAGATAGCTAACTAGTACAAGTAAACACCCAACAGTATTAAAGAATTGAATGAGGCCTTTGGGCTTGCTGTCCTTTCATCATCAGCCCAGTGGCTTGTGGTAGATTAGAGCTGGCTAATGTTAATGAATAGTAGACACTCAATAGATACTTCAAAACTGAGCACCTACCATGTTCCTGCAGTATGCTAAGTGCTAGACAGAAGAATGGCAGCTTTTGTTTTCAGTGACTTGGCTCCATGGGGTTGGAGCTCATACTTTTGCTTGTGTCTAACCTTCCACCCTCAGTAAAGTATGGTAAAGGCAGAAGTATGCCTCTTGGTTCTCAGGAGGTAAGAGGCAGTGCTGGTGATGCCTCCATTCTCTCCTCATTGCATTAATAAATAGTTAAAGGTTAAAACATGCTTCTTGATGAGCCATTTTGGTCATCTTCAATTGCTGCTTTTCCCTCTTCAGTAAGATCTCTAGTAGCCATGACATGCCTTTTTTCCAGTATTACTATAGATCAGGAGTCAAGAAACCCTCTCAGAACTGGTTTTATCTGGGTGGTGAGCAAAGAATGGTTTTTATATTTTTTAAGTGTTGAGGGAAGTGAGGGGGCAACGTGCAGCAGAACCTTGGTCTAATTATACAAATAACTTTGTGTACTACAGGTGAGGATGTAGGGATGCTTGTTATTCATTGTTGTCCTCTCCCAAAATTGGAGAAACCATATGCTGTTATCTGCTTCTACAGCTGAAATATGTAAAGATTTCCAAACTGGTCCTTTTTGAGTTCTCAACATGATAAAGCGCAGGGCCTGTGGAATCAAATTCTACCAGTCTAAGCAGATGACCGCATACTTCATTTTCCTAATTTGTAGAACGGGGGGTTAATATAAAAGCACCTACCTTGGGATTGGTATGATCTAAAGAGTTAAAGCGCTTGGCACAGTATCTGGAACGTAAACCCTCTGCAGTATAAGCTGTTAGGTGTCTAAGCTTTTCCCCTTTTGTGGGTGAAGAAAAAGATCCAGTTAGGAGGGGACAGCTTTCCAAGGTTACACAGCTGTTAATAGTAGAATGAGGAGTAAAAATCAGGTTTCCTATTGGTAGTGCCCTGAACTTCTTGGTAGTCCTTTAACAAGTTGCAACTAGATTGATTTATTGCATCCATACTGTAGTATTATGGCTTGGCTAAAACTACGTTTTTTGATCTCTCAAGTTTTTCCCTAAAATCTACATACTTTTTTTTTTGGCTGCATTGGGTCTTCATTGCTGTGCACAGGCTTTCTCTAGTTGTGGCAAACGGGGGCTACTTTTTGTTGCGGTGCATGGGCTTCTCATTGCAGTGGCTTCTCTTGTTGCGGAGCATGGGCTCTAGGCTTGCGGGCTTCAGTAGTTGTGGCTCGCAGGGTCTAGAGCTCAGGCTCAATAGTTGTGGCGCACGGGCTTAGTTACTCCGCAGCATGTGGGATCTTCCCGGACCAGGGCTCGAACCCGTGTCCCCTGCATTGGCAGGCGGATTCTTAACCACTGCACCACCAGGGAAGTCCCCTAAGATCTATATATCTTTTGACCATGATATATTCTCTTATAGACTGGTTTAGTGACAACAAAATAAATGAGTATCACCTTGTCTGGCAAGACATCATTAGTGAACATATATTGGTTTCCACATAGCTCTGTACCCAGAAAACCTCTCCCTAAGCTGTTTTCCAAGAGATGATTTATCTTGTATGTACTACCTGTCTTGTACTATCTTTAAGATTGTCCTGACTGGAGAAGTAGTTTTGGTGAATTTTTTTAATACTCCTTTTACAGCCCTGAAGTAAAATTCGTAGATAACTGCTTTTACTTCTTTTTATTGGGGTGTATAATGTTTTCCATCTGTAAATGTCTATTTGCAACTATATTAGAAAAAAATGTTGTATTGGCTACCCAGATACATGGGTGACATTGTCGTCAGTAATGAAAAATCCCTCTCTTGAAAGCTGTATTTTTTAGGAAATTTTAATGCATATTAAAACTGTAAAATACTATATTCAGAACTCAATTAATTTACTTACATGGAAGTCCAATACCAGATATCCTTTACCTAGTCATCTGGCAAGTCTTATACCCTTCACTCCCTTTAATGGAAGTAGTGCCCCCTGTCTTTGGAACAACCTTAGAGCTTGAAATTCAATCGTGTTGGAGATGAAAGCTAATTAGTGGTGGCTATGGAACTGTTTATGTGATGTATGTGGACCTATTTGACAGGTGGACATTATGAGCAACCATTAATACCTAGGTGTTCCTAATACTCAACTAGCTTATAAGGTCAGTTTTCACTCGCCTGCTTTGGGTAGCTTACTCTGTGTGTGTGTGTGTGTGTGTGTGTGTGTGTGTGTGTGTGTGTGTGTAATCCTGTTTCCATTAATTAAATGTCCTCATGTTATGATAATCCGAGCTATATGGATTCTTTGGTGCATACATTGCTCCATGGATCAGCAAGGAGCCAATAGTCAGTAAACCAGTCAGGCTAGTTCATTGTAACCTTTGTTCCTTTTTTCATTAAACACTAGAACTATTATTGAGTCCTCTCTCAACTCTGACCTACTGACAATAGGGTAGGGTAAATCAGTAAAGGTCTAGAAATGTTGTTGCTCCTCCAGTGCTTCTTTTTGTTCATAGTATCATCACCGTGACCTGCAATCTCTAAGCTAAAAATTCAGATCATTCACCAGTGCCCCCTGACTTCTAGCCTCCATTCATCCACAGAGTTTTTCCCATATTAATTCAAGAACGATATCTCAAGTCTACTGCCTCATACACAGCCCCTTAGTCCAGGCCTCCATCAGTCCTAGTCTGGACTTTTTTATAACTAACAGGTCTCCTCTTGGCTTCAAACTTTTCGTAATAGCAACCACTTTTTAACACTGAATAATTTATCGTGTTCTAATTTATCTAATAATTTATATGTCCACTACATAAAAGTGTTTACTGGCTTCTCTACCTACATGATGATTTAGCCCATATTCACCCTTCCACACAGCCATAGCCCTAGCCATATTCTCCAGCTAGTTTGAACCCAACTTGCACTTAATTTGCTCATTGTTGGTTTTACCCATGTCCATGACCTCTCCACCTAGAACATCTTTCTCATTTTCCAGTAAACTACTTTAAGACTTAGGGCAAATGTTGCCTCCTTTAATAGCTACTTGTAAAGTCCTGAAGCAAATATTTCAACCATATTTCTTTAGGAACAGACTAAAGATTGGTGTAAAATGGTGTCATATGAAGTAAAAAAGGGGGTTGTGTGTGCTAGTAAAAAGTTTCATTCATCTTCACCGCCTTAGTTCTCCAGCACAAACAATGCTTGCCGTGTGAATGATGTCTGTATTGGTGGTGTTCATATTTGTACTTCATTGTGATCTTGTCTCTCTATTTTAATCAGTAGTTAATTTTTAAGAGCAGTTTAGGTTCATGGCGGAGTTGAGCAGAAAATACATAGTTCCCATATACCCCAGGCCTACACACTGCACCCATGACTTCCCCCACTATACTGTACCAAAGGGATACATTTGTTACAATTGATAAATCTACACAGACACATCATTATCATCCAAAGTCCATAGTTTACATTTAGGGCTCATTCCTGGTATTGTACATTCTGTGGTCATCTTTATGATCCTCAAGGAAAGTTGGGAATTGGAAATGGTAAAAAGGAAATGATTGAGGATGAAGTGAGAAGGAAGCTAGTAATTAATGGAAGAGAATATGTTCATGATCTCTCCTACTTAAGTTAGTAACCATGCTCTTAGAGGTAGGAGTGGGTTGTGCAGGAACACTGTTTAGTAGGATGAGGAGTGACAGAATATATGTTGCTAGTCACTTCTATCCTCTTAATGGCTTAGTAGGTCACACTTTATTAGTCTTTAATGCTTCTAAGGTAGATAGTGAGAGTTATTAGCAAAACCGTCGTGGCTTACTAGTTGTGTTTTTGTTCTGTTTCTTAATTTCCTAATGGCTGGTTGGCAGCCGAGAAAGTCTCTAAAAAGGGGAGGGGAGTGCACAAAGGACCAAGTGTATTTTTAATCTTTGGCAACATGAAATGTAGTGTTCAATTTTATAACTTGTTCAACTTGGTTCTATCTTGTAGGAATGACACCAAGGAAGATGTATTTGTACACCAGGTGAGTGCTCCTGTGGATATTTACACTTCTGGCTCAAGGCTTGTGGGAAGAAAAGGGTGGATATCTTGTCAATTACTGTTCCTTGCAAAAAGGTTAAGTCCAGTCACCAAACAATTTAGTTCCCACAGGAAGAGGGGTAGTACAGCTTAAATGTATAGATTGAAACATTATGTTGGCAGTTCACTTAATTGAAATAGGTGTTTCACATTGGTATTTTGTTAATAGCTATAGCTTTTTTAAGTGTTGAATCTGCTCTACTCGTTACACTAAATTTTGAAGCCTAACTGCAGATGAACTGAAAACCTCCATTAATCTAAACTTGAACTAATACCGTTGCTATAGATACACAGAAACTTTGACAAGATGCTGTTAGAATTACCTCTGGTAAGGACAAATAACAGTAATCCTGGGAGAAATCGGCCAGAGCTGCAAAATACATTAATTTGAAATGAATGTTGAAAAACTGGCAAACGTAGCATAGGTCTTTCTGTTACAACAGGATAGGTGCTACATGCTGAACTTCCCCCACAAGTACCATTTAAGGAAATTATTTTGGAAAATGCTTAAACATTAAGGAGTTTATTGTTAAAGTAAGCCACTGCCAAATGAACACTAATATTTCAACCTTAAGTATATCATAGGCCCCACTGGACTTAATTATCCTCATAGGAATGCAGTGGGTAGGAAAAATGTTTATAAATGTGTACTTTTATGTACTCTGCAGTTTTGTTTTTTTTTTTACTAAGACTGTTGAAATATTGTCAACTTGTATTGAAAATCACTCTAAGAACTTTTTAACCACTATACTGTAATGTAGACATCAAAAGACAAAGTCAGTCTACACTCACGCCTTTATTCAGGGAGGTATGAGTTTGGCTGGCAGCATACTTCATAGGAAGGGCTGTCTTAGGTTGGTGTTTTGTAGCTCTCTGAAGTGTCCTGTACAGCACTCAGTGGCAATCAAGGGGGAAGCCAGATCAATTTCTAGATACATCCAAAACCCTGTCCAGTAATCACAGGGTCAAACATAAGCATGGAAACTTTTAAATTCTAAACAAATACAGGACTGCTCAGGCAAAGTGTTATATTAAAACAAATGTTTATTTTATAAAATTGAATACAAACACTTAACCTGTTCCTTACTTCCCTTTTGCATGTTCAAAGGAATTTGCAGAATTAGGTGCACGAGACAGCAAGCTTGCCAGTCTTGCTACCTGTCAGCAACAGTAAAGGGTTTGGGAAGATTGGGGAGGGCATTGAAAATGCTGACCAAAATAAGAGTTTGGGATTTTAATTACCCATACTTCTGCTATCCCCTATGACTGCAGATAATTGAGTTATATGAAAGGTATGAAAACTTTGTGACAGTTTAGATGACAGATGAGATCAATTATTTGGCTGAATGCATATCACCCGCTTGTACCAACCCACAAGGTGTCACCAATATGCTTTCCTCTTTATTTTGGAGGTGGTTTCAACATTTAGTTGTTTCTTAGGACTTTGGCTGCTCAGGTCTTGGTGGTGTATCAAGGAGACTGCAGTTCTGGGCAACTTAGCTTAATTGGCTTCAGATTTGTTGGTTGTCCTGCCTCCTCTGGAATGGAAATGCATGAGTGATCCTGTAATGGATACTGCTGTGATGTAGTAGAATGAACATGAGATTTGGAGTCCCAAGAGACCTGGATTTAGAAAAGTCCATACTCTGCCACTTATTAACTGTGTGACCTTGGGCAAGTCACCTAACTTTAAATCCTGTTTATTACCTTAAAAGAGGAATAATAACGCCTCCAATCATCTGTCATAATGAGCTTGAGTGGGTAATGTGTGGAAGAACTTTATGGAAGTACTACAAACGTGAGATATTATTCTTCCCCTTTAACTTTGTCGTAGAAGTCTGGAGAACAAGTAACAATGTGAGATTTAATGTATTCTGGGGAGGTAATAACAAACTGTCCCAGGCAGTCGGAATATTAAAAGTGGCATAGTTAATTCATGTGAATTGCATTTCCATCGAAGTATTACCACAGTCAGGTTGGAAGGGATTTTGGTTGACATTTGTAATTGAGTTTGATATGGTAACACAGGGACAAAGTTGGTTTGGTCAACTTTGAAGCATGCAAAACTAAACTCGCCTGTCATCTAAACTGGCCCTGTGTGGGGCTAGCTTCTACTATTAAGTGCAGTCTTTGGGGATAGATGGATATCCTCATTTTGTTCAAAGCTACATATAATGCTTTTGCAAAAAGCATTTTAAAATATATATCTATATAGTGTCTGTCTTGAGTGTTAAATTACTTGTTTTAGTTTGGAAAATAGTGGTAAAATGCTGGGGCCTTGTAAGATTGGAGTATTTTGGTCGAGGTTGGGGGTAGCATTGGTCCCTGTTTTCCTAAATTTATTGATGGTTTGGTTTTATTTAAAGCTAATTTTAAGTGTATATCCAAGCTAAAATATTGTTGACTCTGGTACATTTTAAATGAAAAAGCACATTATTCTCCCCTGTTAATCTATTTTTGGAATGTGATATTACTAGACTGCCATAAAGAAGAATAACCCCAGGAAGTACCTTCGCAGTGTAGGAGATGGAGAGACTGTGGAGTTTGATGTTGTTGAAGGAGAAAAGGTGAGGATGCTTTTTGTGTAAAGGTTTGACTTCAGTATGGAAATATTTTGGAGATCTCATCCATTAGGATGGTGGCTCTAATGTGGATGGATGGGTCAGGTGACCACTTGAACACAGGTGCATCAATCCTAATGTGCTGGCTGCAGTTAGAGGGCTATCTCTTCAGAACAGTGAGGAACTAATATTGAATCATTTCTATGCACCCCTGGCCACAGTGACCCTTTTTTATTTGCTTTGTGTAAGTTTTGTTAAGTGTACTTAATTCCATCGTCACTATCAATATGTGATGGCTTTTGTAGGGTGCGGAGGCAGCAAATGTTACAGGCCCTGGTGGAGTTCCAGTACAAGGCAGTAAATACGCAGCAGACCGTAACCATTATAGACGCTATCCACGTCGCAGGGGTCCTCCACGCAATTACCAGCAGAATTACCAGAATAGTGAGAGTGGGGAAAAGAATGAGGGATCGGAGAGTGCTCCTGAAGGCCAGGCCCAACAGCGCCGGCCCTACCGCAGGCGAAGGTTCCCACCTTACTACATGCGGAGACCCTATGGGCGTCGACCACAGTATTCCAACCCTCCTGTGCAGGGAGAAGTGATGGAGGTAAATGTGATTTTATTTATTTTTAACTGCTGTGGTATTCAGACTTCTGTCTGGTTGGGTTTTTACTGGTCCACATTGGCTTGATTTCCATTGCCTTTTCAGGGTGCTGACAACCAGGGTGCAGGAGAACAAGGTAGACCAGTGAGACAGAATATGTATCGGGGTTATAGACCACGATTCCGCAGGTATGGTTTGTATTTTAAAATTTCTCAAGCATGTATTAGGACTCAGCAGTATCATGCTTCTTCTGCAGGCTTTTTCAGTCATTTATCTGTTAACACTTCACATTTTCTTTCATCAGATGCCTAAGAGGTGAACCTGAAGTCAGTTATCTTTGAGAATGTGCTCTTTGCATCTTTGCTGGCACTGGTTAAAAACACCTTTATAGATGTGGTCTACTTTATGCAGTTGGTTTTGTTGTGGTTTTTCTCTAATGAGGGTATGGAATTTCACATTTTCTGTCCTTTAACAGGTAAGAATAGTAGTTTAAACCGCATTGTATTATAACTGTAAGACCTGGTTCATTGGGAGGGAGAAAGGTAAAAGGTAAGCATATCTTTTTAACAGAAGGTATTTAATTATTAGAGTATAGCGTAATTAGGGAAGAGCTCCATGAGCCAGACACGTTTATACATATATGTAGCACACTGAGACAGTGTTCCCGGTCCCACAGTGTTAGGATTGACTGGTGTAGCAGTTATTTCTTTTAAGGGTTTTAGAGCATTGGGTCTCCAGATGTGATCCCTAAAACTAACAGGTAGTATACTATTTTAAACCTAGACATAGATACCTTGTTGAAATACTGCAAATAATCACAATATGTGTTTAAATAGTGATAATGTTTATCTGTAATAGTGATAAATGGTCTAAAATGGGCTTTCATGGCAGTCTATCCATTTAAATTCCAAGGGCAGAATCCTTGGTCTACTTTTTCTTACATTGTAGAGCTGCTTAAATTTTCCACCTGGTTTCATTGGTGTTCTTAAAAACAGCAAATGAATTTTTGTTGTCAAGTGCTTCTGTTTTACTGTTTGCCTTTTGGTTTAAGTTAGACTAAATGGTCTCATTTGAATGAATAGACTAGTATTACAGTGCCAGATAATTGCTATGGTGAGATAGATAAGGTAGATAGATTGATTTGCCTTAAAGTTTATAGTTTATCTCAACGAATGCAGGGCTGTCCAAACTGTTTAGCCAGGCATTTTTTGTTCAAAGTAGTAAATGACACATGCTACTTATAATCCATGGGGTGAAATTCTGATTGATGTAGATCCAAGAGCAAATTGTAAGAAATCTGAGACCTATTATAGCAGGAGTTTTGCTGAGAAGGAGACAGATGAGGTGGCAATAAAGGGAAATGTGTCATCAAGAAAGGATTTTTTTGTTTGAGAAATAAACATATTTGTAGGCTGGAAAATGTAGTAAAAGAGGACAGTTGTTAGGGAAGTAACTGCTGGAACTGTCTTCAGTTAGGATAGGGTATGGTCCACAAATAGTGGGTTGGTCTTTTGCTAGGAACCATGGGCATTGCACGTGTTAAGAAGCCAGAGTATATGGGCCCCGGTGTGTTAGTGAAGTCAGAAGGAGAGAGGGGTGAGAGAGGTTTGGGGAGTTTGGGACAAAGATGTGAAATTATCTCTAGAAGAGAAATAGACAGGGGAAATCAAATAATAGTGTTCACAAACTTAAAGTGGGTCCACCCAACATGGTTGTACTTTTCCAGCCATTTTGAGCAGCAGCCTCAGATTAGGCAGAGAGTTAGATTTGTTCAGCATTTGTCTACGCAAAGATGACTGAGTTTGAGATTAGTTATAATGATTAATGGTGGACTTTATACTTGGAGAAAGAGGGGAGAAACAGATTAAGGAAGAGTAAGTGACAGAATGAGTGACACCTGGAGTAAACCAGGAAAATAAGTAAGGGGTGATTAGAGAGTGGAATGCTTGAAGTTGAGAAAACCTAGGTAGCAAACAAGAATTGGATGGGAAGTAAAGAATCTAAAAGCCCATATTATTTGGGACTGTCATGATAATTACAACAGGAAAAGTGTAGTAAATGGAATATGGCATAACATAAGATTGGAAAGCTTGGGGTTTTAGAATTCACTTTAGAAGCCGCAGTGATAGGGGTGGGACAGCCACCACTTGAAGGCTACAGGGGAAAGACAAGGCAGTTTTGCCGAAGACTGGTCATGAGTTCACAAAATGTGGGGAAACAGTTTCAGGAGAAGGGGTTGGGGGGGTTGGGAGAGGTAGGTGGGAGATTGGAGGGGTTAGAGGTGAAAAATGTAATGTACGGCTCTAAATAGGAAATTAGAGCTTATTATGACCTATAATAGGTATAAAAGGATGATACTAATCTTGGTGTTCATTTAAAGCATGCAACTGAGTGGTATTTAGTATATTCACAAAGTTATGCAGCCATTACCACCGTCTAATTCCAGACATTTTCATCACCACCACGCTTTCCCCAGTCCACCACCCACAAAGTCCTGTATTCATTAATAGTCACTCTCCATTGCCCTCTGCCCCAGCCCTTGGCTACCACTGATCTGCTTTCCCTGTCTCTGGATTTGCCTGTTACGGGTATTTCTGTGTCTAGCTTTCAATTCACATATTTTTAAGGTCATCCATGTTGTTGCATGTATCAGTACTTGATTTCTTTTTATGACCAAGTCATGTTCTATTGTATGAATATCACATTTTGTTCTTCATTAACCAGTTGATGGGCATTTGGGTTGTTTTCTTTTTTTGTTGTGAATAATAACAGTAATCACATAATGGACACTGTTTTGGCTATAGACCCAGGAGTAGAACCGCTGGGTCATATAGTAACTCTTTGACATTTGTTGCCAAGCTGTTTTGCAAAGCTGCTGCACCATTTTATATGCCCACCAGCAATGTATTGAGGGTTTGTTTCTTCACATCCACCCCAACATGGTTATTTTTCAGCCTTTGGATTACGGCTATCCTAGTGGGTATGAAGTGGTTTTGATTTGCCTTTCCCAGTGACTAATGGTTGCTGTATACTTTCATTTATATGAAGAGAGCATCTTTTCTCTGGGTTTGACTTCCTGCCTTTTTAGCAAGTGTTCGTCTGTAAAGGTTAGTTAGCACTTGTTCCCAAACCTGGTTACCTTAAAGCCCATGTTTTTAAATGACATCAAGGTGTTGATAGTGTTGTACCACCTTTAGTCCTTTCATGGCTAACTTTGTAATAGATTATACTATGGGTAAAAGTTTACGAGACTATTAAAACCAGTTTTAAATGTTCATCTTCCAGTTTATACTTCCAAATCCTTTTCCCAAGTCATACTCAATTTGTGAAATAAAAGCCAAATTTGCTCTTTTGATTTTGCTAAATTGCCTGCAGACCACTTGATAAACAGAAAGGCCAGGTGTGTTAATACTGGTGGCTAGGTTAAAGAAAGAAGGTTTTATCATTGCAAGTTTGCACAATGTTCATTCCAGGGGCCCTCCTCGCCAAAGACAGCCCAGAGAGGACGGCAATGAAGAAGATAAGGAAAATCAAGGAGATGAGACCCCAGGTCAGCAGCCACCTCAACGTCGGTACCGCCGCAACTTCAATTACCGACGCAGACGCCCAGAAAACCCTAAACCACAAGATGGCAAAGAGACAAAAGCAGCCGATCCACCAGCTGAGAATTCGTCCGCTCCCGAGGCTGAGCAGGGCGGGGCTGAGTAAATGCCGGCTTACCATCTCTACCATCATCCGGGTAAGTAAGCGTAGATGGCCTTCTGGCCTCTGAGCAGTCATGAGTGGTGTCCATTAATGAAAGAGAAAAAAACCCAGTTCATCAGGTAAGGTAAGCCACTTAAACATACAATGTCTTCTACCCAAACTAATCATAACATGACCTGAATATCCCATTTTGGTAATGGGGTGTATCAGAGCCATACTTTGGCTCACTGACACTTGGAGGCCTAGCTTTACATTGTATCTTGAATATGAGAGCCTTTTGTCAACCTTTTTGGATGATTTTACCAGTAAGCAGAGGAAAGTCTTGCTAACCTTACCCTAACAAGTAATGTTAATTACATTGCATTATTTTTCATTTTTCAAAAATAAGTGGGATAGCTACTAGGATTAATAACCTAGGTGATAATGACCAATATGGTTGGTCTCTTTGGGAAAAGTGACAACTTTGGCATTGTATCATCAATTCCAAAATCCAGGGATTCCCTTTTTACTTGATTCTGGGAGGCATTTGGCTCTAGAATTATTATTTTCAGCCACTGATAACTTTTTTTCCCCTCTATACTATTTTCTGAGTGTCAAAAGGTCATCCAGAACCTAGGAGTAACCATTCTTGTTACACAGCAGGGTCCACCCCTGTTATGAATTGCTGTGTTAAAATAAACCAGTATGAGATTTGTTAATGCCTTCCCTGCTTAGCTAATTTGAATCTGGAGCAGTTTGGTGTACTAAAAGAAAATTGCAGTGAACTGCGCAGGATAATTTAAAAACTTTTTTTCTTTTACAGTTTAGTCATCCAACAAGAAGAAATGAATACGAAATTCCAGCAATAAGAAATGAACAAAAGATTGGAGCTGAAGACCTTAAGTGCTTGCTTTTTGCCTGTTGACCAGATAACTAGAACGATCTGCATTGTCTATGCAGCATATGGGGTTTTTATTATTTTTACCTAAAGACGTCTCTTTTTGGTAATGACAAACGTGTTTTTTAAAAAAAAAAAAAAAAGCCTGGTTTTTCTCAATACACCTTTAAAGGTTTTTAAATTGTTTCATATCTGGTCAAGTTGAGATTTTTAAGAACCTCATTTTTAATTTGTAATAAAAGTTTACAGCTTGATTTTTTCAAAAAAGTTAACAAACTGCAAGCACCTGTTAATAAAGGTCTTAAATAATTGTCTTTGTGTATATTTCTGCCTTGTTTCGTTTTCGTTTATAAGTACTTAGCTGGTTATAGGACCCTTATTAGCTTAGCTTACATCTATCTGTAGATAGGTGGTACTCATTGGTATTTACTCAGGAAATTTTTTAGAATGTGTAATCCTTTATTGAGTAGCATGCCTGTGGGCCCATACTGAAAATTAGAAAGTATTTACTATGGTAATCTGGCCATTTTCCTTTCTGTGCGCTCTTTTTACTGGGAGGCAGTGGTAAAGGAGAAGAGAGAGCGCATGGTCTAGTGGAGACTAACTGGACTCTAATCCTTAGAAGCCATTTATTTGTGCCCTGCTGTGAGTGAGTTCAGCCTGTGGATTGAAGGATACCCACCTTAGTTATCAGATGCCTGCCACAGAGACTGGTGTACTCGGTTAACACAGCTCAGCTCCTTTGCTTGGGCACTGGAGATGGTGACCACAAATAATGGAATGCTTGTGTGAAGTCTGCTTAAAGAACATAGAGGTCAGTGACATTCATTTTGTTCTCGGCACCCTTGTAACCTAATAAGCCTGTTCTGGCTGTTCTTTTATAATGTCTTATTAAATGCCCTTTGGCTTCCTTTGTGGAATAGTTAATGACTGCTATCTAGAGACTAATTCTGGATCATTCTGGCCAGCTTTTGAGGCCTTGGGGTTATAGAGTAGGCTAGAGTGGCATGTCCGGGAGTCATGCAGTGCTGTGTGCCTCTCCAGAATGGGCTCGAGCACAGAACTGAGATTTGCATTGCACTGATAGTTTTAATTCAGGGGACTGATGAATAAAGTGGGGAAAAAATAGGCAAGTGGGTTAGGCTAGTATCAGTCAACACTTTGAAATGCCTTTTCTGAATTTGGGACCAACTCTTTGGATGTTGAACACTGCTGATGGTCTGTAGTGTTTTTTTTAATAGTTGCATACATCAGGATATATGTTGTGGAAATGATGCCAGCAGTGCTTACATAATCCAGTAATGTTGGAATGTGAGTTTGAAAACCGTGGCAAGGAAGAAAGTTTTTTGTGATGCAGTCTTGCTGCCAGTGTTGCAAACAACATTTTTTCATGTGTATTTGTCTTGTGTTGTTGCCCAGTATTTCATGTGTGAATTCACTATGTGTAAGGATTAGGTAGCCTGTGAGTCTCTGACAGCTGAGAGAGTGCATTCAGTCTTGCAGCCAGTCTGCAGGTTTAGAACCTGGTCTACCGTTCAGATGCACCAGCATGAGACCCTGGGGAAGTCAGTACTGTTTACTAGAAGAGGGGTGGTAGAAGCAATGCTTTGCAGCAGTAGCAGCAGTGAGTTGCTCTGTGACGACCTTCCTTAGCTTTTGTTTGTTTGTTTTTGTTTTTTTGTGTTTTTTTTTGTTTTTGTTTTTTTTTTCTTCCTTAGCTTTTGACACTTATCCTTGAGTTTGGTTCTCCAGCTGTAAGGGTCATGAATACCTCATGTTCTTGGAGACCCATGTGACTGGAGCAGAGAGCATGGAAAGTGCTAAGGGCATGTTGTCTTTCTTTCGTTCCGTTCAAAATTAGGTGAGGATGTTTATGGTTTCTGTTGAACCTTGTACTAGATGACCTAGGCAGTGAGGTAAGACTTAAGGAATAGGTGGTAGTGGTAATAAACCAAAAGAGCTTGCAGTTAAGGATGGATAATTTGTTAGTAATAGTAAATGGCTAAAATTTATTTTGTATAATAAATACAGTAGTATTAAGGAAATATATTTAGGACTAACATTTTCCAAATCTCTGGGAGGAAGCGAGACCATTGGAAGACATTAAAGAGAAATGGACATTTACGTGTTCATGAATATTGAAAATGATGTCAATCCATCTATTCAAATTAGGTTCAGTAAGGGACTTCCCTGGTGGTCCAGTGGGTAAGACTCTGTGCTCCCAATGCAGGGGACCTGGGTTCAATCCCTGGTTCAGGGAACTAGATCCCGCATGCTGCAGCTGAGACCAGGTGCAGCCAAAATAAATTTTAGAAAATCTTAATAAAGATTAGGTTCAGTAAAAAAAAAATTTTGGTGGGCTTTAGAAAAGGAAGAAGAGAGGTTGGAGTTTAGAGGAGAGAAAAAGGTGTAGTTGTCTTGGAGAATGGGGAAAAGGTATACCAGGGAAATAGAATTGCCAGCAGGTGGAGGGTTGGGTTTAACCAGAGCTTGGCCAGCTGAATCTAACAGGAAAAGAGCAAAGGTAGTGAAAGTGAATGCAAGGTTATAGTTGGTGCTATTGTCCCCCAGCATCCACTTCCCCCATCCCCAGATCCGGGGGTGAATCCTGGGTAGCCAAAGTCAGTAAGAGTACAACGCCACCTTTGGTGATTGGAATTGTCCAGGAGTTGGCAAGTATTCCAAATTGGCCCAATGGAGTAAGAGTACTAATTTAAGGGAGCTGGAAGAATATGAGGTGGTGGCCTTAGCCTGGCATACTCAACCTGGAGACATGTGGCAGTTACTGGTAGTGGCAGCTCAGGTTAGGATCATGTGAGTAGAAGACAGGAGGAGGAAGACAGTAGTAGATGTGAAGAGGTCAAAAATAGACCATGGTGTTCAGTGAGTGTTGCAGTTCCCACAAGTGTTGGTAGAAGTGGGTGTGGAGAAGGCCCAGGAATGTGAAGGAATGCTGCTGGATAGTGGGCTTAGCTTGAAAGCATGGACTTCAAGAAAATTTGTGTTTAGAAGTGGCAGTGGTGTAATAGACTTAGCTCACTACCAGATACCACAGTACTTGGTGTTGAAGAAGAAAAAAATAATCACCGAAAGGGCTCCGAGGGAAGTAGCGTCCTAGGCACGAGTCTGGTTAGAGGTAGAGTAAGAACATTCAGAGAAAAAGCCGGTGACTGAACCCAGAGGTCGCAATGGAGGGTTTGGGAAGGGAGCAATGTTGGGTCAGATTAGGAGTAGGGGAGAGCTAATGGGAATTGTAGTGGCATTGAATGGGAATCTGGTAGAGATGAACAGGCAAGTGTAGCCCATGACAGGTTTAGGCCTGAGGTTCTGCTAATGGAAGGATTAGTCTGACACTAAGGCTGGTAAGCTGGCTTGTGGCTGGGGAAGGAGCATTTTCGTTAGGAATTCTGCCTCTCCCTGCTCTGAATGGTGCCTCAGATACTGGAAGGCCTGCTTACATCCCATCAGTCTGGCTTCCTGGTTTTAAAGGCTATAAATGATACAAAGAAGTGAGCCAACTTAACTTGCACAATATTTACACCTATCCAAGTGATGTTTTAGTACTTCTTACTGGTTCGGGGCAGCCAGCTATACAGCCCTTCTGTCTGGGCTGAGAAGCTGGTGATAGGGGATCTGGATGATTTTTATTTATTTATACCTTTTTGGCAAGGTGCAACTTGCAGGGATCTCAGTTCCCTGACCAGGGATCAAACCCGGGCCCTCAGCAGTGAAAGCATGGAGTCCTAACCACTGGACCACCAGGGAATTCCTGTGGATTTTTTTTTTTTTAAAATTATTAGCACCTTTAATTATTATTTATTTATTTATTTATTTTGGCTGTGTTGGGTCTTCGTTTCTGTGCGAGGGCTTCCTCTAGTTGCGGCAAGCGGGGGCCGCTCTTCATCGCGGCACGCGGGCCTCTCACTATCGCGGCCTCTCTTGTTGCGGAGCACAGGCTCCAGACGCGCAGGCTCAGTAGTTGTGGCTCACGGGCCCAGTTGCTCCGCGGCATGTGGGATCTTCCCAGACCAGGGCTCGAACCCGTGTCCCCTGCATTGGCAGGCAGATTCTCAACCACTGCGCCACTAGGGAAGCCCCTTGTGGATGATTTTTAAATAGAATGATTTTCATTTTAGATTACTCTGGGACAAAATAGTGGCCAATTTGGACATTGCTATAGGAGTCCAGATAAGATGAGACCATAGATAAGGCAGTAGGAAAGAACATCAAATTTGAGATGTTCTCAGAAATGGGGTTGACAGATTGAGGTGACTGGTTGAATGTGGAATGAGGAAGAGGGAAGAGTGGGGCATGATTGCAGAGTGGTGCTACAGATAGTGCCACTTGCTGGAGTAGAGAATGCACAAAGGGGAGGGGCTTGTTTGGTTTCAGATACACAGAGTTTGAGGTGTCTGGGGCATCCATAGGGAGTATGTGGGAAGCAGATTTGGAGCTAAGGAGTGAGGTGTAGGCTGAAGCTGAACGTTTGATGCTCATCAGGTGGCTATTGAAAGCTGTGGTCATGGAGGAAATTACATCAGAGCATCTGTGGAGGCCCAAAGATGTGGGGAATCCAGGAAGGGGGACGTCACAGAATCCTAGAGAACAAATTGACTCAGTTGGCATCAAAACCAAAAGGTCCAAGAAGGTGGAGGCTGAAAGGTGTCCACTGGGCTTAGTGACAGGGAGACTAAGGGTGAGAGCAGCCCTGTGGAAATGGGGTGGCCCCAGACTCAGCAGGTTGAGGGGTGACTAGGGCTGCTACTCCCACAGCCTTCCCCATCTCAGCAACAGCCAGTTCATCCTTACAGGTCCCAGCCAAAACCCTCAGAGTCTATCCCAACTTCTCACTTTTTAGAACACTCCACATCCAATGGGTCTGCAAACCCTGTTGATTCTGCCTTTGATATATCCAGAATTTGACCACTTCTCACCACCTCCATCCACATGGGTCCAGACCTCTGTCATCTCTCACTTGGATTATTGTAGTACCTGCTAGGTGAGCTCCCTGCTACCTTGCTTTTCCTGTCCCACCCCTCTCCAGTCAGTTCTCAACATAGCAGCCAGGGTGTCTGTCCTCTTAAAAGCCATGTCAGACTTTGGGTCACTTCTCTGCTCAAAACCTTAGAGGTTTCCATTCTTTCTTACGAACAAAAGCCAGCATCCTGCAGGAGGCTTCACAGTGTGTCCCCATTTGTCCCACTCCCACTTTCACTGCTCTCCCCCTGGTTTACTCCCTTCCAACCTCACAGGCCTCCTTTTCCTTGAATGTGCCAGCACATTCCCACCTCAAGGCCTTTACACTTCTGCCTCTTGACAGGAAGACTGTTTCCCCAGAGAACTCTAGTATTATAAATGGCTTTCTCCCTCTGTTATTTTGGGGAAGGAATAGGAAAGCCTTCCCTGACCACTCTGTTTAAAATAGCAGCCCCCTCCATGCCCAGATCTTTTGACCACCTGCCCCTGCTTGATTGTTCTCCATAGTGTATATAATCATCTGCTAATCAAAATTGCTTATTTTCTGTCTTTGCTAGACAGTAATCTTCAGGGCAGAGATTTTTGTTTTGTTTGTTTGTTCTGCTATATCCCAGGATCTGTAACAAAAGAGTACCGAGTAAAAACTCAGTGTGTCGAAGTTGGGAAGTGGGGTGAAGGAAGCAAGGGCTGCTGCTGGAAAGGCAGATAAACTAGTTATGTTAGACTATATAATTTATGTGTTAGCTAAATAGGATGCTCTTGAGTGTGAAAGGGATTTGGTTGTCAATTACACTGGGATGAAAGGACTGCCCTAGAATGACCAGAATGGGAGTTCTGGTCACTCCAGAGATAAATCTGAGGGAAGGGTCTTTTAGGATGAGACATGTTTATGTGGGGTTGAGGGAAAAGGAGCCAACCAAGAAGAGCTTTATGATTATAGTAAAACCAAATGCCTCATTTACCCTGTGCATAAAATTCAATTTTCATAGATTTGAGACACTAGGATGGAAAGTGATTTGGAGTCAGAAAACCCGAGTTCCAGTCAGGCCAATGAAACTTCACCCCCAGAGCTTCAATTTGGAGCTACCACATTCAGTACTGAACATTGAAGTGTTTCTCAAAGTAAGGTCTATGGACCACCCACAAGAAAATCAACAGATTCCTGGATCCCACCATCAAACTGCCTAATCCAAATGCAGGGGAGGATAAGCTTTTAAAATCTTAGATAGAAATAGTACCTGCTCCCTAAATTTCTTGCGAAGATTAAGTGAGAATACCTTACATTTTGTTAGTGCTCAGTAAATGTTGACTTACTACAGGACTATTTTAAGGATCAACTTAGATAAGAGCTCTGAAAATTGTAAACAAACTGTGGTGGCCATGAGATTATGACTTGTAGATCTCTAACTACAGATAATATAATTGATCCAAGATGCTTTGCTCTGAAATCTACCACGTTTGTCTTGTGGTCATGCTTTCCAAGTGCTCCCAAGCCAAGGAGTAGGCTCAGCAGAGATTCTAAAGCAGTCCTGTACCTGGAAGACATGGAACTCTTCTGACAGCCAACTTTGGCTCAAGGACACCCATGATGGCCTTGCCGAACTTCCCTTAGGCTGCATGGTAGTCTATGACTCTGCTACCCAATATTCCTTCACATAGGCTTGATGGCTCCCCTGGCTCCCTCCCCTATTTTTTGAAAGGTGTTTCCCTAATAAAATCCTTGCATTTTAATCCTATTTGGGAGTCTACTGCTTCGGGAACCCAGACTAACATCATAAGCATCACAGAAAAGCAAGGAGGTAAGGATTCTGGGAAGATGGCTGCATATGAAGCACCAGGAATCCGTCCCCCTAACTTCGACAACCAGTACACAGGTAATATTGGTCTGATGTAACTATTTTGGTACTGTGGAGTCTATTGAAGGCTTGCAACATCTAGGGAAGACATAGTAAATTGAGATTAATTTGGGGAATTTCAGCTCTTAGTTCAGCTGAGGCTACCCATCCCCCACCCAGCTCAGCCCCATGGCAGGCAGTTGTGCACATGTTCCTGGAGCACCTTGAACATATCTTGCAGCAGCCAGGGTGAGCAATAAGGACCCTGTCCCCCAAATACTGGGGCTCTGTGTTCTGACGAATCAATCAGCTGCTTCTGATGAAGGAGATGCAAACACAGATAGCAGCCATTGTTGTTGCACTTACCCCCGCTGTTGCAAGCCCCTCCCCGCCAGCTGAAGTGACTTCAGGGGATATAAACGGCTGGTGCCTACCGCCTCTTCATGTTAGTCTTTTTCCCCTGTTGAGAGCCAGACATTAAAGACTAGGACAATCAAAAGCAATCACATATATGGGAGAAATTAGAAAGTCAACTGCACATGCACAGGCTGAGAAGAGACCTGAAAATACCTTAAATTTACACCTCAAGCTGATGGCCCAGGGACAGCCTAGAGCAAAAGAGACAATACAGCAAACTCTGGAGGACAGCCTAGAGCAAAAGAGACAATACAGCAAACTCTGGAGAAGAGAGACAACCTGATTTCCAGGGTTACCACATTATTAGATTCAGTGTCAAGTTTTTAACAACAATAACAAATCATAAGGCATACAAAGAAAAAGGAAAATATGGTCCAAAGGAAAGAAAATAAACCAACAGAAACTATCCCTGAGAATGACCTGGTGGCAGATCTACTAGACAAGGATTTTAGAACAAATGTTTGAAGATGCTCATAGAACTAAAGAAAGATGTGGAGAAAGTCAAGTAAACAATGTATAAACAAAACAAATACCAGTAACAAGACAGAAAACCTAAAAAGAAACCAAAAAGTTCTGCTGCTGAAAATTACAATAACTGAAAGTATTCACTAAAGGGACTCAAAGGCAGATTTGAGCAGGCAGCAGAAAGAATCAGTGAACTTGAAGATAGGAGAATGGAAATTATTGAGTCTGAGGAACAGAAAAAAAAATTTGAAGAAAGGTGGACAGAGCCTAAGGGACTTTGTGGGGCACCATCAAGCAGACTGACACATACATTGTGGGAGTTCCAGAAGGAGCAGAGAAAAAGGGGCAAAGAGAATGTTTGAAAAAATAATGGCTGAAAATGTCCAAAATTTGATGGAATACGTGAATATAACCATACAAGAAGCTTAACAAACTCCAAGATGAACTAAAAAAGACCCACACCAAGACATACTAAAAACAAACTGTCAAAAGAAAAGGACAAAGAACCTTGAAATCAACAAGAAAAAAGCAGTTCATTACATACAAGGGATTCTCAATAAGATTATCAGAAGATTTCTCAGAAACTTTGGCGACAGAAGGAAGTAGCTGATATTAAAAGTGCTAAAAGAAAAAACTCATCCAAGAATCCTATATCCAACTATCACAAAAGGACAGATTCCGTATGATTCCATTTATATGAGGTACTTAGACAAAATCGCAGACAGAAAATAGAATAGTGGTAATGAAGAGTTATTGCATAATAGGTATAGAATTTCAGTTTTGCAAGATGGAAAGAATTCTGGAGATGGGTGGTAACAATGTTTGCACAACAATATGAATATACTTAATAGCACTGAACTGTACACTTTAAAATGGTTTAGACAGTAAATTTTGTTATGTGTATTGTACCACAATAAAAAATTGAAACATGATGGTAAAGATGCTGAGGAAAGATGTAGAGAAGAGTAGGCTTGAAACGGAAAACTATTCAATAGTTTTAGGGTCTTACAGTGATTGTCAGATTCTGTACAAAGGGAAGTTAGATGGCCTAAGGAATAAAAACTTTAGTGGAAACAACCAGTATTTAAAGGCTTTTTCATTTGTACATCATCTTTCCCATTTTTGTAAAAATGTCACAAAGCAAGATTCATGTGCTCACTATACAATTTTTGGAGTATATATTTAAATTAAAACTTAAAATTTTTTAAAAGAGATGATATAATAATTTTAAACCAACTGTGGTATTTTAACATCTAATTTTTTTTGTTAATTTTGATTGTCATGAACAATCACTTTCACAGAACAGGAAATAATAAAAATGTTCTACTTGAGTAATAATTTTTAAATGTATTCTAAAATTATGTGAGGGCACTCTGACAAGATGACTCTTCCACTTCCGGTAACGTTGGACCAACTCTTCTGCTGAAGACTGCCAAGAACACTAGGCAAATAACGTATGCTGCCACAATTCCGAGAACTGGCCTCAGGGAAATGGGAACAAACCGACCCTGGAACTGAAGGCTAACTGTACTTAATCAAGATGACGCTGATCAGACCATTCGTCTTGATGACCAATTTCAAGATGACTGTCAGAGCTGACTGCTGTTTCTGCATGTAGCTCCCTCCCTTCACCTATAAAAGCTCTTACCCACTGATTGTCAGTAGTGGGGGAGTTGGCCTTTGAACAGGCGTCCACTCCATCCCACCCACCTCTGGTTGCCGACATCTGAAATAAAGCAAACTTTCCACCAAAAAAAACACACTAGGCAAAATGTTTTTAAAAATCTTTCTAAAAGCAACAAAATACAACAAAATACTGAGACTCCTAGGCTAGGTCCAGGAGAGGATGGCAATGTAGAAAAGTAAGTGATTTTCAGGGCTACCTTTCCCCTGGATATGTTTGAAAACCTCAAAGAGACAACTGAGAGGCTGAGTGCTGATCTGGAAGTTTAAATGTTTGCTGGTCTGGAAGAGGCAGCTGTACTGTGCTAGAGGGAAAAATTTGGAGTCCGGGCCCACCAATTGTGTGAACCCTTGTACACTACCCCATGATTTGAGTGGAGGACTTTGAATGGTTGTACCGTGGTAGTAAATTAAACCAACCCTCACATAGATTGCAACCTGACTTGGAGTCGGGTGGGGGCCCAGAAATCTCAAGCCCTAAATTGGATAAAGGTGATCCTGAATTGCTGGTTCCACTCCCGCCACCCCAGGCACCAAGCTAAAGCAAATAAAATACTATTTGTGGAAAATTATATAATCCTAGGCTTTGAATTATTTCTACAGATATTTTCCAAGTGCCAAATCAAGCATATATTCAAAGATAACTAGGTCTACAAGGAGACAAGTCATCATGAACAAGGACCAGCAGAGACAGCAGACAATGGAAAAAGACCCACAGGAAGCCCAAATACCAAAAATATCAGACACAGAATGTAAAGCGACTATGTTTACTATGTTCATTAGATAAAAGGAGAAGCTTGAACGTTTTAGAAGGTGTTATGGGCTGAATTGTGACCCTCTTCAACCCAACTTCATGTATTTAAATCCTAACCCCAGTACTGCCAAATGTGACTTATTGGGACATAGACCCTTTAAAGAGGTAAGGTTAAATGAGATCACTGAGGTGAGGCTTAATCCAATATACCTGATGTCCTTATAAGAAGAGGAGATTAAGACATGGACACACACAAGGAAGGACCATGAAGGCACCAGAAGAAGAAAGGCTTCTACAATCTAAAGAGAGAAGCTTCAGAGTGAAACCAACTCTTGACACCTCGATCCTGAACTTTCAGCCTCCAGGAAGGTGGGGAAATACATTTCTGTTGTTTAAGCCACCCAGTGTATGGTAATCTGTTGTAGCAGCCCTGGCAAACTAATAAAGAAGGGAAACAGAGACTGTTTAAATTGACACAGCAGATTTTAAAAGATTAACCAGGTGGAAATCTGAGAACATAAAAGTACAATACACCAAAGAAATCAATGGACAGGTTCAGAAGCTGATTAAACACAGGTGAAGATAAAATTAGGGAATTCCCTAGCGGTCCAGTAGTTAGGACTCAGCGCTTTCACTGCCAAGGGCCTGGGTTCCATCCCTGGTTGGGGGACTAAGGTTGTGCAAGCCGCGTAGCGTGGCCAAAAAATAAAACTTAAAAAAATAATAAATAAAATAAAATTAGTTAACTGAGTGATAGTTGAAGGAAATCATTTTTAATGAAGTACAGAAAATAAAAAATGTGGAAAATAGAGGATAAAACCTAAGAGATAGAGAATATAGTAAGAAAATCAACCAGTCTGTATCTGGAGCCACAGAAGAAAGAAAAAATGAGAAAATTGAAGAGATAATGGCTGAGACTCAGTCAGAAATGACTGGGGTGGGGAGAGGGGGAAACACCAAAAGAAAGAGTCAAGAATCCCAAAGAGGTTAAATAAAAAGAAATCCACATCTAAACACATCAAAAATGGTACCACAATTTTTTTTTTAAAAAAAAGCAAAAGAGGATATATTACAAGGAACCAGGAAAAAAAATTACTTTCAGAGGAGAGACATTTAAGCTATTTCATTTCTCAACAGAAACAATGGATGCCAGAAAATAGTAAAATTATAGTTTCAGAGTAGTAAAATGATATCTTCAGCGACCTGAAAGAAAATAATTGTCAACTTAGGATTCTATACACAGTAGGATATGAAGGTGAAAAAAAGACATTTTGAGACAAAAATGGAGAGCATTCACAAGCAGTAGACCTGCACTAACAAGCCAAAGGTAATGATCCCATTTGGAATATTAGGAGATAAAAAAGGAATGAAAAGCAAAGAAAGAAGTCCTAAACCAAGGCTGCCTACCTCTGAGATGGGGTAGAAGCAAAAGCTGCCTGACACTAGAGAAAAGTAGGA
The DNA here is from genome assembly GCF_028021215.1 of Eschrichtius robustus. Classification (NCBI taxonomy): domain Eukaryota; kingdom Metazoa; phylum Chordata; class Mammalia; order Artiodactyla; family Eschrichtiidae; genus Eschrichtius; species Eschrichtius robustus. The sequence goes on from NC_090826.1 coordinate 35,146,395, forward strand.
AACTCATTACTAGGATCCTGAATAGATACAAAACAGAAGTCTGCTGCCTGATGGGAGGGCAGGAAACTCCCTCGCCGCAAGCCCCACTGTCATTACAAGGCAGAGTTCAGACGCTCACGTGCACAGGGCCTGTCTATGACTAAGGCTGAAGCAGAACTGAGAAAAACTCCCTGCCACCAACATGAGCCTTGCGTCATAAAGCGAGCAACGGCAAGCTGCTGCTGGGGAAGGGGCAGGAGCATGGAGACAGATTCCCTCTTGTGCAGGCATGCAGGAAGTGTTGAATGCTGAAGCTCAGGAACACTAAGAAAAACTCTGGATTCCAGGTCTCAAACCAAGCACAAGGTATCAGCAGCCCACTATCATCAGAAATGAGGAATTGATTAGATGTGCTTATCAAATGATGACACAGCAGAGGAAAAAGTCATGAACTTGATGATAAGTTGGTAGAAATTCTACAAACGAAAACACAGAGAAAAACATGGAAAAAACAACAGACTATCGAAGAGCTGTGACACAATATCAAGCATGTGACTGAAGTAGCAGATGAAGACAAGAAAAATGTAGCAGAAGAAATGTTTGGAAAATAATGGCTGCAAATTTTCCAAAGTCAATGAAAGGTAACAAACCACAGATCCAGGAAGGTCGGAAAACCCCAAGCAAAATGAACACAGAGGAAATAACACACCCAGGCACTTCATGGTCAAACTTCTGAAAACCAGAGATGGAGAAAATATGACAAGCAGCCAGAGAGAAACAAAGGAGCAAAAATAAGAACTACAGCAGAGTTTTCATTTAAAAACTACGTACGCTAGAAAGCACTAGCATGACATCTATAAAGTACTGAAAAGGATGGGGAAGTCAACCCAGAATTATATACCCAGCAAAATCATCTCTCAAAAATGAAGGTGAAATAAAGATTTTGTTTGTTTTCATCATAGGTGAGTTCAAAGCTTTCATTTCCATCTCCATCTTTGGAGGCATTTTCAAGTGCCCTCTTAGAAGAGTGGCTTTCCAGTATTCTAGCTTTCCCTTAGACTTTTATAAAAAAAACTTTCAATCTTGAAATAATTTCAAACTTTAGAGAAAAATTGCAAGAATAGGTCAAAGAATTCCTGCATGCCCTTCACTTAGATTGCCCAGTTAATATTATACTGCAACTATTTGCCTTGTGACTCTTTCTTCATGTGTATTTATGCATATCTTTTCCTGATGCCTCATTATTCTTCTAGTACTTGTGTGTAATTTCCTAAAATACAAGGACAATGTCCTACAAAACTATCTGTTCACAGTGAACTAACTTTGATATAGTACTATCATCTCAACCACAGACACCATTCAAATTTCACTGGTTGTCCCAAGAATGTCCTTTATAGGTCCAGAATCCAATCCAAGATCATTCATTGCGTGTAGCTGTAATATCTCTTCAGTCTCCTCGGCCTTTGCTGTCTTTCATAACTTTGACAGTTTTCAAGGGTACTGGCAGTTATTTTGTAGAATAACCTCGATTTGTATTTGTCCGTCTTAAGCAGATTCAGTTTACGCACCTTTGGCAGGAATATCATATAAATTATGCTGTGTTCTTCTCAGTGCATTATATCAAGGGACACACAGTTTTGCCTTGTCCGATTACGGGTGGTGTTAACTCTTATCGCTTAAGATATGCCTGCTATGTTCATCACTGCAAAGTTAAATATTTTGTACTTCTTAGTTAGTAAATTACTCATATTACTTGGCATTTTACTGTAGAGCTTTTTCTTCTTACCCACTTATTTATTTAATTATTTATATCAGTGTGGACTAGTGGATTCTTACTTTTTTATTCACGGAGTTAAAATCCATTACTGTTATTATTTACTTTGATACTCAAATTGTTTCAGATAAAGCCAGAGGGAACCCCTTTAGTCTGGCTTCTGTATCCTTTAGACATGTCACCATCATTCCTCGAGCACGTTCTTACTTTCTGGAACGAGATGATCCAAGTTTATTTTGTACTTTCCTTACCCCAGACCTCGAATCAGCCATTTCTCCCTGGAGTTCTGCTACCTTTTAGTAGAGAATGGTATTCAGAAATCAAGATATGGGTTTGCCCCTGGGGCTCATTGTTCTTGGCCTGTCTAGGGGATAGAGCTCACAGATATATGTACAGTAGGCCCTCAGCACCCACGGGGGATTGGTTCCAGGACACCCAGCCCCCTCCCCCGCCAACCACAACCATACCGAAAATCCCCGGATGCTCAAGTCCCTTATATAAAATAATGTAGTGCAGTCGGCTCTCCATCTTTCCAGGTCCACATCCATGGTTACAGAAGGCTCTGTGTATGTATATCGCACACATGTACATACACACACAACTATATTTCTACATTTATCTACGTATATAAAAAGCTGTGTGTTCATCCAGATACCTCCAATTCCAATCCAACTCCACAAGATTTATTCTAGTCTTCCTCGTTTCCATCTTTGTAAATCCGTTCTCTGACAACGAGAAGCCCGGCTCCCATTACTTTCAGTGTATTTACTTATTTGTTCAATCCCCTTATACATAACCAATCTCTGACCCTGCCAGGCAAGGACTCTTCAGCTTTGCGGTGACCACATGGGCCACTGCACAGAGAGGGAGAGGCAGTGCTTCAGGTTTTGACTCTGTGATTCCATAGCATCGTGTCAGCCCTTTGATGCTTTGAAGAATTGTTTACCCTTTCCTCAACATTTTTTTTTTCTTTTAAAAAAAATTTTATTGAAGTATAGTTGATTTACAATGTTGTGTTAATTTCTGCTGTACAGCAAAGTGATTCAGTTCCCTCCACATTCTTAGTTGTTTTCAACAAGACTGTTGTCCAGAATAAAATTGCCTACAATAGTCTCATAAATTGAATTAAGTATTGTTTTTATGTGCTCTATGAGGAGAAAAGGTCAGGAAGCACTGCTTTGGGTGTTGTCCATTCTCCATGTCCAGGTTTCGTTGTGGTTCCCCATGAGCTTGGCCAACTCTAGGCAAAATCTTAAATTGAACCACTTTCATTATATCCAGTATTCAATGGTAGCTCAGTTGCAATTCTCAGTTGAAATCTAGAAAGGGAGAAGCAACACACAGCCCTCCCTAGCCCAAACTTCAGTATGTGTAGGAGTCACCTGGAGGTCTCCTTAAAATGCTGAATCTGTTTCACCTAGTCTGGGGTGGGGCCTGAGAGTCTGTATTTCTAACAAGTTTCCAGGGGATGCGAATCTTGTGGTTGGAGAACTGTGCTCTGAGTAGCAAGAGTCTCTATTCATCACCTTTATTCCAGTGGTCAGGAGGGAGGATACTAAATTATACAACCAGTAAAACTTAGACGTATTTTTAACCTTTAGATTTCTTTCATTTGCACACACACACGCACAGAAGAGCGGAGTGAAACCCTAAGTACCACTGGCATTTACCAATCTTATTTTATAATTTCTCCTGCCCCTGACCTTTCTATTCCTAGAGTATTTTAAAGCAAATCCAGCCATTATAGTGTTTCAGTGTGCACCTCTGACAGACAAGGCTTAAAAAAATAATAACCACAGTGTCGTCATCACATAAAATGAACAATACGTATAACCCAAAATTAACCATAATTCCTTGACATCATCTAATAGTTCCTGTCCATATTCTCAGGTTCAGGCAATAGATGAGTGTACTGGTCAGCTACTCCAGCTCCCAGTTCACGCCCCTTAGCCGAACACCTGTTGCCACGGTACCTGGGCTTTCCTTCGGGGCTGAGGGCACAGGTATATCCCTCCCCAAACCGTCTTTTATGGCTTGCCAATTTCATTCTTGGAGGAACTCTGCTAATAAACAACAGCACAAGCTTTAGGATCATGTCCTTTGACCCACCTTCCTGGGTCTCCTCTCAGTCCTCTAGCCTTGAGGCTGGGACAGGAAACAGGAGAGCTGGACAGTTGGCCCTGTCACAGGTTGGCAGCCGAGGTGACCGTGGTGTAGACATTTGAAAGAGGAGAGGCCGGGAGTTGGGGGGAGGGGATCAGGCCTCCCAAACTCTTCTAGCAGCAAACTCTAAACTTTTCCCAGGCATCCTCCCATTGCCAGGGCCCCACTCCGATGTTAATCAGTGTACTGATTGGGTTGTGAGTGGTCAGCTGACTCTCCAGCTCTCCAATCTCTGGCTATAGCTCCAAAAGTCTTCTCTTCACGAAGGATCACACGGAAGCTTGTTTCCACCCTGCCTTCATGCTGCCCGCTGGCCCAGAGCTTGTCTCTCTCACAGCCTATCCCTGAAGCAGCCAGCACACTCTATCCCGACATTTTCCTACCAAGTCCCAAGCCTCTGGTGGTCCTTGAACCGCAAGAGATGACACGTGGTTTCCCAGCCAACCGCTTCCTGACCAGATAGTGAGGGCGTCCGAATCCCCCGCCTGGGACAGAGGCCAGCCTCTGGGCTCCACACCCCACCTGCTCAGCGACCCCTGGAACAGGAGCCCTCACTGTGACGCTCACTTTCTAGGTTCCAAATTTGGCATTAGTCGGGGCTCTTCTGGCTGTGTGTGACAGAAATCAAACGCACAATTGTTTCAGCCAAAAGGGGTTTATTTCTTGAGAGGGTGTGGGGATCTCATGAAACGGCCTGGTCCCAGGAAAGGCAGAGGGAAACGGGCTTCCTCTTGTCTGTCCTGCCTCTTCTTGTGCATGAGACCCCCTCAGAGGGGCAAGAAATGTGGCCCCCCCCAGCCCCAAACTTCAGGCCTCAGAGAAGTGCTCTCAGTGCTGCTGACCTCAGATGCCCAGGTCCACCTCAGGCCCATTAGGTTGGGACGCCTGGGGTGGGGGGTGAGCTGGGCATCAGCTCCCCAGGGGACTCGAATGTGCTCACCCAGAGCCAAGAACCGCTGCGTTATAGCGTCAGGCACCCAGAGACACTCTTCTGTAGTTCTCGTTCATAGTTCAGGGGGCAGGGCTCTGGTGACCCCACTTGGGCTCAGATTGCCCACCCCCTCCAGCCCCTGAGGCGCCCCTGTGTACGTGCAGCCGCTGCCACGCTGGGGCGCCTGTGGATGATCCCACAGCAGCTCTGCCATCTGCTTCTCCCCTCCCACCCCTACCTTCTCCTGGAGAGTGTATGCGTGATAGTCATTTTGTCTGACTTCACCTCTCAGAGGCACGTCAGGGGACAAGGCTGAGCTGTGTCCTTAGGGTCTGGTGACTTGGTGGGAGATGTCCCAGGACAGGTGGTGGAGGAAGCCAGGACAGAGCTGGCTGAGGAGGGCGGGGGAAGGCAAGGGACAGTTCTTTCCAAGAGCTGTGGTCAGCTCTTTCCAGTCAGGAGAGACAGAGGGCAGAGGCCAGAGAGAGACTCAGGGTCCCGGGAGGATGTCTGGGATGGAAGAGGCCTGAGCATGAGGGCAGGGGCTGATCTGGGTTAATTTTCCCTTGACTGGGGGTCTCCAATCAAGGAGGTCCTGGTGCCAACCCAAGGACAGGTAGGGAGGTTCCTGATCAGCTTGGATGTGCTGTGTAACCCACACTGGGTCTGTCTCCCTCTCTTTGTGCCCAAGGACCCCAGGGACCAGCTCTGACCTCTCTGCACCAGGCCCCACCCTCATCATACCCGGGACAGATCAAATGACACGACACTCAGGGCTGGATGTTCACTTTTCTTTCTAAAAGACACCAAGCACCCGGTCTAGGTGTGGCAGGGGGACAGAGCCAGGCTGGGGAACCTGGACACTACACACCCAGGGGGCCCTTGGTGGAGGCAGACAATTTAACAACTGGTCTGAAAGTCAAAAGAGAGGAGAGCTGGTTAGCGAGGGGAGCAGCAGGCAGTGGGGGGTGGCAGGGGCTATGGGGTTCAGGCGCGGACCCAGGGACTGGCCAGTGCAGCTCACAGCAGCCCCGCCGGGGCCCATTTCCGGGGCAGGGGTGACATGGCCTGGCTTAGCCATCTGTGTGGGTGTCCATGCAGCGCTAGGCATACTGCGAGACCTGAATTCAGAGGCAGCAGGGCCAGGCCTCCTGGTCTCTCTGAACCTGTTTCCTCGTGTGTAAATCGGGGACATTTGTCCCCCGGCACTGCCTCCTTCGTGGGGTTGCTGTGAGGAGCCCATGGGCCGGGGGAGGCGATGGGGTCTGGTCACCCCAGGGCACTGGGCACCCAGCTTCTCTCTACTGCTGTGTCCTCGAGGCCCAGCACAGAGAAGACACTCACATAGCCTGTCAGTGAGTAAAATAAGTGGTCGTGAAAGGGACTGCAGCTGGCTGGGGTGTGGACAGGTCTGTGCCCGTACTTGCACCTGCACTGGCCGTGCGTGTGCGCCTGAGGGCTGGGGCCTGCCTCCCACCTCTCTCTGAGTGTCTGGGTCTGAGTCTCAGAGCGCAGGGTGGGTGCCTGGGTTGGGGACAAGTTGCTCAGAGCCTAACCGAGCTGGGGGGGACACCCTGCGCCCTCCTGGCCCCGCCCGGGGTGCTGCAGGGGCCGGCGGATGCTACGCGGGGCTCAGACATACTCTCGGGCAGCCGCCGAGGGGCCGGGCCGGTAGGGCTGCGGGCTGCTGTTGGATCTCTCGGTCTCCTGGCACGTGCAGCAGAGGAAGGAGCCGCCCAGCATGGCCAGGCCGGCGGCGGCCCAGCCCAGAAACAGGGCTGGACCAAACTCGTACCTGCAAGGGGTGGAGGACGCCATCAGGTGTGCCTGCGCCCCCGCCCCGCCCCGTCCTCCCCCGGGGGCCCCCGGCCTCCGCCCTGGCAGAGCAGAGGGCGGACTGGACGTGGGGAGCTGAGGCTGGGGCCTCACAAGCCTCCTCGGGCTCGCCTGGTAAGTTGGGATGAGCGTTCACCCTTCCTCCCGCCCCTGCCGCAGCACATCAACACCACCCGGGGCGACCCAGCTCAGGCTGGGCTGCTCCGCGCAACCTCGAGCCCCTTTCCTCCTCCGGCCAGATGAGGGGGCGCGGCGGGGCCCGCCAGGCCCGTCGGGGAGAGGAGGAGAGGGGCAGTCCTGCCACCTCTCTCGGTCACGGTCTGGCCCACGGAACTCGCCGCTGGGCTCCCGCCGCCCTCTGGAGAAGGCCAGACTCCTCCGCCGGCTCCACCTGGCACTTCGGCCTCTCCACCCACAATCCCAGCGGGCCAGCCCGGCGCCCCCTCTGCAGCGCCCGGGTCTCCCCACCTCTGTGCCTTTGCACGAGGCGCCCCCTGCCGGAGCATCTCGCCTCCGGTGCTCCGCCTCCAGGGCCCAGTTCAGATGCCACCTTCTCCGAAGGCTTCCCCTGACCCCAGCTCCGCTCGCCGCCTGGCGCTGACTCTCACTGGGTGGCTGATCAGTTCCTCGTTTGTCTGGCTCCCTGGGGAGCAACTTGAGGGCAGACAGCACCGGATTCATCCATGTCCCCAGGGCCCAGCACAGGGCCTGCAACTCAGGCAGCCTTGTGGAGTGTTGAAGGGACAGGAGCAAGCGCCAGCATGGCATCTCTGAGCAGAGCTACCTCTTGCTTGGCAGGTTTTCATGGCTAGAGCTGCCAGCCCCAGGGAATGAACCTCACTCCTGAAGTCTTCATTTCCTCCCCCTCTCCACTCTGCTGCCTCCTCCAGGGAGCCCTCCTGACTGCAACAACCCAGGCATCTCTTTTCTCATTCTCCCTCCACCCCAGGGCCCAAGGCCTGTTGGGATGTTTGGGGTTGAGACTATCCCATTCTCTGCTCCCCGCAGAGCTGAGAGGTAAGGGAGGGTCCAGGCCCTTCACAGAGCCCCCTATTTGGCCCCCATACCCTGGCCTTACAAGTCCTGACCACTCTAGCTCCTAAATATCTCTGGGCCTACTCTCCACTGCTAGCCCCCGACCCCAAGCCCTATGCTCCAGACCTTTGCATCAGCACCTTACTGGCCTTGCTCCCTCCCCACCATTCTGCACACCACAGCCAGAGGGACTGTCCTGCCTTCCCCACCAGGACACGGAAAAAAACCTTCCTATGGCTGCAAGGCCCTCTGCCATCTGCCCTTAGGACTTTTCCAGCCTCATCTCTCCGGCCCAAAGTCACTGTGCCTCCTACAGAAATAACAGCCCAGGCACTGTGCTAAGTCCCTTACCTGCACCATCTCACAGAACCCTCACAACCACACTGAGCTCCGTCCTCGGTCCTAGCTGCCTTTTACAGGGGAGGAAACCAGGCACAGAAAGGTTAAGGAACTTGCCAGTCACACAGCCAGCCCATGCAGAGCTGGGATTTAAATCCAGAGCCAGGGCATTTAGCTCCTGGGGTGGCGTTCAGGGCCCAGCCACAGCTGCTCCGCACTCCAGAGAGCTTCTCAGTGACAGCACCTGGGGCTCGTCCGTCCCCTGTTTCCCCCTCCAAGTGCCCTGCTGGACAAAGGCCAGTGGTCCCAGAGTGGATGGAGTGGGAGGCCCAGCCTGTTCCCTGGCCCAAACCATGCCCTGGGGCTCACCTGGCATTGACGGGTGTGCTGGGGTTGAAGAACTCCTGGGTCACCAGTGTGGCATACCACGAGACGGCCGTCAACGTGCAGAGGCCTAAGGACAGGGCGGGGGGGTCTCATCTCTGCTCTGGCCTCCAGAGGGCCCCCCGGGATGGGGCTACCTGCCACGGTCAAGAGGCTGGAGGAGGAGCCGGGCACTCACCCGCCAGGAGGAAGAGGGCACCCCCAGCGATGGCCACTCGGCCCTTGGCGATGGGGTTGCTATCTCCGACCCGGGTGCACTTCATACCGACGACACTGAGGACCATGGCCACGAAGCCCAGGAGCACGGCCACCACCATCAGGGCTCGCGCTGACTGGATGTGACCTGGATGGGGCGGGAGGGACTGAGTGGGGGGGGGGGGCGGGAGAAGTGGGCGGGTGGGAGGAGCCCAAGATGGGAGGGGCTGGAGCTAGAGCAGGACGCTCCTCCTGGGCTACTACCTGCGGCAGGTGTGAGGGGATCCTGGGGGCTCAGGTGACTACAGGGTGTGAGGGCAGAGTGCGGAGGCTGAGCCTCACCGTTTAACCCCACCGTTCGCTCTCCCTCGCAGGTTCTTCCAGGTAGTGTGTGGTGACAGGGTGGTATGAGTTCTCCCATCAGCTGCTTTCTGGCCAGGCGCCTCCCTTTGGGGCCCACCCCTCCCAGGCAGCGGGGGGCAGCTTCTCCTCAGGCCTTTCAGATTCAGCAGAAGGCGGAGCTACGGTGTCTGAGGCCCAGCTCAGCCCAGGTTGGCCCTTGGACAGGGATGCCTCGCCCATTGTCCATTCCGACTCTAGTTACCTTCCCCTGCGCCCTTTGAGTCACCCATGGTAGCTGTATGCCTGCTGCCGGGGTCAGTCCCGGGGATCTGGGTCCCTGAGGGAGGCTAGATGACCTGCCTGGTCCGGCGTGGCGGGGGCCATGTGACAGCAGCCCAGCTCAGGCCCGTGCGGCCCCGGGGCGGAGGGCGGGCGGGCGGGTCGGCCCCCAGCCAGGGGTAGAGCTGCAGTGGTGCCTGTTTACGAGCCAGCTTGTCAGGCTCAACCCCTACACCCCAGGGGGAGGAGAGCCACCCGTGTGCCCAAGCGCCTGGGTGTGGACGTGCATGTACACATGTGTGGCTGTGTCTGTGCGTGTGGGTAGGTGCACCTGAGTGCCGGCATACTTGTCTACATGGCAGGACTGGCAGGTAGGTGTGTGCGCACAGTGTGTCTGCAGAGTATGGAGAGAAATGGAGGGAAGGGTCTTGACTTAGAGCCTCTGAGTGCCGGGCACTCATCTCCTCTGACCCTCCCAGAGTCCTGTGAAAGTCCTAGTCCCCTTTCCAGATGAGGACAGAGAGGGTCAGTGACTCCTTCAAGGTTACAGTGGCAGAGCTGGCATGTGGACCCATGGCTGCTGGAACCTAGAGCCCCTGCCCCCAGCAGGGCAGCAGGCTGGCCTGGATCTTCATGAGTGCACGGGGGGGCAGGGGCTGGAGAGGGCAGCCCAGTGCAGACGGCAGACCGTGGGAAAGCTTGCTCCGGACCTCTCAGCCCCATATCCCACCTCCCCATCCCAGCGGGCATGAGGCCTACCTTCCAGGGCAAGCAGCGAGTCATAGAGCTTGCACTGCACCTGACCGGTGCTCTGGGAGGCGCAGGACATCCAGAGCCCTTCGTAGAGGCCCACGGCGGTGATGATGGCGTCGCCTGCGTAGGAGGACTGCTTCCACTGCGGGAGCGCTGTGCTGGCGATGATGCCCACCCAGCCACCCAGGGCCAGGAAGTAGCCCAGGAGCTGAAGGCCTGCGTTGGCCATGGCCCAGGGGAGGGGATGGGGGTTCCAGGGCTCAGGGCTGGGCCAGGGTCCCTGCGGGGGCCGAGGTCATGGCGAGGTGACAGGAGCAGCTGGGTTGGGGGTGGGGTGCAGCAGGTGGTCAGAGGCTGAGAAGAAGAGGTGACAGCCCTGCAGTGGCGGCAGCAAAGGCAGTGGCTGCAGGCTCTAGAATGCTGGGGGAGGCCCGAGCTGGAAAGGCCAGGGGCCCGCCCACAGCCGCCACCTAAGCCAGGGCAAGGTCCCCAGCAAAGCTCCTGCCCAGCCCCCGGGGGGGTGGGGCGTGGGGCGTGGCCAAGGTGGTGCCCCTCCCCAGGGATAGAGAAGGGAGGGGCTGGGAGGAGTGACCCCCGGCTGGCCCTCAGGGTCTTTCCCCTAGGGAAACCCCTTTAGGAGCCTGATACGAGTGCCCTAAAATTCTCCTAATTCCTATCCCAAACACCAGCCCTGAGATGATGGACTTTGCCCTTGCACTGCTGATGTGACCCTTGGGGTTTTCTGTCCTCTGACCACAGGACAGAAGGAAAATGGAATTCCAATTTGCAGGAGGTAAGACTAGGGTTAGACACTGGGGAGAACTTTTTGGAGCGGGTTCTGAGGTCAGCTATGGAGAGACTGGGTTGGGGAGGGGTGTTGGGGAGTGGGGGTCCTTGGTACCTGGGGCCCATGTGTATCAAAAACAGCGGAGGCCAGACTCAGCGTGGGATCTGTTTGAGATCTGAGGGGGGCAGAAGAGGGACCCCATGAAGGCTGGGACAGGGCTGGCCACCAGCCAGCAAGGAGCCTGGCAGGGAGGTGGGAGACAGCACCAACCTTCAGGGATCAGCCTGAAGGAAGGCAGACTGTTCAGCCCCTTTAATCCCCTTGCTGGCTGGCTTAGCAGCTCCTGCTGGGGCCTGAGGCACAGGCCCCTGAGCCCCCCGCTCCAGAACAGCCTGGTGGGGAGCAGTGGCCTCTGCACATTCCCGGGGTTCAGGCTGCCCCCCCCTAGCGCCCCACCTCCCCTCCTCTCTCCCGTCCCAGCTCAGCCCCCTGGAGCAGGGGAATGTTTAACTCTCCTCGACCTCATTAGCAATCCCCTCACGTTCAGTTCGGCTCGCCAGGCGTGGGTACAGGGGAATGTCACAACCCCGCTCCCGCCAGCCCCCCGGCACCCCCTCCAACCCCAGCAGCCCACGCGCCCTTTGCCGGACTGCACTGGGGGAAGGCAGGGTCCCGCCGCAGACCCTGGCCTCCTTGCACCCCCGACCCAGACCCCCTCCGCAGGGACAGCCCCGCCCGCTCCCTCCCTCGCATTCTTCACGTGGCTATGCAAACGAGAGGGTGCCCGGCGCTGCAGACAATGCTGCCCTGTGCGCCCGCCCGCGCGTGGGCCCTGGTATGGCCCGCGACCCCGCGGCGGCCAGCTGGGGGAGGGGCCTGCCCTCGAGGGGGCGGTGGGCTCTGCTGGGCGGGCCTGCGGTTCCCGACTCTGCTCCCCTTCCCTCCCCACCCCCCCCCTCGCCCCGGCCCTCCGTGCTGGGGAGGCCCGAGCCACGTGGATCTGTGCACACGCAGACCTGCTTCCTGGGGCGGCCTGCGCGTCCCCCAAAGCTAGCGGGGCCTGGATCCGTGGTACAGAAGCCAGTCCCGAATTCGGATTCCTCTACCACGGACGGTGAGAGACTGTGCGATGGGGACGAGCAGAGGACACAGCCGGAGCCCAGAGGGGAGACTCCGGGGCCGCAGGGAGCTCCATTTCTACGCGCTTAACCGTCTAATCCTCAAGGCAGCCCCCTCACGATGGGCGTCCCTTCACGGATAAGGAGCCGAGGCTGAGAGAGGTGACCTACCCCAAGCTAGGAAGCCAGGGGCTGGGGGGCTTTCCTATCAGATCTGTCCACCCCACACCCCGCCCTTTCTCAGGAGCACTGGGAGGGGCGAGGCTGAGCTGGCTGTGGAGCCTCGCCCTCACCTCTGAAGGGGACGTCGGCTTCACGGAGTCACCGAGGGAGCTGCCCAATGTCTGAGAGAGTGTGAGGTGCGCGCAGGGGGCGGCCGCCCAGCACAGTGATTCCCGGAGGCCGGGTGTCCCTCTCCCAGCCTTCCGCAGGGCTCTCTCTGTCAGGAGGATACACGGGTCATTCTGGTCCTGAGGAGCTCCTGAGTCAGGTCTCTGAGCCTCGGGATCTTCAAGGCCGCACAGAAGCAGAGTGCCAGAGCCACACAGCCCTGGAGACCGGGGACTGCAAGCCCCTCCGTTGACAACTGACGAGCTGAGAGCCAAAGAGGGGAAGCTAGCCTCTTAGGGTCACACTGCTGCCCCCAGGGCCTGCTCACTCCTCCACCCTGGGCACCCCCAGGGCCCTCCCCCACACCGAGGACCCGGAGCCACTTTATGGTCCAGAATGAGGCTCACATCTCCCTCGGAAGTGCTTCTTTTTTAAAAAAAAAAAATTTTTTATTGGAGTGTAGTTGATTTACAATGTTGTGTTAGTTTCAGGTGTACAGCAAAGTGAATCTGTTATACAGAAGCTCTTCTGTTTATCCCTTCTGTTGTCTGAGGTCTTGAGTCTGTTCTACCAAAACATCCCCTCCTGCCCTGATGGCCTTCCCTCACCAGTGTTCCAAAGCCCTTTGGAATTCAGATCCCGCTCCTGGAGTAGAGTTCCCTAACCCTGTGTAGCTCCTCCATCAGGACTCCGACCACCCCAGTGCCCCCCTGCAGTCCAGCGACTCCCAGGCATGCGGGGAGAGCAGGAAGGCTCAGGACCCACCCCAGCCTCCATTAAGAGCTAACTAGAAACCGCCCTGGGGTGTCACGCTTCACTGTTTAAAAGATGCTTTCACTTACATTACGAGAAGCTTAGGGTTCTAGCTTTACCTCTGCCACTGAAAAGCTGTGTGATGCTAGGCAAGTCCCTTAGCTTCTCTGGCCCTGGTTCCCAAACTGAAAAATAGGGATAAAAGCATTCATCTGTCTGGGTCATGAGGGAGTTCACAAGAATCCAGATGGGCGAGAAGTGCTTTTGGAAAACATAATATGCCTAAGAAATGTGGCTAATGAAAGCTCCATTCCAAAATGACTGCCTCCTGGGCCGTCTCCCCCTTGTGCCCGCACCCTGGGTGCGGGCGACTGCTGGTGGCTGACGACCCGCTGCCCCTTCCTGCCTGGCAGGGCGGGTGCTTTGTAGATGGATCTGTGCTGACCACTGACTGATGGGTGTGAGGATGAACTGTTTCTGCCTCCCTCCCAGAGAAACCCTGGAGCCCCCTCCCTGGTCCCTTCCCACTGCCAGTCAGGAGGGTCCGACTCGGTTCTCGTCCAGCACATTCTCTGCGGCCACGACCTGAAACGTTGGAGGCTCAGGAGGTGGTGCTGGTCAAACTCCCCCCAACTCTGAGTCTGACTTTCCCACGGAATCCCAGGCTCGGAATGGAGAGGACTTGTCCAGGTGGCACAGCTAGAAAGCAGTGCAGCCAGCGGTGTGGCCACCCCAGTGTCCTGCCTGCCCCGGCAGGGTCAGGTGCTCTGATCTGGGATCTGTAATGCTCTTTGCATATTTCCTTTCACAGCACTTGGTGGGTTGTTCGTTTGCCTCCTTCCTGAGGACTGAAAGCATCTACCAGCCCTACCACTGGCCCCATTTTTGTGTCCCACGCCTAACCCAGGGTGAGGGCATCTCTGCAGCACATGTGGCTGTCTGGTAGTGCCCTCTTCTCTTCCCCAAACAACCCTGAGCACTGGCTCTCTTTGACACCCCCGCTGAGAGCTCTGCCAGCTGCCTGGGGTGCCAGAGATGGACGTCTTCCACGTCCACATCCCCCCCGAGTTTGCTGAGTTGCCTCCCGTCCCCTCTAATGCTCCCATGGCTGCTCTCCCTTCACCTCAAGCAGACTTCCCCAGGGCCGACCTGCTCATGCCTGTGTTTTACAAACGGGCCAAGCAACCACAGCATCTCAGCCCGGACCCCGCCATCCCCCCCCCTGCTGCTGGGAGGACTCACCCACCATAATTATATTCACTTATCCCAGTTCTGTTGCCCTTGAAAACATTTGGCCTTTCATGAGCTAAACTGAGATAGTCTGCTGTCTCTCTGGGCTTAGCATACTTTGAAATTGTGAAGGTCACCTGCCTTGATGTGGAAACTTCCGGAAGACCAGAATCAGGCTGATGGAGTTTTCTGTAATGTTGAGTATCTCCTGTGTGCTAAGCATTGTGCCAGGCTCTCTATGAGTGTTCCCTCATTGATACTCTCAGCCATCCTGGGAGGAAAGGACTGTAATCTCATGTTACTGGTGAGGAAACACACTCAGAGGTCACACAACTGCAAGTGGTGCAAGTGAGAGTCTTGCCCAACTCAGCACGTGGGTGAAGCTCGTGCTCTTTCCATTAACGTGGTCCTCTCTTCATACGGCGAGTGGGTCATCCAAACAGGACACGGGATCACCAATGACTAAAGGAATAGTGACTGTCCCTATGGGATCATTCCCATGAGCATACTGTCTCCCAGCTTAAAAAACAACCGTTCCTTCACTTCACATCTCCCTCCAGCTCATCCTGCCCCCCACGGACAGCCAAACTCCTGAGAAGAGTTGTCTATACCCACCAGCACCACTCATTCTCCTCCCCTTCTCACTTGACCTCACTCCAGTCTTTCGTCGACCAGAACATCTCTTGCCAAAGTTCTCCCTGATCTCCATGTCACCAAATCCAAAAGCGGGTTCTCAGTTCTTATCGTGCTCAACCTCTCAGCAGCATTAGACACCGCTGCTCAGCCCCTCCTTCCTGAAACACTCTCACTGGCTTCCAGGACTAGGTCTCTTGGTTCCCCTGCTCACGGCTGGTCCTCGTGTCCTGTTGGACCCCACTGCCTCCGGAGCCCCAGTTGCCTGCAGGCCGGCCCAGTCTTCTGACTCTTCCTCTGTCTACACTGACCTTAGTCTCCTGGCTTTGAACACCCCCCAAAGGCTGATGGGGACCCCCAAAGTTCTGGCTCCTACCTCCACCTCTCCCTGAACTCAGAAACCTTTTGTCTCACAGGCTCCTCGAACTTGCGCATAACACATGCAAAACCAGACTCCTGCTTTCCACGCCCCATAACCATCTCACCTGCAGTCGGCCCCGTCATGGGAAAGGGCGGCTCCACTTCCCCAACTGCTTGGGCTGAATCCTTCTTTTTTTAAATTTTTTTATTTTTATTTTTGGCCGTGCCCCTTGGCATGCAGGATCGTAGTTCCCCAAGAAGGGATCAAACCTGTGCCCCCTGCAGTGGAAGCACGGAGTCCTAACCACTGGACCGCCAGGGAATTTCCTAGGCTGAATCCTTCTTGCTGCTCCTCCTCATACCGTCCAACTGATCAGCAACTCCTGTCAGCTCTACTTTAACGAGATCCAGAACCTGACCTTTTCGCTGCCTTCGCTGGCAACACCCGATCCACAACACCTCTTTCTCCACCCGGGGTCTTCGCAGCAGCCTCCGTTCTGCTCTCCTTGTCTCCGTTCTTGCCATTGTAGCCCATTCTCCACATACATTCTTCACTGAGGCCTTTCAAATGTAAGTCAGATGCTCTCACCCCCCTGCTCAAAACCCTCCAAGGGCTCCTGTCCCACTGGGTCAAAGCCCAGGTGCTCTCAGTGGCCGACCAGGCCCCAGGGACCCTGACCTCGCTGGCTGCTCTGTGTCGGCACATCGGCCTCCTTGCTGTTGCCTTCTCCTCAGGGCCTGACCTGCCTTCTTTTCTACCTCAAAGGATTACACACACACACATTTATGTGTTTGTTACCTGTCTCCCTTACTAAAATAGAAGCTCTATGAGGGCTGGGACTTGTTTGGTTTGACACCATAGTCCCAGCACCAGCACTTAGCTGGTGCTCAATAAATAAACACTGGTTGATTGAATAAATGGGCTCTCAGGGTGCAGGTTCCCAACTCACGACCCCACTGCATCTCAAGCCCAGGAGGGAGATGGGCTTGCGGCCCGAGGAGCTGAATCTCCAGGTCTGCCCTTACTCCGTCTCCTAGAGCTGAGTGTTGTCCTGCACATGGAGGCCCTGAGGTATGAGGACCCTGAGGCCAGACATCAGAGCAGGATGCATGTGGCCGACACGGGGGCAACATGCCAGAGCACTGCTGACCGCTGCTAGCTGCCAGAGAAGGATTAGTAATAATCCCTGCCATCCACCCAGAGCGTTCCAGTTTACAAAATGCTGTCACATCGGCGTCGCATGTGGGCCCCACAACTGCCCAGAGGTGGGCAGAGCAGCGATTATGGTCCCCGTTATACATATGACAACCCTGAGGTCCCTGAGGTTAAGGGTCTGGCCTGAGACTGCACAGGAAGTGGCCGAGCCGGGTACAGAGCTAGGCCTCTTCACACCATGCCTGCCACTGCATCCTGCCCAGAGCAATTTTTATCAAGTGAGACCCCTGGCACCGATGGGCATATTTCCACTCTGAACAAACCACCGAGTAAAAAAAGCCACGAATCATTTATTCTTTGGTGGCCTACACAGGCACTTAAATACTGTATTGCTGTCACGTGGCTGCCCGTGCAGGCCCCCGGAGTGGCTCTGGGCCTGCGTCCTGAGCCCTTGGTCAGGCCCAGGGGGAGAGGGCCGTCCTGCTACGTCCACTCCAAGAGCGGCAGCACCATGTGGACGGCTATGAGCAGAGTCCCCTCAGCGGGGGCAGACCTAAGCTCCCCACTGCTCCTCACCCGAGGCTGGCCAGTCCAGGGTGCAGGACGGAGTTCCTCACGTGGGTGATCACCGTCCACACGTGAGCTGTCAGAGCTCATCCTTGTGCCCTGACTCACTGCTGGAGACAGACGCCTGTACAGGCTCGGGGGGGCCCTCCTGGGCTTCTTGGGGCTGCTCGTGGGGGAGGTCCGTCTCTTCTGGGCTAAAGAGCATCTTCACCAGGTCATCCGCCTGCACCCTGTCCTGCAAGGACAAACCCCCGGCTGTTCAGCGAGGCCTCTGGACCAGGCACTCACCATCTCTCAGGTGCTACTTCCTGGAGAACAAGAAGGCTCTTCTCCAGTGGCCTCCGAGCTCATCCTAATCCCAGCAGGTCCCACTCTTTGGGCAGAGGCAGCAGAGGTGGTACCCAGCGAGGGACCAAGAACCAGGATCACTCCCCATATTGTCCCCCCTGCCCCCCCACCTGGAGCCCCATTCCCAAGGAAGGAAGAAGGGCCGGGGACCACGGTGACACAGTGCCGAAGCGAGGAGTCTCTCTGGACTCCCAAGCCCAGGGCTTCTTCCACGTCTAAGCATCGGCAGTGGGACTGGGGAAGGCGGAAGCAGAACAAGGGCCCTGCCAGGAACAGGTCACGATGGGCGCCAACTGCTCTCACCCGCTCGCTGTGTCGAGCATCCAAAGTGAACCACAGGGCGATGGCACAGCGCTGCCCTCTGGTGACAGCCTTCACTCCGTGAGGGTTTTCCGTGCCCGAAGAGAATCCCACGGCCCTTCCGCACTGGGGCTGCACCTCTGCCTAAAGGGGACGACGAGGGGGGTACACAGGACAGAGACCATAACCTGCCTTCAGAAGGGACACGGGGTCATTCAGGCCCAGGAGGGGATGGCCCCTCTGCCTGGCTTCCCAAAGACCAGAGCTAAAGAGAACAGGTGACTAGTCAGAGGCGCCCTGGTTTGGGGAGCGGAGTGCTGGCCACCAGGAAGACCAGCTGGCCATTCTGCCCACTGCACCTTGAGGTTTTGTCTCCCCTCCCAGGGATGGGGACAAGGGCGCACTCACCGTCACGGTCTTGGCATCTAGTTCAGTGAAATAAAAGTTTCCTCCGTCGAAGTCTGCGTTCAGGTAAAGAATGGCACTGGGAAAGGCAGAGAGCACCTCGACACCGACTTCCTCTTCCCGCCCCTCAGACACCCACGGCTCCAGTGCCTTTATCTCCACCTGCTCCCAACCAGCAGCAGGAGGGGGGCCTTCTCTGAAGCCTCACGAACACGACTCCTGACCTTCCCGCCTCCCTACCCTCGCCCCTGAGAATCCGCCATGCCCTTCTCTGGAGCGCTTCTGTACCAAGTCTACCTTTCCCTGTCCTACTCTCACACTGCACTGTAATGATTCCAGTTTTATCTGACTCCCAATCCAGAGGGTCCTGGACGCTGGGAAGAGCTGGTCCCAAACATGCATGTGTCGGGGGAGGGGGCAGGGCACAGGGCCCTGGGGGCGTCAGAGCAGAGCTGGCACCTGTAGTCCCGGAAGGTGTAGGCGGGGGGCTCCTTGATGCACACGAGGGCCTCGGCATTCAGGATGCAGTTGTCCACGTGGACGGGGTGGCTCCCGTCCTTCCTCTCAGCCTGTGCCTCTGCGGCCAAGGAAACACACGTTAGCACTGGGGCACCTCAGGGGACACTGCAGCTCTCCTGCTGGCATGCGAGGGGAGGGGGTCACTGCCGACCAGCTTCCCTTCCTCTGGTTTGATCCACGTACTCCAAGTCTTTAGACACATAGCAGCAAGACTAACCTTAAACCCTTAACCCTGGTGAGTAAAAACAAGGCCTCACCCAGCCCTTCACTGCCTGCCGACTCTTCCTGGCTTCCTGGCTTCCCGCTGCCCAGGCCCCAGGGCCCCCACCTGGAGGACGGGACACACACAGTTGCGAGTCTGGCACATTCCCTGGGTGTGCCCAGATTTTGATAGAATTCCAAACTTTCTGAGGGAGCGTAAAGTCCTCTAATCTCTGCTGCCCATCAGGGTCATATCGGCACCAGGGGCCGCTGAAGGCTCTGGCATGACAGACCCAGCTGTGGATCACGCGTGGTTCCTGGACACTGGCCGTGCCTCACCCCTCCTAGGGATTGCAAAAGGGAACGTGACAGAGGGAGAGTGAACGATGAACAACCTCCAGCCTGCCCTAACTTGTAAAATAAGTAGTTCTCTCAGAACTTTGGTATTTAACGATTAGTGACAGAGAACTTGCAACGCAGATCGTCATTCACCTAAGGACACCTGTATGCCCAATACCAGCGCTGAGAACCACTGACTTACAGGATGCAAAATACTCTTGAATGCAGCGCTCCGTAATTTGGCTTCTGAGGACCTCACCAGTCTTACGTGGCTGCCCCCCGTCCCCCCTTGACCTTACGCTCCAGAAACGGCCACTTTCTTAGTCCCCCCAGCTGCCGGTTGCTCGATGCCTCTACTCCTTTCCTCATGCTGCTCCCTCCGGCTCGAACGTCCTCCCGCTGCCCCGTCTACTCCACAGCTCCTATTCATCCTGCGCAGCTCTCATCACCTCCTCTGGGAAGCCCTCCTGACTCCCCGGGGAGACTGACTCGAACTTCCTCTGCTGCACTCATTGCACTGGTTTACGTTGGTTCCCCAGCAGGATGAAAGAGACCATATCCTGCTCTTCTCCGTGTCCTCCGCATCCAGCTGGTGCTTGGGTGGGCAGCGTGTGCTGCACGGGGGCTGCGGGTTGAGGGAGGCCCACCTTCGATCGCGGTGCGGCACACCAGGTGGGAGTAGGAGAAGTAGAGGGGGCTGTCCAGGCGGAAGTAGGACGCCATGACACGCCGCACCTTCTCCGTCACGTTGTAGTACAGGTGAGCGCTCTGCAGAGGAACCTTCCCTTCCTGTCCCAGCTGCCGAGGAGACCAGTGGTCAGCTACGCTGCACGCTCCTCTGCGGGCCAACAGAGACCACAGGGGCGCCAGGCCCCATTCCTCGTGCCCACCAAGGACCAGCCCCTCTGCTTCCCGTACACGACTCTCTGCCATCGCCCCCTCCCCTCACCTTCACACTTCTCTTTATGAGTAACCTGCTCAGAAGTACAGCGGTTCTTCAGAAAGCGCTCTCAAGCTTGGGGTATCAGTCTTGCTTGCTCGCCTCATTGTTATTACACTAATAGCTATGGTTCAAAAGTCAAGCTCACCCGGCATGGTTTATCCTGCCTCCGTGGCAGCTGGGACGCTGACAGGCAGACACTTTTACCCTTCCTACCACCATCTCCAACTCCTCCCCAGAGCCTGCACGTCCCCCTCCCCCTTCTCCACACTCTAGAACACAGTACTGACCCTACCTTGAGGGCCTTGAAGACAGTGACGCCATAGAACTTTTCGCTGGGAGTGTGTGGGGAGGTCTGACCCCGGTAGCCATCTCCTAAAGTTGCTGCTGCCTACGAGGCCCCAAAAACAGGTGGAGTTAGCCAGGCAGCTGAGGGCCCAAGAAGAGGTGGTCGACTGCCCGCAGCAAGGGGCAGGCAATCGTTCAGCACCTAAGAGGCACCTAGTCGGGGGAGGCTGGGCCCTTAGGGAGATGGTATGGTCACCGGGTTCCCTCACATTGGTCAGTCTCTGCAGCTCCCGGCACTCATCGTCAGAGATGACACCATCCATCACCACCCGCTGGGAACCGTTCAAGACTTTGGAGGTCATGGTGAGTCTGATACCGTCATAAAGCAGGGGGCCACCTGCAAAGCAATAACACCGGCTAAATCCAGCAGTAGTTCTGTCCAGACACTCTCCATCAGATATTGCCTTGCTGTAAGGAAGAGAAATTCCAGTTGTTTCCTGTTCACCAGAGAAACCTCCCGTTTGGTCGCTTCCAAAGGTAGGGTGGTCCAGAGGATGGAACTTAGAGCTGAAGGGCAGGAGATCCAAGTCCTGGTCCACAGCTGTTGGCTCCTGGGCTTTCACGCGTTGTTGAGGAAACATCATAAAGACATTCCTAAAACATGAGTTCAGGACCAGAAAGAACTGGGTTTGACTCCTGGATCCTCCACTTACTAGCTGTGTGACCTTGGCAAGTTACTTAACCTCCCTGAGCCTTATCTCATCTGTAAAGCAGCATCTACCTCGTAAGTTTGATGTAAAGAACAATATGACAACTTAAAAGTTTAGCACGATACTTGGCACCTAGTAAATGCTTAAAAGTTTAGCTACCATCATATCATCATCTATTTAAAATGAGGATCTTACAATCTGCCCAACCCACTTCCCAGGCAATTATGAGAATCAAGAGAAATAACAGGGTGAAAGCTCTCTGAAAACAAAGGAATGCTGGACAAATTCTTTAACGTGCTAATCTCATTAAATTAAGCACTTGTTAATTGAAGCAACTGTAGAGTAAAGGCCAGCCTTTCTCTCTTCTATTTCTCCTGGTGTCTCTCTGTGCTGGGGACATACCAGAGACCCAATTCGACTCCATCTATTATTTACTGAGGCCTCAGCGTGTGCCAAGCACTGTGCTAGAAAAGGCAAGGGATTAACACCTGAAGACAGCACCTGTTCCAACAATTACACAAATGACCAACACAAGGCAGACCTCGTGAAAGTACAAAGTGCCTTGGAAGTTCAACAGACATGGGGGTGGGGATCCCAACTGGCCTGGAGTTTAAGAAAGGCTCTGTAGGGTGGATCTGAGACGCCTCACGGGGAGAGATGATGGGAAGTGTACAGGTGGAGGCATAGGCCTGAACAAAGACTTGTGAGCAGAGAGAGGCTCAAGGACGAAGAGAAGGTATAAATGGGGAATGGTAGAACATACGGTTAAAGGGGCAGGCAGGGAGGACGGCATCAGAGTCCCTGTGTTTGGAAGACTGGTCTAGCCCCCAGGTGGGAAGGGGCAAGGACAGATTGGAGGAGAAAAGATGAGTGCAGAGAGGAGGGGCTGGGGGCCTGATGCACGCCTGAGGCCATGGGACAAGAAAAGGGTTGGGGAGAGAGAAAGAGAGCAGAGTCCTAATTGGCAGGCCCCCCCGGAGGACTGGAGGGGATGGGCAAGGGGGGACCAAAGGAGACCTGAAGATTTTGAGGCTTGGTAACAGGACAAATGATGGCAGCTGGGAGAAAACAGTTTGGGGGTAAGGAGAGAGGACAAGTTTTCTCCTATAAATACTTACTGAAGCAAACTAAACTAGCGTCACTGTGACTCAGGAGCCTTACTTCTTAACCAAAGGCCAATTCTCAGTGCTCTTTGCAGGTGGAAGTCCCGTGGGTGAGTGAAGAAGGGCCACGGCGGGGGTGAGCCCTGACCCGTGCCAGCTCGGATCCTGAGGCTGCTCTCTAAGGGGAGCTGCCCAGCTGACGTGGGGACCACCAGCCTTGCTGCCCCCATGACAGCCGAGGTGGCCCCACGCTCGTCCTCTCACCTTCCCGGGTCAGCCTGCTCACGTCCATTGACTCCTTGGTCTTCTCTTCCACGAGGGTCTCAATCTCCTTCATCAGGTTTCCGATCTCCTGGGAGATGCGGGCGGCTGTTTCCCGTTCTGACCTGCGAGCACAGCCAGTCTGAGGGCTATATTCCAGGGCCAGCCCAGGCTCCCACCCCAGCTTCCCAGACTGGACCTGCCCACCCCTTGCCAGGAGTTCACATCTGCCTCTGCCTGGGCTCAGGAAGCCTCAAGTGCTTCATCACACCGATCCAATCATGCAGTCTCTTCAAGGCCCTCACTTCTGTTTCTCTTGCAGTCTCTTGGGAATCACCTCTTCTGGAGTCCATGAATCCTAAAAGCAGAGCAGGAAAAAATGAACAGTGTCGGGTGACCTGCTGAATCTTCCAGGTCTCGATGCACATACTAGGGCCTACAGGGAATCCACCTTCTCACCGGCCTCCTTTCAGGAGATAAAGTGAGAGGTCTCTGGAACTGAGTCACCTGTACCTGGCTGCCCAGAATCCCCCGTCTCTCGTCCACGCAGATCTCCTGTTTGGCTCAACCCCCGAACGGCCCTCTCCCCAGAGGCACACGGTGTACAGCTCAGCCCATCCCTTGCATCCCCGCCCCACTCCCCACTCCGGCTCCCTGCACCCTGGCTCACCGGGTCAACAAAGGGAATTCCGAAAACATCATAAGCGAAGAAGAGCAGTTCTTTCTCCAGCAGGCTTCGCTGGTGGTACTCCTGGGCACTCTGAGGAGACGCAGTGGGAGGGACGCCCTGGTACTCAGCCCTGCCGCTGGCTCTAGCCCGCACCCCCCGCCCCTGCGTTCCATACCGTTGCCCCCAGTGCGACCCAAGGCTTCCTCTCCCACTATCACTAGTGTGTCCATCCCCCCATTTGGGACAAGTCTCACGTCTGTGCTCAAGGGTTCCTCTTGCCTGACACAAGCAGCCCCTCTGAGGGTGGCACAGCCAGGCTTCCCTTATAGGGAAACAGCCCCCCTTCCTTTCCCTGCCGTTAATCTCTGAGACAGAAAACCTGAGGATTCTCAGGAAATACTCTTTAAGAAAGGAAAATTCCTTCTAGACTTCTGCAGGAGTTCAACACGCAGGGGAAGAAAAACCTAGGTGTTAGGTGACTCCTGCGTTATTCATTTAATCTTTACAGCCATTTTTGAGGTTGATAAGATTATCCTCATTTTACAGACGAAGACACCGAGGTACAGAGGGGATATGCAACTTGTCTGAGGTGACACTATAGGAGATGGTAGAGCAGGGACCTACATCCAAGCCTGGGTCTCTCCAATCCTAAAGCCCACGTGCTTTTTCCTATGCCTTCTGCCTCCCCTCAGACTTGGAGTGGACGGTATCCCTCCCGGGAGTTGGGCCAGTGCAGGAGCAGCTGGGTCCAGCATCCGGCCATTCCCACACGTGCTCAGTGGTAGGGCTCACCCAGGGCAGGGAAACTAAGTACCTTCTGGGGTCACATCTTTCCCTAGGTGCCCTGCTAGTCTCCCAGCAGCAGAAGAAGGAAGGAAAAGAAAAAGAAGACATCATCAGTTGAAATAAAAGATGAGGGCAATAAGGAAAACTTTAAAGGTGTCAATGAGGCCTATATCACCTATTATATTTACCCAAGAAGAAGATGGAAATTTTCTCCTAAGGAGTTTAAATAACTGGCCTCCCTCACCTAGTGCTGGACACCAAGCTAGGTATGTGTTATCTCCTTTAACCCTCTCCAACTGCTCTATGAGCCTGCCAGGAAGCAAGTCCCACTTCTACCATTTACTCATTCAACACTGATTTACTGAGTATCAGCTATGTGTCAGAACTGTGCCGGCACTGGGATAAAGCAGGGAAACAGAGATTCCGGCCACCGTGGGCAGCCATAGGCTGCTGTGCAAGTTAACTCACTTCCTGGAGCCTAAATGTCCTCATCTCGAAAATGGCAAGAATAGCGCCCACCTCACAGGGTGCCTGTGATGATTAAATGCGATGATGGGTATAAACCACGTAGCTCAGTGCTTGGCCTGGGACAGGGCTCAGCAGATGTTAGTTACCTTCTGTCCAGAAGGGCAGTTCTAGTTAGAAATGGTAGACTGACCACTTATTTTCCCTTTCTGCCCCAGACTCACTAATATGACCATAAAGGGTCAGGGGGAGGGGTCTTAACCAAGCAAAGAGACTAGGAGAGGTGCCATCTCAAATCCAGACGGTCACCATCTAGCGGCCAAAGAGGACAACGACAAGGTCACCAGTCTCCATATGGGAGGGGGTGGCAAGAGGAGCGTTATTTCTATTAGAGACTCTCAGGATTGCAGATCCAAGAAGGAAGAACCTTGGTTTTTAACTTCAGGGTAGGTTGGTGACCCCACCTCACTGGGTTGTTATGAGAATCAAACGAAAGAAAAGCTATGAAAAAGTTTTGTAAACTATAAAACGCCACACACATTTGAAGGGTGCTTATTTTCCACAGTAAGCGCCACAACAACCAGAATGGGAGGTCTGTTACTGCCGCATCATCCACCTGCTTCTCCCAGTGAACAGAGGAAAAATGAGCCACCCTGGGCTGGAGTGCGGGCAGGGCAGGAGGCTGTGAGGGCGGTATCCTGCCACCCGTGTGCCCCGGGGCCAGCGCCGTGCACGTGTCCCCCAGGCTGGGAATGTGGTGCCTAATTAGACATGGAGAGGAGGGAGGCATGAACCCCCTGCCCCACCGCCAGTTCCACCTCTCCCCTCCACCTGGTCAGCTCCCCTCCTCCAGCCCCCCGCCTCACTCAGGCCTCAGCAGCTCTCTCTGCTCTGTGACGGCCTCCAGCACCTCCCATTCTGAGCCCTGCCCCATCACGTCTCGTCAGGCTGCTTCAAACCCTTTGAGGGCTCACCACTGCCTGCTGCACACAGTAGGCTCCAAGGTCCTGGAGAGGCGCTCAAGACCCCTCAAAAATCTGACCCTCCCGGGCCTCACTGCCTGCAACTCCCCAGCACCATCTTCCGTTCACATGGGACTGTTGTCCAGGTGGTTTGCATATGCTGTTCTCCATCTAAAAGGCCCTTCTCTGACTCATTCACCTACTAAAAGCTTTTAAAACCAATTGTCAACACCACTGCCTCTTGTGAAGCCTTCCCGGACCCACCAGTTGCTTACTTTTCCTCCGTGCTCCCACTCTAGCTCGCTGACCCCTCTACTATGATATTCACCACAGCATTTTACAAATCTTGGATTGTACACCTTTCCAAGGTGGTTTTAGATGGCATTCAAAAAGACATGAAAGTAGTACAAATGTAGCTAAAAGAAACTCCCGGAGTATCGATAGACATAAATAGAAATGTTCAGTTCTCCCCCGCTCAGCCCCTGACCCGCAGGCCCGTGCCTGGGGGTGCGGGGGTTAATCCCGATGAACAGTTTCTTACCAATCTGTGCAGAAAGTTAAAAAACTTAAAAGTATATACGCATTACCAAAAAACGTAAATAGTATACCACTACAGTTCTATGTCTTCTTTCTCTTTACCTAAAATTACATCACGGAGACAATTTCATATTGGTGCGTAGGAATCTACTCAAGCAACGTAATGGTTATCTTGTATGTTACTGAACGAACGTGCCATATTTTATTTAACCAGTTCCCCAAATTGATAGCATTGAGCTTGTTTCCAGTTTTTTGCTTTTAGCGGCGGACTTCCGATGCACACCTGTGCACATTTACCTTTGCACGCTTGTGTAGTACAGCCAAGGGTGAATCCCCGGCAGTCAGATCGCTGGGTAAATGAACAGTACAGTTTGCAGCCCTACCAACAGCTCAGGGGTGTGCCTGCTCCCCTACATGTGTCCAACAGACTTGTTGCACACACAACTGAGGGGCCTCTAGAGTAACTGTAGCTATGTATCTTTTTTTTTTTCTTTGACAAAAGGAAAAACTGATCCAAAGTTACAGCTATTTTTACAGACTGTAAGATTGGGTTTTGGAGAGGCCAGCAGGACACAAGTGATTGAGGGTCACAGTGACAAGCCACCCCATCTCAGGAGGTGGCTGAAGTTGGAGGTAAGAAAACCCGCCGCCTGCTACTTGTGTACCGTCAGCAAGACCTC
This sequence comes from Eschrichtius robustus, assembly GCF_028021215.1. NCBI lineage: Eukaryota > Metazoa > Chordata > Mammalia > Artiodactyla > Eschrichtiidae > Eschrichtius > Eschrichtius robustus. Next base: position 35,172,853 of record NC_090826.1, read on the forward strand.
TGTGATGCCACCTGTCCACACAACACTTTGTACACCACCTGTCGGCTCACTATCTCATTTGACCCTCACACTCGTCCTGTGTTGAAGACAGAGCAAGAACCATAATCCTATTTTACAGAAGGAGAAAATGAGACTCAGAAGGGCAGTGCAGCATGCCTAAGATTCCACATGATGTGTCAAAAATCACATGGTTAGTAAGTGGAGGAGCCAGGACTTGAGTCCAGATTAGTGACTTCAAATCCACCTCATTGTTCTGGGCTCAAGAAGGAGAGGATCTAGGGCCTGTGCGAGGCATATGTACAAATATCGAGGTTCACAGTATTGAACTTCACTAAGTTAAAAACAGAGAACTTTTCATGTTTTTAATACAAAAATGATACCCGTTCACCGCAGGGAATTTAGAAAATATAAAGGAGCAAAACACAAAAATCACCCGTAATTCCAGAAATAGCCATTGTTAAATGAACAGCACAAAGTGCAGTCCCCCCAGCAGTGCAGGCATGGGCCTGCTTTCACTTCAGTGCCTTTCGTTTTAGTCTTTCTATTACATAGATTTTTTTCCTTGTTCTGGAGTGAGATGGGTATAATGCTGAAACAGGGAGAGATCGAACAATGGCAGGAGGAAGCGGGGGCGGGGAAGAAAATGGAGGCAGAAAAGAGGTGAGTGAAAAAAAAATTTAGCATGAAGTAGAAAACGATAAATCTTGGCCAAATCAAGTCTCAAAGTGGAGGTGCTGAAAAAGGGAAAGAACATGGCTGCTTTGCAGTTCTGCTTTTCCTTGCCGACTCGGAGAACAGACTTCTGGGCCCAGATCGTGCTAATTAAGGTTCTGGCTTATTCCCCGCTTTCTGTGCACTCACACCCACCCAGGCAACCTGCCCCCACCCTGCCCGAGCAGCCCCGGCTCCTTCTCCTCTACCCGACTCTCTGCTTTCTGGTCTGGGTTCAGCTGGCAGCCACCCGAAGTAATGCAAGTCTCTCACCTCACGGGGGCCGATGGATCTGGCTTGTTCTTCTCCAAGCATGGCTGTATAGTAGGCCAGATTCTGGCTCATCACCTCATCATTGGGGAAGAAGAGGAGATAGGTCTTGGCACATTCAATGGCCTGTGTGTAATTCCCAACTGCAAAGGGGAAAAAATGGCTGAGAAGAAAGCGTCGAATCCTGGGTACCGTGAACCGCCTCGTGTTCAGTCTCAGCACAGCTCGAGGCAATGATGACATGGCAAGGTGGCACCAGCTACATAACATGACTGCCTGATTTGGCGGGAGAAATTACAGAATAAATTACAGAATATACGATTGATTTTTAAGGTGCTCAGTGCCTGCAAGTAATTCAAACATTGGCCTTAATACTCCCAATCATTAGACCAATTTCAGGAATATTCCCCTGTCTTCCTACTTTTTTTTCCCTATGGATTTTCAGAAGAGAAGGGAAGATTACAGTAGCAGATTGTCTCTTTGGCAGAGTTCTTGTTGATATGTGTTGGTCTCCTCAACCATAAAAGTGTATATTCTTGAATATGCTGTAATGCTTAGCACACAGTGGGGACTCAGTAAAGACCCGCTGACTTGTTGCTTTTCTGGATACTGACAGCCCCCTCACCTCACCCCAGAGCATCAGTGCTACATGAGGGAGAAGGGTGGGGAAATGCCCTGTGAGCTGGCTTAAATGGAAGCACACCCTTGCCTTTACTATAACTTAACTCAGGTGCAAAATGAGATTATAAATGTTACAGAGGGGACCAGAGGGTGAGGTCCTAGAGTCTCCCTCCCCCAGCTTTTCAGGCTGCTGGTACTGTTTCTTGGGAGGTGGCTTGTAACAAGGTATTCAGGGATCACCTGGCATGGTGCCTGCCAGAGCCGCAGAGAGAAACCAAACAGCCTGAAGAAGCACAGTGGCCATAATCCCTGCCTTCCTTGCTTTTGGCTTAGTGCAAAGCAGCTGAGAAAGAGAAAGGAGGCCTTACTGTTATAGTAGGCAAACTGCAGATAATTATAATGCGATGGGAGGAAGTCTTCAAAGGGCTTCTCTCGACTTGGGTGGGAAGCAAGCTCCGTGACACAGTTCTGCTTACAGCTGAGGACCTGGATGTAATGGTCTGAAAGGAATCGAGGAGGGGGAAGAACCGTAAGGTCAATTTCCAGGATTCAAATGCTGCTTAAGATGAACAAATTCAAGTGGAAGCAATTTTCAGTCAGATTCCCAGATTTAAGAGATTCAGGAATGAGGCTGAAGATGCTGTGTCTGCAGAAATCACGTTGTCGCCCTCAGAACCCAGAGGCCTGGCCGAGGGCTGGGTTTGGGCCCCGCACCTGTGATGGCCTGGAGGAGGTCAGCGTTGTACTCCAGGTAGTTGTAGCCGTCGTAGTCATAGGGCCCTTCACAGAGGGCACGGCACTCCTCATCGGCCACGAAGTACTCCCGCAGCGCCGTCTCCAGGTGGGGCGCGGCTTCCTGCAGCTGCTCCTCGGAGTAGAGGCGCACTCCCAGCCGAAACTCGTGCTACTGGGAGGAAGGGGTACTCAGATGCAGGGCAGGCTGCGGACAGCCCTCCCTCCTTGCCCACGGCCACCTCCGCGGGCATCCCCGTGGCCCTCTCAGGTTACGGATGCAAAGGGTGCCTGCTACACAAAGAAAGCCTGCTGGAAACGGTCTTTACTTAGTCAGTCTTTACATCTGACTTTCTTTTGAAATTTGAAAACATTTAACTCAACCTACTTGAAAGATATATGGGAATTCACTGTCATTTTCTTGCACTGTTTTTGTAGGGCTGAAAGTTTTCAAAATAAAAATTTAATAAAAAAAATTTAACTCTTAGCTATCAGAATGTGGTTTGAGGTGATGAAAGCAATCTTTCTAGCAGTAAGGAGTGATTTGGGCTGCTGCAGCTGATTATGGACTTTGCTTCTGCTCTCTGTGGGATACGGCTCCCTTCTTGCAGACAATAACCATTTTCATTTGTCACAGAATCACTAAAAAAGAAAAAAAAAGAAAAACACCCAAACTGTGTAGAGTTGTATAATGTACTAGATGTACACAGTTTACTTTTAAAAGTCATTTTGATGTTGTTTCTAATATGCCTATTTCTAAACTACAACATAAGCCCTTTATGAAAATGCTATATTGGGACTTCCCTCGTGGTCCAGTGGCTAAGACTCTGTGCTCCCAATGCAGGGGGCCCAGGTTCAATCCCTGGTCAGGGAACTAGATCCCACCTGTGGCAACTAAAGATCCCGCGTGCTGCAACGAAGATTCCCCGCAGGCCACAACTAAGACCCGGCGCAGCCAAATAAATAAATAAATAAATATTTTTAAAAAATGCTATGTCATCATAGACAATACCTCCTATGGGACACAGACTTTTCCTGCTAAATAAATAAGAACATTGAGGAATACTGTACCACTCACTGTAGTGAAAAGCAAAAACCTACATGACCTAAAAAATTTGACAAGTAAACGAATACGATGTGTGCATAAGACGGATTGTCATGCAGCCACTAAAAACTGTGCTTTCAAAGAAAATTTGAAGACATGAGAAAAGACGCATCATATAATATTAGTTCAAAAGAGATGATGAAAAATACATACACAATATGACGCCAAATTAGGTTTAAAAATTAGAAATACTGAAGACTTAAAAAATAGGCCAAAATATCAACTACTAGTTTTCTGAAGGTGGCACTATTATAGATGATTACTTTCTGTTTTTTACGTATTTGCATTTTTCTAATGTTGTACAATGAACATACATTACTTCTGTAATCAGAAAGCAACCCTAGTGAACGTCACTATAATAAAAAGAAAGAGCGAGAGAAAGGGATAGCGTTCTTTGTTTGTTTTTTGTTTTCACCATATGGGGTTTGGCCTCAAGATCCTTGAAGTCGGCTTCCTTCACCCCAGACATGGTTTGATAATAGTCCAGGTTCTGACGCATCTCCATGTGCTCAGGATTGCCCACGAAGAAGGTATGAGCTGCTGCTACGGCTTTCTCCAACTTGTTTATCTACGGGTGAAGAACAAGAACATGGTTGTCACAGCCAAACCTTGATGGTTTGTGTCCAAATGTGCAGTTCACAGTAAACAGGAAATCCCCGCCTTCCTGAGCCTTCCACTCTGTGCCTCGGCCCCTGCCAAGCCCAGAAAACACACCTATTGCAGGAACTACATACCAGAGATTAGAAGCACGGGGCCCTGGGAAGGTTTTCAGCTATTTCCCAAATCAGCATTAGGGATTCCTCAAATTACAGGAGGCAATGCTTCAGAAGTGTAAACATTCTATTCTAAAACAAGGGTGGTATTGTAGGGGGAATGCTATGGAAGACTGACTGCCTAAATAATATACTCTCGAAATTCAGATGTGGCGACTAAGCTGAAGAAAGTCTAAGGAGTCAAGGATTAAGGGGTAGGAGAGAAACAGCAGTTAACAATTAGACCATGCCGGAGAAATTGCTTAGGGGGGGGAAAAAGAAAAAAAAATATATATATATATATATAATTTTTTTTTTCCCTGCATACGTGTTTTTGACACATTCAAGGAAAAGATGGGTGGCTGAAAAGTCTTAAGATCCTATACAAAATCCAGACATGGCATCTTCTGACTTTTCAAAGCCCAGGGCTCATGAGGTTAAAACAAGTGGCTATACAGAAATCTGAGGGGGGAAATGTGCTACAGGTCACAATCATGCCCATAGCAATGGACTCCAGCATATCAAAATTACACAGCTTCATATGCAGAATCCAAAATAAATCACTAGGCGGGTCCGTGCGGGTCTCCAAGCTGCCTGCTTGGCAGCGGAGAGGTCACGGCATGAGGCCACCGCCACAATTGCCACGAGGTCAGAGCGCTGGGCTGCACTGTGGCCTACTGCCGGCAGGAAGGGAAGGATCGAATCGTATTTGTGACCAAAGAAGACCATGAAACTCCAAGCAACGCAGAGCTGGTGGCCAACGATCCCAATGATCCGTAAGAGGAGCACTGATGGATCCTGCCCAATGGAGACATCAGCTGGAACTGGCTGTGCCTTGGGGGCACGGCCAGCGGCCCGTGTGGGGAACAGTTCAAGGCGGCCTTTTCCTGCTTCCACTGCAGCACAGATGATGTCAAGGGGTTGGACTGTGTAGACCAGTTCCAGGCCATGCAGGAGTGCATGCAGAAGTACCCGTACCTCTATCCCCAGGAGGAGGAGGAGGAGGAGGAGGAGGAGGAGGAGGAAGAGGAGGAGGAGGAGGAGAAGCCAGCAGATCGATTAGAGGAATCGGCTGCTTCTGAGGTCGCCGCGACAAAAGAAGAGGAGGGGTCCAGCTAATGAAGGCCTGGGGCGCTGGGCTCCAGCCTCCTTCAGAGCGTATGAACCTCTCCAAGAAAGTGTCTCTCCCTCTGTTGTTCTGTGCATGTAATGTACAAAATAACGTATTGTGCTGATCAGGGGTCTTGGCCCCTTGACATATACACTGAAAAATGGGTTGTATGTATGTGTACCGCACATGAACCTAACAGCGAATGTAGCTGCCACTTCTGAATTCTCTTCTCAGATTGTCCTGAATTTTGCCACTTTGAAATAACGTGCTGAATAATCTCAGCAACCAAAAATCATTATCTGAGAGTGTCTCTTGTGAGCGAGCTGATTTATTCTGATTCCTTGTATCCCTTTTAGTAGATTTTACACCCAGTTGGAAAGTGAAATAGAAACAAAACATCTTCCTTTAAAAATGCTGGAGTGGGGCCATTCCTTGTAGAAGGGGCAGGATGATCAGCCCTTGAGTACTTGACGAAGCACTATGCTTCATTTCTGATATATTTTGGTTTCCAGTTTGCATTGAGCTCCAGGATTTCTATATTTGGAAAACAGGGCTTTGGACCCTCTGAGTGACTCCCTTTGTAAGTGAAGAGAAAGGCTGTTTTTTTCTGTTCTTGTTATTCCAAAAGCCCTGGTTTGGGGTCTGTGTTCACACTGGCTCTGTCTCAGCCTGTTCAGATGCAATGTTCTTGAGAGGTGGGGACCTAATCATTATCAAAGTAGCACCCGAGAGAGGAAACGGTGTCAATTAAAAGGAAAACATGATTTTTACCTGGAAAAAAAAAATCACTGATGATCTAATGATTAATTACATGGGTTGTGGTGTCAGACTGGTGACAAAGGTAGGTTTAATTATTCACTTGTTGGGGCTTTAGGCAAGTTAAAGTTTACTCTCTAAACTCAGTTCTCTAATCGGTTATCTGGAGATAGTACTCGCTACCTCACAGGATTGCTGGGAAAGTTAAATGAGAGGATATATATTCAGCTTCTAACACATGGTGCTGGGCACATATTAAGTGCTTAATAAATGTTAGCTCAATAAATATAAATCCTAGCACGTTAGTAATATGCTAAGAAAAATATTTTTTCTTTTCTGATCATCAGTACTAGTAAATGCACACTAAACAACAAGTCAGCCCTGGCTGTGACCCCCAAATAGCTAGGTGACCCACTGTCAACAATCCCCATCTCTGTACCTCAGTTGCCTTAATTATAAAATTAGAAATTCTCTCAAGTCTGTCCCTTTTACGGATTGATTCTCTCTCCCATATCTTTCAGCACTGCTCTTGCCTTTCTCTGTTCTCCTCCATCTCCACACCCCTCACCCCACCCCTAGACCTTCTTTACCCACTAAGCACGATGCACCTCATTTCTTTCTCTTATGTGGACAACTGCAGTCATCTCCTAATGGTTCACCCTGCCACCACTTTCTCCTTCTCCCAAGGCCTACGTCACATGGCTTCCAGAATTAGCATTCTACAACCCAGTTCTGATGATGGCTCCTTGAAGCCTGCAGAATTCTCTTCCCAGTCTGGCCCCACTCTATCGTGAATGGTCATCCTTCCTCTCCTCTAACAATATTTGGGATCAGCTTCAAATGTCACCTCTTCTTTCAAGTCTAACTTCTCTGACACAAAGCTAGATTCCTCCTCCTTTGTGTTCCCACAGCTGGATGTACATACCCTTTTAGTAGCCCTTACTACTAAAGTGACTCTTAACAGCAAAGCAAGGTAACACAAAAAAATATAAGGTCAATCATTTTAATTACCTGTACAAGAACTGGGATGTAGTAAATATTCAATAAATGTTTGTCAAAGAATTTTAAAAAGTGCTGTTAAGTGACATGACCAAAGACATAGCCCAGTTATTTTGGTTTCAAGTCCAGCACACTTCTGGGAAACTAGGAGGAATGGACCAGAACTTTGTAAGCATAATGCCTGTGGAAAGGTGAAAATTTGAGGTCCCCAAGATTTTCTAAGTCTCTCTTCAGGTTGAATTGAAGGTCTGTTAAACTATGGATATAATAGATACCCAGTACAGCTCCTTCTTCCTTTTTTTAAAAAAATTAATTAATTAATTAATTAATTTTTGTCTGCGTTGGGTCTTCGTTGCTGCACACGGGCTTTCTCTAGTTGCGGCTAGCTGAGGCTACTGTTTGTTGCGGTACGCAGGCTTCTCATTGCGGTGGCTTCTCTTCTTGTGGAGCATGGGCTCTAGGCGCGTGGGCTTCAGTAGTTGTGGCATGCAGGTTCAGTAGTTGTGGTGCACGGGCTTAGTTGCTCCGCGGCATGTGGGATCTTCCAGGACCAGGGAACGAACCCATGTCCCCTACATTGGCAGGCAGATTCTTAACCATTGCACCACCAGGGAAGTCCCTCCTTTTTCCTTTTTTCCCCAACAAAATGGGCTAATAACAGCAGTTACTTTACAGGATAGTGCCAGGATCTGGGCAAATGAATTAATAAACGCAAAGTACTTAATAGCCTGAAAGTATGTGTTGGCTCTCATTATCATCATAAATCAGAAGCACTCCAAATCTATGTATACACTTGGACTTAAGGCACTCTGGAATTCCTAAAAATACTCATTTTCTTTGGAAACCTGACCGACCAGCCAGAGGGTCCCTTACAGGGAGGGGCCATACAGCCTCTACTGGCGACGTGGCAACCTCATGTCCTGAAAGAAAGCTGCTGCACTCGGGCAGCAGGAAAAGCATCACTGAAAAGCGAACAGGAAGGAAGATAATGTAGAAAGGTCCTAGCTTCTCACTCGGTCACTTACAACAAAATTAGGATCAGAGACCCAAGCTGCCGCTGTAGTTCCCTCTAAGAGGCCTCTCGGGGAACACAAGACCAAGTTTTGCTTGGTCTGTGCCTTAACCCCGGCTGGATCTTTGGGGTCACCATCTGCCTATGCGAACCGGCGAGGCTGGTCTCCCGGCAGGGTCTCTGCTCTCCCTGGATCCGGGAAGAGCTCCCTGGCCAAGACGCCACTTTCCCTCTCTGCGAGCACTTCCCTGGCCCCCCAAGTTCCCCCGGGCCAACCACACCCAGAAGGATCCCGGCCGCCCCGGGGCCCAGGCAGATCTGCACCTTGAAGTAGGCGACCTGTAGGTAGTTGTAGGGGCTCCGCTTGCTGAACTCCAACTCCAGCTCCTCGCTGAGCGGGTGGGTGGCCGACGGCCCGAGGCAGCGGCGCAGGCAAGCGGCGCGGCGCAGCAAGCCCCCGAAGAAGCGTAGGTCGTGCAGGGCGGCGGCGCCCGAGGCCTGCGCCAGGCTGGGGGGTGAGTCCGGGTCCAGCTCCCATGGGAGGTCGGCGGCACACCCGGTGCGGCAGCGCAGGCGAAGGGCGCGCAGGGCGGCCCGCGAGCGCAACGCCCGCTCCATGCTCAGAACCACCCCGGCCCAGTCACCGCGAGCATAGGCCGCGGCCCCCTCCGCGAAGAGCAGATCAGGCGCCGTCATGTCCCATTCCGCCTCGGACTCCGCCTCGGCCCGGCAAGCAGCGGTGGCAACCGCCAGCAATGTGGTCAGCAGCCTCAACGAGCGCGCCGCCATGGTCGCTCAGACCTAACGGGACCGCTGGTTACAGGCCAGGGAGGCCAGGGAGGCGCGAGTCCCACCCCCGGGAATCCCCGCCCCGGAGTGAAGCCCCGCCCCGAGTGAAGCCCCGCCTCCCAAACCCAGCAGCGCACGCCCAGGAGGCTGCACCGCCTCTTTGGCCTTCCCCCAGCTTGGACCCCGCCCCTCAGCAGAACCAAGAGCGTCAGCCGCAGCCACGCCTCCGAGCTCCGGGCAGCTCCGACGCCCAATGGCCAGGGAAGACGGAAGCTCCGCCCATGGGCCTTTTTGCGCAGGCTCCGTAGCCTCGCGCCGCCCGGGAAGTAGGGAGAGGAAGGTGCTGTCATGGAAGACGGTGCAACGCCCGGGACGACCCAGGGAGTCATAGAAAACCAAGGAGTTCTGTCGGCGGCAGGTTGGGGAGGTAGGCGGGGCGGGAGTCAGATGGGGAAAAGAAGCCCTCCTGGAGTAGCTAGTCTGCCGGGCTCCGCGGGAGGCCGAGGGCGGGTGCTCACGGCCTGTGTTCCTGGGTGTGTGTCGCAGGAGCCCTGGTGGAGCTCACCCCGACCCCCGGCGGCCTGGCCCTGGTGAGCCCCTACCACACCCACCGGGTCGGAGACCCCTTAGACCTCGTGGCGCTCGCAGAGCAGGTGCAGAAGGTGAGGAGGCGCGGCTGGGGAAGTAAATGACCAGCTTCGTGCACGTTTGGTCCTCCAAGCCACTTAGTGTGCGGTAGCATTTGTTCTCGTCTCCATTTTACACGCGGGGAAAACTGATGGTCATGGCGAGTCGGTGGCCTGACTCCAACTGATCTTCTGAGACCAAAGACTCCTTCAGCTGCAAATTGAGTGCCCATAATCTCCCTTCGTGGGAAGGTTTGCACAGTACTTTCAATATTCATGATTTCATTTGGGCCTTAGGACAGCCCTGTCAGGTAGGCAGTACAGTTATTCTTCCTATTTGACACGTGAAGGGAAGTTTCCAGGGACCTTTCAAGATCACTCACTCTAACGCAGTTCTGCAGGGATGCATAGCCCGCTTACTTTAAACTGCTTCCCTAAGATCTTTACTTCTGACCTGAGGGCTTGTAGAGCTTAATATCTTTTAGAAGGGGAGGGACTCTAAGTTTTGCCCTCTGTCTTCATTCACTGGACACAGTATTCCCAAGCCCAGTGCTTAGACATTGATTGCCAAAAGAAGTAAAATAAGGAGGAAATATGACGTAACAGAAATAGCACTGGGAGTTTGGACACATGCATTTTAATCTCAGTTTTGATATTAACTTGCATTGTGACTTGAGATAAATTACTTTTTTCTGGACCTCAGCTTCTTTATCTGTAAAGTGCAGGGTGTCGGACTTCCCTGGTAGCGCAGTGGTTAAGAATCCGCCTGCCAATGCAGGGGACACGGGTTCAAGCCCTGGTCCGGGAAGATCCCACATGCCACGGAGCAACTAAGCCCGTGTGCCACAACTACTGAAGCCCACTTTCCTAGAGCCCATGCTCCGCAACAAGAGAAGCCACCGCTCACAGCAACTAGAGAAAGCCCGCGTGCACCAACGAAGACCCAACGCAGCCAAAAATAATAATAATAATAATAAATAAATAAATTTATTAAAAAAAAAAAAAAGTGCAGGGTGTGAACTAGGAGAGTTCCTAGATCTAAATTTCTTGAAAAACCAGATTTCATCTAATCTTTCTTACCAAGACGTCCAGTTGTAGAACCCTCTTTGATATGTACAGGTACAGGGCCTTGCTACTTTAAAGCTTATGCTATCCCCCTCATCCTTGTATACACGATCACATTTGGCCTTGGTTATGGTCAAAGGCCTTCGTTTTGCTCAAAAAATTTAATAATTAATGTGCTCAAATTCCCTTACATGTACATCTCTCTACTTCAGTTTTGTTTTTTTTAACTAAGAAATTTTCAAATGCTTAGGAAAGCTCCTTTGATTCAAATCGTGTGCTTTCTCTTTTCTAGAGAGGTGGGAAGCAAGGTATAACTTTTATGGATTAGGAGAACATTATGTGTCTGTCTAATCAGATCACCTATTGGGAGGGAGGCTCCCAAAGTCAGATCTTAGGCAAAACATTTTCAGTGGGTTACTGAGTGACCATTATGTGTATTACAATGGCCTGAAACAAAGAAAGAAGGAACACAGTTTTTGTCCTTTAGCCTATAATCAATCTAGTGAAATACAGAGGATGCATTATTGTGCTGCTTCCATTTTTCCAGTATTAGTCTTCGAGAAGCTGAAGAAAAAACACTCTGGAGATAAAGAGAATCAAGCATATTTCAATCTGTGTACTGAAATGTACTTTCTAGCAGGACTGACTTCTTAACATGCCATTTAGGCATTCGTGTGTGAAAGCTCGGGAACCCTGGTTTTAAGGCATGAAATTTGGGATCAGACTGATCTGTGTTGAAATCTTTAACTGCCATTTATTAGCTATGAAACCTTGGACAGGTTGCTTCACCTCTCGTAGTCTAATTCCTAAAATGAGAAAGTGAAGTTGGAGTTCATCATCTCCAACTTCATAAGGTGTTACGAGAATTAAATGAGACAATATGCAAAGGGCCTCAGAGTGATTAGGGCCAGAGTTTGTGCTTATCATTATCGGTACTCTTTCTCTCATTTCTGTTTTAATTAGGCTTATTTGTGCACAAATGACAGATTTGTTGCCCCCTTAAGAGAAAGGAGATTTATTGTAAGGCCACTCCTAACCCAGAACTATCCTAGCTCTAGGAACCACCTATTCTCTCCTTGGCCATAAGGTGCCTCATTGTCCTTGGAACAAAATGCAAATTCTTGTGTCAAGGGCCATAAAGCCTTACATGATCTGGTCCCTGCACTCTTTTTTACATCTCCCCTCACTGACTACTCTTAAGCTGCGCTGGCCTTAGACATGCCTGGAAGCTGCTTCTCTGGTTTTTTGCATGGCTGGCCCTTTCCTTTCCTTCAGACCCAAGTCAAATGTCACATCCTCAGTAAGGCCTTCATATCTGTAGAAGGCTATACCCCACCCCATCCAAATGACAGTATTATTAAATTGAATTTGAATGCCTCTAGACTACACATGCATTCTAATTCCTGCAGTCCTCACCACTCCCTGTTATTAAACCAGTTGCTTCATTCATTTGTTATCTTTGATCTGCCTCTAGCACGTAATTATTTCCTTCATAATAGTGCATCATTGTTCCAAGTACATACAACACTAATTATCTCTCTTTTTGGCATCTGTATCACTCCCCAGGGCGGTGCTATGCAATATGGTAGCCACTAGCTTCATATGGCTGTTGAGCCTTGGAATGTGTGGTTAGTGCAGCTGAGAAACTGAGTTTTAAATTTTAATGTAAATTTGTTACCGAGCCCAAGCTTGCTCTGCTCACTGCACAACAATTCAATAAATCGGGAGACGAGGTGTTGAGGCAAGGAATAGTGACGTTATTCGGAAAGCTGGGCATCCGAGAAGCTGGCAGACTAATGTCCTATAGTGCCATCTTATCGGGGTCTGGATGCCAGTTTCGTTTATAGAACAGAGAGAGGGAAGAGGTGAGGAAGTAAAGAGGCCATAAGTCTTACAAAATATCTCCTGGCTTGGCTAGTTTTGGGGAGGGGATATGTTAATTTCTTCTTTTTTGCAGCCATTCACAGGTGGGCAGGGTCAGAATGTCTCCTTGTGAGCTGAACAAAAGCACTTTAGTTTAACATTCAGGCAGAGGGGCAGTGTTCCTGAGGCAGGCCATTATGTATGCTTATGCTATAGACAGCATCCTTTTAGTGATTATAGTAATAAAAGCAATGAAAAGCAAAGGTTAAAGTAAAAGAAACAGATTCAACATGGAGTCAGATTCTGTTCTTCCCTGTAACAATATTAATTAATTTAAATTTTAAAACCTGGTAATTGATTCAATTACTGGAAACTTTTAAGTATATTTGGAACAATTTGAGTATGTGAATCAACTCTTTCAACTGTAAATTTTATGAAGTCTCAATACAGATCAAGTTTTTCCAATGAAAATTTAGCATCCAAATTGATAGGTGCTGTGAATATAAAATATACACTTAATATGAAATGTAAAATATCTCAACAATTTTTATATTGATTACATGTTGAAATGATAATTTTTTTTGATATATTAAGTTAAATAAAATATTAGATTTTTTTTTTTTTTTCTTTTTTGGCTGCGCCATGCAACTTGCAGAATCTTAGTTCCCTGACCAGAGATTGAACCTGGTCCACTGCAGTGAAAGCGCCGAGTGCAAACCACTGGACTGCTGGGGAATTCTGTATATTATTAGAATTAATTTTACTTATTTATTTTTACTTTTAACATGGCTACTAGAAAATTTTAAATTACATATGTGACTTGTTTCATATTCTAAAGGATAGTTGCATTAGACTGTAATCTTAACGAAGGCAGGGACCTCTTTCTCATGTTTGCCAATGTGTCCAATGCCTAGCATGGTGTCTGACACACAGTAGTTGCTAAGTGTGTATTCGTGGAACAGATAGAGGCTTGACTCAGCTTACTCAGTTGTTTCTATTCACTCATAACATGGCTTATACCTGACCTTTACCTTAAGCTTCCACAACTAACCAGCAAATTCTCTTAATATTTCTTAGTTCAAATTTAACCTCTTACTTTCTTTTCCTTAACTTAATTGTATACCACTAGAAGTTAATCAGTTTTGGGGGGAATTCCCTGGTGGTCCAGTGGTCAGAACTCCGCGCTTTCACTCTCAGGGCGTGGGTTCAGTCCCTGGTCAGGGAACTGAGATCCCGCAAGCTGTGCAGTGTGGCCAAAAAAAAAAAAAAAAATTAGCTTTTTGTGAAAAGTAATCTGGAAGTTTGTGATGGATTTCTGATGTCTGAGTGTTAGTCCTTCCCATTACATGAATTGGTCACACCTGTCTCTCCTAGTTTTGAAAGTTATTTATTTTAAGCAATTTCCAGTGCCTTCAGTTGAATTTCCTAGCACATGGCAGACAGTCCTCTGTGTATATTATAATCGTTTCAGGTCTACATCATAGTGCAATCTTTTAAAAATACATTTTAAGTAACAATTAGGAATGCAAATATAAGTTAAAATATAATTAAGTGTGATGTAAATAATTCAACTGAGGTAATGGTCAGATTAACAGATACTTTCTATATATAGTTAGGTTCCTATATAGCAGGTGATAAGAGGCATATACCACAAGTGTCTTTGGATTTTCATTGTAAAACCCATCCCTGATTTCAGAAATGTTTAAATGTGAGAAAAAAAAATGGAGACCTGAGGAATAAGTGGGGTCAGTCAGGCAAAAGAGCAAGAAGGAAACATATTGGGTGGAGGAGAGGGCATATTCCATATTATTTGGAAGCAAGAGAGAGCAGGGCATGTTGGAAGACTGAAAAATTTGAGTGTGACTAGAATCTAGAGTGAACAAGGTAGACGCTTTGGGAAATAGAAAAGGAGCACTTATTTCTGTGGTGTGGGTCGTGTCAGCATTGGCTTTTTGTAAGCAGTACTGTTTGAGCTGGGCCTTGGGATGAGTAGGCGTTCATGGGGGAATGGTGAGAATGGGAAGAGTATTTTAGGCATAAGCAAAGATGTTGACATAACTTTACATTGGGATCTAAATAAGAACATCGTAGAAGTCTTATCCTTTTTTTGACCCACAGTTCAGTTTTTTTCTCACCTTAGGCTAATGAATTTGTCAGAGCAAATGCCACCAACAAGCTGACAGTCATAGCTGAGCAAATCGAACATTTGCAAGAACAAGCCAGGAAGGTAAGTAGTGGCTTTTAGGTAAGCGTTCATTTTCTTTACTTAGTTCATAGGATTGACTGAACTTGCTTATAATCATTGTAACTTACTTGTTCAGTACCTCCTAGAAATATAGAAGTGTTGAGTAAAATAGAATAAGCCCAAGAGGTTAAGTATAAGTGTTTTCACTGGGAGAAAGCTCAGTGAGATAAAGCATTTTGAGGGGAAACTATGTTTTCAGTTATAAAAGAAATGTACTGACCACAGAAAAATTGGAAAGAAATGTAAAAACCATTCAAAAGCCAGTAACACTCAACGTTTTGAAATACAGTTTTCCTAAAGGCATTTTTACAGCACAGTAGCGTAACATCGTGTAATTTTTCTCTTCAGTATCGTCTGGATCTCAGTCATGATTCACTGCTGTGGTGGAGCAAGACCCTAGGCATTGAACGGCTTCCAGATTTTGAGTGGGATAGTCACTGAGTATGAGTGCCTGTTACCTAATACCTAATTGGTTATATCTCTGTGGTTCTTAGGTATTGGAGGATGCTCGCAGAGATGCTGACTTGCACCATGTAGCTTGTAATATAGTGAAAAAACCTGGCAACATTTACTACCTTTATAAACGGGAGAGTGGTCAGCGGTATTTTTCCATTATTTCTCCAAAGGTAAGAACATTTAATTTTTGCACAAAAATCTACTCTTGTCTTTGAGAAATTCGTGGGTGTGTGTTTGTGTGTGTGTGTGTGGTGTGTGTGGTGTGTGAGAAAATGTAGGCATAGGGGTTGGGAAGTGGTTTTCTAGAAAACTGGAGGTGGCATGAGCCCAGACATGACTCTGAAAAATACGCATGTGCTTAAATTATTTCACAGTCATTATCTCTGTTAAGGGAGGTATCTGATGTGTAATGTAATGGTTTCCAAGATGATTCTGACTGGTCTGGAGTGAAAAGCTAAAAAAGAAAATTGTGGTAGAATTAGGACGTGAGCTCAGTTTCTTTATCTCCTGCCCTGATCAGAACTGACTCGTTTGCCTTCTCTAGGAATGGGGGACAGGTTGTCCACATGACTTCCTTGGTGCCTACAAGCTACAGCATGACTTGTCCTGGACTCCGTATGAGGACGCTGAGAAGCAGGATGCTAAAATCAGCATCGTGAACAAGTTGCTAAGCCAGCCAGTGGCTCTGCCTTCAAGCACTGAACCCAGCTTCCAGGGCTTCACTTCCACTGAGAGTGGACTCTGACAAAGGCTGTCATGGCTAGGACCTGTCACCTCCTTGTTGCCCCAATCTCTGCCCTGATGGGAGGTGGCACGAGAGTCGAGGGCATGTAGGTAAATCATGAACTTCTTTGAAGGTGGTCCTGTGTGAATGTAAACGCTGTCGTTATTACTTTTAGTTGGGATGGTAAAGAATCACATCAGTCTCTTTTGGGATCCTCTCCAGGTCACAGATACTCAACTAGTCAGTTTCAGAGTACTGGCCAGTGTACTTTCCTTCTCCTTTATCTCCATCTGTTCTCCCATAAGTCAGAGCATTAGAGAAAGAAGGGTTTCTTCTTCCCTCGAAAAGATTGGCAAGTCATTTTCCAGAGAGGACTGTTGTTAGTCTCTTAGTAACTAGAAGTGTTTGAGATTGGGGTTGTGGCTGTTTAACAGGTGGTGCAACTCCAGCTTCAGATTCGTCTGGGAAGCAGAATGTTGGGTACTGGCGGATGATGAACAGCTTGGCTTGGCTAGCGAGCGAGTGTGTGGTTCTGGTATTTCTGCACGATTGATAAGGTTTGGCTTGTCCCATTCTGCTCTTTCTGCTGAGCTAGGATGACTGGAGAATTTGAGGCAGCAGCAATGGCCAGGTTTTGGAACAGTCAGCCTCTAAACTCATAGAATTTTAGACTTGGAAGAGATTTTGCAGGCTGCCACTAACAATGTTATGAATCCACTCTCTAGCCCCACTGAGCAGGAGATCCAGAGTTCCGCCATCTGCAGCAGGAAGAATCCATTAAGTGGCAACTTTAGAATATTGTGGAAAAGAGAATAGGACAGTGGGTAAGAAACAAGAAAAACAGCCAACCTGTTGATTATGAGTTAACTCAGATTAAAATTCATTTTGACCTGAATTATTCAGGAACTTAACAGAAGCTTTTGGCTGAGTTACTCTATGCTGATTCTGACTGAGCTCTTGTGGGACTCTACCTCACTTCCTGTTTGTTCAGTGGAATTAGCTAAATTGATAGCATATCCAGCATTGCTGTACTTCCTTCCGTGCCATATAATCTATTACAACATGCTGTAAAAGGAGTGAGAGATCTGTACTTGAAATCAAATTGTCCAAGTTCCTTTCTGGGGATGAATGTCCTTTGTGTTGATCTGCTTGGTAATGCCACAATCTCATCCTGGTGTTAATGGCCTTTCCTTATAAGCTTCGCTCCTTGTGAGCTGTAAATGGTCCACAAAGGCCTAGCAGAGGTTGGGACTAGATTCTGTCAAGGTCGCACAGATGATACGTGGTCACTCAGTTCACAGGAGGATGCTCTGTGGAGGCAGCCGCGAAAGCCTCTGGCTGGGAGGCTGCAGGATATGGGACACACACACACACTAGTGGCATAGTAGTTGATTCTTACTACAGAAAGTTTCCCAGATTTTCAGAAGGTTTTGACTTGCGTGATAATGACATTTTGAGTACGTGCTTTGTTATCCATTACTGCATTAGTTACCACAAACTTAGTGGCTTTAAACAACACACATTTATTATTTCAGAGTTTCTATGGATCAGGAGTTCAGGCACACTGAACTGGGTCCTCTGCTTCAGGGTTTCTTTTCTCACAAGGCTGCAGTTGAATTACTGGCCAGGCCTGTGTCCTCATCTGAAGGCTCAGCTGAAGAAGGATCTGTTCCAAGCTCACTTAAATTTTTGGCAGAATTTCAGTTCCTCAAGGGTTTGTAGGACTGTGGAGCTCTGTTTACTAATGAACTGTTAGCCAGAGGCTGCCCTTAGTTCTTTGCTACATGAGTCTTACCAACATGGCAACTGTCTTCATCAAAGCCAACAAGGATGAGAGTCTGCTAGCAGGATGGAAGTTATGGCAGTGACATCTCATACCTTGGCTGTGCTCTGTTAATTAGAAATAAGTCACTAGGCCAGCCCACACTCAAGGGAGGTAATTACCTAAGGGTATGAATACCAGAAGGTGGAAATCCTTGAATCTTAGAATCTGTATGCCGCAGTGCTCAGTTGAGAGGGAGAAGGAAGGCTGTGGGTAGAAGAGGCAGTATTACAAAGTGGTTAGGCTTGGTGGCTTTGGAGTCACAGATCTGGATGCGACTCTCAGCTCTGACAAAATAACCTCCCCCTAGTGTCCCTGCTTCCTCCTCTGGTCCCTTCTTCAGTCCATTCTGTATTCAGTCATCAGCTTGATCTTTTTTTTTTTTTTTTTTAAATGTGGACCATTTTTTTAAAGTCTTTATTGAATTTGTTACAATATTGCTTCTGTTTTTATGTTTTGGTTTTTTGGCCACAAGGCATGTGGGATTTTAGTTCCCCAACCAGGGATCAAACCCACACCCGCTGCATTGGAAGGCAAAGTTTTAACCACTGGACCGCCAGGGAAATCCCGAGCTTGATCTTTTGAAAATGCAAATCCACCTCACCCTTGACATCTATCCTAACCACTGGAACAGAGAGCAGTGTGATTCAGGAGCAAACTTTCCTCCGTTCAATAAGGTGTGCTCCTGGCACTGACCACCAGGTGGTGTCATTGCAATTTCCTGGTTGTCTTGAAAATGCAAACCGACCTCACTTTAAAAAATTTTTTTACTCTGTTACAAAGGATATTGCATTTTTAATTTTTGTGAATACTGCTACAGATCCACCTCACCCTTGACATTTCCTAACCACTGGAGCGGAAAAGAACAGTGATTCAAGAGCAAACTTTCTTTTGTTCAATAAGGTGTGCTCCCTACACTAACCACCAGGTAGTGCCATTGTGCTTTCCTGATGAAGCCAGTTACCAAGCTTAGAGAAAGTGGCAATGTGAAGTGATTTTGGAGGTAGCATCTCCTAGGGGTACTAGGACCCAGTGATTATAAACAGTAACCATTTTTCATTCATCCATCCATCTATCCATCCATAAGTGAGTAATACTTAATTACTGAGTATTAAGTGCCTTCCAGGTTCCAGATTCTGGAGAATGACACAGGTGAGTAAGACAGGTCCCTATTTCCAGGAAGCTCACGGTCTAGTGGGGGAGAAAGCAAGTCAGCCATTACAACATGGTATAAGAAGGACTGTGATAGAGGTGCACATGGAATATCATGGAGCAGCGGGGAGGGCTGCTTAACTCAGCGTGGAGAATTTGAGAAGACTTTTTGGAAGAGCTGACACCTGCTTGGGTGTTGAAAAAGAAACAAGAGTTAGAGCTTGTTTGGAGGCTCCAACTGTCGTCTCTGTAGGAAGGTTGTCTTTGGGGGTTAGGGTAGGGTTTATTTTTGGTTGGAGTTTATTTGTGAATGAACAAAGGGATATCCACTTAACAAGCCATATCAACCAGAGTAATCCTGCCAGTCAGGAAGGGTGGAGTGAGATAGGTCCCAGCCAGAACACTCTTACTTCTAACAGCTAGGAGATAGGTAGATGAGGAATAGGATGAAAAGCAATTCTAGACAAAAAGTAGCACGTGAGGGGCACTGACAAGAAGCAATATGACATTTGGGGAATTGCAGCTGAAAGTGAAGAATATTGGCCAGGTGGGTATGAGAGGAGAGCTAATTGAAGGGTTAGGGGTAGGGAGTTGGTAAAATTGGCCTTTTTAGAAAGCTCATCTTGGCAGTGGAGGATGAGTTGGGGAGAAGCCACTGGGAGCCTCCAACCCAGTCCAGGCAAGAGATGTTGGAGGTCTGAACAAAGATGGTGATGGACTGAGAGGTGTTGTATTTCATCAACTGTAAACGTACTTTTCTTCCCCCACGTTTTAATCTCTCAGACCTAGATGCTTCTAGATGTCAGTAGTATGTCATCGTTTAATAATGGTTTGTCTTAACAGTGGGTGGCATCTTAGGCTTGATGAAGTATGGCATTTTGAAAGTACAATAGATCACCATCTTGTTAACTAATACGATGTGGCAGAATGAGTGGAAGGAAAGAATCTTAGATAATGCTTGAATTTCTGGCTTGAGAGTGTGGATGGTGGGAATCCACTCAACAAAATGTGGAAGAGGAAGACATCCCTGCTATTTTCCAAAATAATTAGCAATCTGTATTTGCCTCAGTAATCCACCATGCTGGCCCTGCCTGGTTCACTGGGTGTAACAGCTGACACTACCTCCTTTTCTCCACATTAGCATTCCAGAAGGAGGGAAAGAAGGCTTGCTTGTGTCCTTACCTTCTCAAGTTATCAGTCAGTCCACAAGTATTGAGAGTATTGGTGGTGTAGACACAAAGATGATAAATACTGTTTAGTGAGCTTTTATTCTGCCAAGCATAGCCACTGTTTGATTTAATCTTTATATAATCCACCATCTATGAGGTATTATACAGTATTCCTATTTTACAGAGCTGGGACGTCTCAGAGATTAAGCAGCTGGCCCATGGTTACACAGATAAAAGGTGGCAGAGGTCAGGCTCAGACATTCCTATTTGATTAAAGTCTGACCATAGCTATAACCATAACCTGTTTTGGCCGATTAGGACAGTCCTAGAATATCTCTACATAGAGGTGTGAAGAAGTTAAAATACAAAAGTGACAGAGTAACATGTGCATATGGGATACTATAGGAGTAGTTCACTTGAGTATTTAGTGATGAGCATGCAGACGATGTATATCAAGGTCCAGAGAAGATAAGTAACTTACCTAAGGTCACACAACTTAAAAACAATTGAGCCCACATCTCTGGCACTAAAGCCCATGTGCAAACCCCCCACATACAAGAGAAGGTTCATTCCCTAAAGGAGCCAGAGCTTGGGAGGAAGGAGCTACCAAGTGCCTGGAGTAATTAGACTTCTGTGGTCCAAGGAGCATTTGATTCAGCGGACTACTTCCTACTCGAAAGCTTTGTTCTTCATTTTGATTTGGAATATTACCATCTTCTGCTTCACTGACTGCATCTTTTCTGTCTCCTGACACTTATAGTTTGGACTGCTCTGGGGCCAAGTCTTTGGCCCTCTTTTCTTTCTCTACTAGGTGATCTGATCATTTCCCATGGCTTTAAATGCCACCCGTATGCTCTTGACTCACATGTGTGTCTCCAGTCCTGATCCCTCCCTGAGTTTTATGCAGACTTCATTTATCCAACAGCTTCACTTGATGTCATTACAAACCTAACGTGTCCAAAATGGAAGTCTTGAGTTATACCCCAAACCTGTTTTGTTACCAGTCCCTCTGTTTCCATCAGCACCTGTGTCACACTGCTGTTAAGGCCAGAAACCCAAGTCATCCTGATTCTGTT